>NC_090450.1:335590248-335904136 GCF_031143425.1 Pleurodeles waltl | reverse complement strand
AAGACCCACTTGCCAAAAAATGGAGTACTGACAGAACCTGCACCAGAGGGGGAATCCCTGTGGGTTGGTGAATGGGGGACATCAGGTCTGGCTCCAGCTGGGCACATAGTTCATGTATAGTGGCTCTGTCAAGCCTGTATGTAAGTATGATATGTCGTTCTTCCATTGTCGACAGGTTCACCAGCGGTCGGTACACGGGAGGATTCATCCTTCTCCTCGCGGACGGTGCCTAGGAAGGACAACATGGAGCACAGAGTCAAGCAACCCACAGGTTCGTTCACACAGCTTGCACAGTACACGAATCGCTATGCATTGAAAGGCTTGTATGAGTGGCAATGCAAGGCCTAGGCATGTGTGACGCAGTAGAAATTATGCCATGTGGGCCCTTGAAATGGCGGCTGCCTGACCTGTGAAGTGTGACAGTGGGATGTGAGGTCAATGCGCTGGCGTGGCACACCGTGGCGGTAGGCGGTCGAAGACCGCGGTGCTAAGCCGCATTGGTTAACATTGCACCCTATGGGTTTCAGTAGCCAATGAGGATGTGCGCCGGCAGTCGCGGTACGCACCGCGGCAGTACGCACCGCCGCGGGTGTGACCGCCATTTTCTATCTGATTAATCACTCGAGACCTGATCATCCACAGGAGAGGACCTATACTGCCAGTGCTGCTGTGACCTCGGTCTGGGAGATACAATGGCTGCTGCGACTGGGGAAAGGGCCCCTGCCTTCACTACAGAAGAATTGGAGAAACTTGTTGATAGAGTCCTCCCCCAGTATGCGCTACTCTACGGTTCTCCAGACCAACAGGTTAGTACACAGGGTGCACGTTGAATGGGCTATGCCTGTGTTGAGTGGGGTGGATGTAAGATGGTGGGGAGGGGAGCGAATGAGGTGTGCAAAGCACGACAGATGAGAGCATGTGCCACATGGCAAGGTTGGGGGGGGGCCACTCACATTGACCAGGCAGAAAAGTGATGATATTTCCTTTCCCACCCTGTACATGTCACATAGGTCAGCGCCCATCAGAAGATCGACATTTGGCGTGCCATCGCCAAGGACGTCCGGGCCCTGGGGGTCCACAACAGACGGGGCACCCACTGCCGAAAGAGGTGGGAGGACATCCGCGGCGGGACCAGAAAGACCGCCGAGTCTCTGCTGGGGATGGCCTCCCAACGTAGGATCCTACCCCGATTTGGATGGGCGCGTGAGGACATCACAGCAGACACAAGGGGGTGAGTATCAGCACATTCTGCCATCTTTGCGCGCAGTGAAGGTGTCTGGGTGGGGGAGGAAAGCTGTGGCTATCTCTAGGCCCGGGCGCATTCTGTAGGCTAGGCCCCTCCGTTAGGCATGGCCCTGTGCCCCCGCCCCCTACCTCTGTAGGGTGCCAAGTACAGCTATCCATGGTCCGGCCTCACCCATGTGTGCATTTGTAGTCCATAGACCTGTAGGCCTAGTCACAATAACTGAGTAGTGTACCCCGATTGCGTGGCCTAGTGCAGGGGGCTTCTGTGTCTGTCCTCTCTGACAACAGTGTTGCCAATGCATGCACTCAACCTGTCTTCATTTCTCCCCCCCCCCATTTTCTTTGTCTTCCTGTTCATGTGTGCATTAGCATCATCAGGCGGAGGAGAAGTGGCATCGGCGCACGAGGGAGCTGCATCTCACATGGCCCCGGAGGGCCATGCAACAGACTCCGAGTACACCAGTGAGACAGAGGGCGAGAGGAGCTCCACAACGGGGACCCGTGGAGACGTCAGCGACACCGACACGTCCTCGGAAGGGAGCTCCCTTGCGGTGGCGGCAACATCCGTGCCCACCGCCACAACAGGTACAGCCGCCACCCAGCGCACCAGCCCCGCCCTCCCAGCAGCCCCATCAGCGTTCGCCCGTGCCCGCTCGCCCAGGAAGGCGGGCATCTCCTTCGCCCCAGGCACCTCAGGCCCTGCCCCAGTTACCCCTGCTGCCCTCAGTGAGGAGGTCATTGACCTCCTCAGGACCATCATTGTTGGGCAGTCTACCCTTTTGAATGCCATCCAGGGTGTAGAAAGGAAGGTGCATCGGAGCAATGCATACTTGGAGGGCATTCATTCGGGTCAGGCTGCCCATCAGCGATCGTTCAACGCTCTGGCCTCAGCACTGACGGCAGCCATTGTCCCTGTCTCCAGCCTCCCTCTTCAAACTCCTTCCACCCAGTCCCAGTCTCCTGTTCTTCTGCCTATCCCATCCACACCATCAGACCAGCCTGCACACACCTCAACACCCAAGGGCAGCTCATCCAGACATAAGCACCACAGATCCCACAAGCATTCACCCAAGCAACATCCAGATGCAGACATGCCAACAGTCACTACCACCTCTGTGTCCCCCACCTTCTCGTCTCCCTCCTCCCTCCCTGTGACGTCTCCACTCACACCTGCATGCACACCACCATCAGCCAGTACGTCCATCACCAGCACACCCTCCAGTACAGTCCGCACACGTGCAGTCACCACCCCCACTGCAATTTACACGTCCCTATGTCCTCTCCCAGTGTGTCTGTCACCCCCTCTTCCAAACCACACAAACGCAGGCAGCCACCCACCCAACAGCCATCCACCTCACGACAGCCTCCGTCACAAGCACCTGCACCCAAAGACAGCACACTTGACTCTCCTACAACCACATCCTCTTCCTCCACTCCCATACCCACTACACCTACCCGTCCCTGTCTTTCCAAAGTGCTTTTCCTTTCCAACCTTGACCTCGTTCCAACCACTGACCCACCCCTTCCATCTGGTAAGAGTCCAAAAAGCACCTCAGCCACCACCAGCCCTGCATCTACAAGGACCATAGTGCAGGGCTATTGGAGTCCACCAGCTCCTGGGGCAGGCACATCGGCCAGCAGCAAGGGGACAGCCAGCCCACCCCCTGGGAAGAGGACAAAAAAAAATAAGGGCCGGCGCAACAAGCCTGAGACGGCTGCCACCAAGGACAGTAGCCTTGCCCCGTCACCTGCCACATCATCAAAGGGAGGCAAGGGCCACAGAGCTTCAGCGAAGGAGGGCAAGGGCAGCAGGGCGGAGAAGTCAGGCAGCAGGCGAGCTGCCCAGGAGGGCCCCACCAGCCCCATTCCGGTTGTGACGGACGACACCCACGGGCCCAGGACTCCATCACAGGAGGGCCCGCGACCGCAAGGTCGGATGGCGACTGAGCGGGAAGTCTTGGCCAGGTCTGGCTCCCTAGAAACACAGGGGAAGCACCGCTGAACAGGGGCCACCGTGAGAAGCACCGCTGAACAGGGCCCCCGCCGTGACAAGAACCGCTGAACAGGGCCCCCGCCATAAGAAGCACCGCTGAACAGGGCCCCCGCCGTGACAAGAACCGCTGAACAGGGGCCTCCGTGAGAAGCACCGCTGAACAGGGCCCCCGCCGTGAGAAGCACCGCTGAACAGGGCCCCCGCCGTGACAAGAACCGCTGAACAGGGCCCCCGCCGTGAGAAGCACCGTTGAACAGGGCCCCCGCCGTGAGAAGCACCGTTGAACAGGGCCCCCACCGTGACAAGAACCGCTGAACAGGGCCCCCGCCGTGACAAGAACCGCTGAACAGGGCCCCCGCCGTGACAAGAACCGCGGAACAGGGCCCCCGCCGTGACAAGAACCGCTGAACAGGGCCCCCGCCGCGAGAAGCACCGCTGAACAGGGGCCGCCGTGAGAAGCACCGCTGAACAGGGCCCCTGCCGTGACAAAAACCGCTGAACAGGGGCCGCCGTGAAAAGCACCGCTGAACAGGGCCCCCGCCGTGACAAGCACCGCTCCGCTGGGCACCGCCGGGCACCGCCGTCTCAAGCACCGCTCCGCTGGGCCCTTCCTGTCAAGCACCGCTCCGCTGGGCCCTTCCTGTCAAGCGCCGCTCCGCTGGGCCCTTCCTGTCAAGCACCGCTCCGCTGGGCCCTTCCTGTCAAGCACCGCTCCGCTGGGCACCGCCGTCTCAAGCACCGCTCCGCTGGGCCCTTCCTGTCAAGCGCCGCTCCGCTGGGCCCTTCCTGTCAAGCACCGCTCTGCTGGGCACCGCCGTCTCAAGCACCGCTCCGCTGGGCCCTTCCTGTCAAGCACCGCTCCGCTGGGCACCGCCATCTCTGCACCGCTCCGCTGGGCCCTTCCTGTCAAGCACCGCTCCGCTGGGCCCTTCCTGTCAAGCACCGCTCCGCTGGGCACCGCCTTCTCAAGCACCGCTCCGCTGGGCCCTTCCTGTCAAGCACCGCTCCGCTGGGCACCGCCGTCTCTGCACCGCTCCGCTGGGCCCTTCCTGTCAAGCACCGCTCCGCTGGGCCCTTCCTGTCAAGCACCGCTCCGCTGGGCACCGCCGTCTCAAGCACCGCTCCGCTGGGCCCTTCCTGTCAAGCACCGCTCCGCTGGGCCCTTCCTGTCAAGCGCCGCTCCGCTGGGCCCTTCCTGTCAAGCACCGCTCCGCTGGGCACCGCCGTCTCAAGCACCGCTCCACTGGGCCCTTCCTGTCAAGCACCGCTCCGCTGGGCACCGCCGTCTCTGCACCGCTCCGCTGGGCCCTTCCTGTCAAGCACCGCTCCGCTGGGCCCTTCCTGGCAAGCACCGCTCCGCTGGGCACCGCCGTCTCAAGCACCGCTCCGCTGGGCCCTTCCTGTCAAGCACCGCTCCGCTGGGCCCTTCCTGTCAAGCGCCGCTCTGCTGGGCCCTTCCTGTCAAGCACCTCTCCGCTGGGCCCTTCCTGTCAAGCACCGCTCCGCTGGGCACCGCCGTCTCAAGCACCGCTCCGCTGGGCCCTTCCTGTCAAGCACCGCTCCGCTGGGCCCTTCCTGTCAAACACCGCTCCGCTGGGCACCGCCGTCTCAAGCACCGCTCCGCTGGGCACCGCCGTCTCAAGCACCGCTCCGCTGGGCAACGCCGTCTCAAGCACCGCTGGCCCATTGACAGTGCCGGTTCTGTGTCGAGCAGGGCTTCACGAAGCACTCTGGGCACCATGCCTCCTCCATTAACAGTGGAGTCGGTAATCCATCTGATGGACTGTGGCTTGGCACTTCCCAGGATGGCACAGTGGGCAATCCACCCACTGTAGAGACTTGTGAGACTGTGGCTTTGCACTCCCCAGGATGGCACAGTGGGCAAGCCACCCACTGTAGAGACTTGTGAGACTGTGGCTTTGCACTCCCCAGGATGGCACAGTGGGCATGGAGGTCCTTCGTGGATCAGGCGTCGTGGACTCATGTGGCTGAGGTGACCCCCCTTCCCTTTCCCCTGAGGTGCCTGTAGTTTTATCATCTGATGCCCCAGCAGTGTTCTCTCCAATGGTATCTGGTCTCCTGTGTGGGCTTTGCCCATGTGTTTGTGCACATTGGCCCACGGACTATGGAACTTTGACAGAATGGGCAGGACTTATTGCCTATGTATATATTTTTAACTATGTTCATTCTTTATTTTGTATCTTTCATATTGCATATTTCCCATAACTTCAATAGAGCTATATTATACATAAATTTAAAAAATCTTTTTAATTATGTCTTTGCATTTTTCCGGGGGGTTTGGGGGTTGTCACTCTGACTTGTTGCTCTGCATTGGGGTGTAGGTATTTGGGATGGGGGGGTGGGTGTATGGCGTATGTGTGTGCCCGTAACCTTTTCTCCTCCCCCCTCCCCTGTGTCGTAGGTGCAGTACTCACCGTTGTCGTCTGCGCCGGCGTTCGTACTCCTGGTAGCTGAGCAGGTAGACAATAGCTGGTAGGATGTTTAATTCGGGTTCCATGCTGTCCTCCTTCCTCGTGGAGTGTGTATCGGTGAGCGTTTTCCCATTCGTAGTCTGTTTCCGCCGTGTTTTTATCGGCGGGGCTCCCGCCCCGGAAAAGGTGGCGGATTGGTGAGTTGTGATAGGGTGGGCGGTACATTGTCTGCCGCCTGCCTGTTGGCGGTGACCGCCGTGCTGTTTGTTTGTCCTGCCGTGGCGGTCGGAGTGTTAAAGTGGCGGGCTGTGTTGGCGGTTCCCGCCAGGGTCAGAATTCCATTTTTTTGACCGCCTGCCTGTTGGCGGGTTGGCCGCCGCTTTTACACCGACCGCCAGGGTTGGAATGACCCCCATAGTTTCACCAATGTATTGCTCTTGTGATAAGATTACAATATTTCCTCTCTTATCAGAGGGTCTGATGATTATTTCATCATCCTGTGCCAGTGATTCAATCATTTTTTGTTGTTCCTTACTGATATTGTATTTTTTATTTTTTTTGTATGTTATGTTTCACTAATTTCAGATCTTTTACAACCATATCATGAAATATATATAATGCCCATTTCACCCAGCCATTCACATGATCCTTGTGATGGAATTAGAGAATTACCATCTACATTCTCCCTTTTTTAACATCTATATAGAGATCAGAAAATCCACATCTCCTATATTCCAATCACAACTCAAATTCCTATCTTTCTCGTTAGTTTTTTCTGACCATTTCACACTATTCAAGCACAGACCAGGTCTCTTACAAAACAATTATATGGAAAGTGCTAAGGTAGCTTACTAAGTCCAGATCACTTATTTTGTTACGTAAGCCACTGATGTTCCAGGACCAAAGTCTCAGACGGCCCAATGGTTGAACATTGGATTGTTTGGCTATGCTTTTATTTTGTGTTTTGGTGTCAACAATTGGAAAGATTTTAATAATTTATTGATTTGAAACCCATCTGCCACCTCTTGAGTAGATGTTTGGGGACCAATATCTTGTTGCAAGTGTGATGGACGTACCGGGGGATGAGAAGCTGAGATCATTTTCTTTTTCTTTCTGGCTTTACGCAGCTTTTTCCTTTGCCTCTCCATCAATGTATTTTCAGTTTGACATTGCTGGTCGACTGGCAAGTCTGTACGCCCTTCCTCAATGTACTTGTTGTTTGTAATTGACATTTCCACGGGGCCTGTTGTTACTGACTTATTTGTATACAGTAACAAAGGGCTTTCTAAGGAGTAGCAGTCACCCTGGCTGGCCTTGATTACGCCATCCCACTGTGACAAATAACCTAGAATCATTTGTGTGGCCTATGTTACTTTGGAGAAGGTTATCATATAACTTAAATTCGACAGGCAAGAAAGCCCTACATTACTCGAATTCCCAGGTCCATGGTTGCCCCTTAAAGAATGGACATTTTCTTGTGTTCCATTGGAACAGTGCTCAATTTATCTATTTTTGCGCAAAGCCACTCAGGTGTTGAAGTGCTAGATAGTTTTGTGCCTCGATGTAGGAGGCTGGCCTGGCTTGTAGTGGGTACCAGAGGTACTTACACCTTGTGCCAGGTCCAGTTATCCCTTATTAGTGTAGAAGAGGTGTTTCTAGCAGCTTAGGCAGATAGAAGGTAGTTATGGAAAAGCAGCTTAGGCTGAACTAGGAGACATGTAAAGCTCCTAATATACCACTGGTGTCATATGCACAATATCATAAGAAAACACAATACACAGATATACTAAAATAAAAGGTACTTTATTTTTATGACAATATGCCAAAAGTATCTCAGTGAGTACCCTCAGTATGAGGATAAGTTATATACACAAGATATATGTACACAAACCAAAATTATGCAGGTTATAGCAAGAAAAGTAATGCAAGCAGTGTAAAGTTAAAATAGATTGCAATAGGAGCACATAGGTATAGGGGCAACACAAACCATATACTCCAAAAGTGGAATGCGAACCACGAATGGACCCCAAACCTATGTGAGCTTGTAGAGGGTCGCTGGGACTGTAAGAAAACAGTGAGGGTTAGAAAAATAGCCCACCCCAAGACCCTGAAAAGTAGGTGTAAAGTGCACCTACTACCCCCAGAGAGCACAGAAGTCGAGATAGGGGGATTCTGCAGGAAGAACAAACACCAGCAATGCAACAACAGTGGATTTCCGGACCTGAGTACCTGTAAGACAAGGGGACCAAGTTGCGACAGTGTTGAGAGTGGGAAGGAGCCCAGGAAATGCCAGCTGAGGGTGCAACGAAGCTGCCACCGGGTGGAAGAAGCTTGGTGTTCTGCAAGAACGAAGAGGACTAGGAACTTCCCCTTTGGAGGATGGATGTCCCATGTCGTGAAGAAGCTTGCAGAGGTGTTCCCACGCAGAAAGACCGCAAACAAGCCTTGCTAGCTGCAAGGGTCTCGGTTAGGGTTTTTGGATGCTGCTGTGGCCCAGGAGGGACCAGGATGTCGCCACTTGGATGAGGAGACAGAGGGGGCGCCCAGCAACGTAGGGAGCCCTCACAGAAGCAGGCAGCACCTGCAGAAGTACCTGAACAGGCACTTAGAAGAAAAGTGAACCGAGTCCACCCGAAGTCACAAAAGGGAGTCCCACGACGCCGGAGGCCAACTCAGAAGGTTGTGCAGTGCAGGTTAGAGTGTCAGGGACCCAGGCTTGGCTGTGCACAAAGGAAATCCTGGAAGAGTGCACAGGAGCCTGAGCTGCAAATCACGCGGTACCCAGCAATGCAGTCTAGCGTGGGGAGGCAAGGACTTACCTCCACCAAACTTGGACTGAAGAGTCACTGGACTGGGGGGAGTCACTTGGACAGAGTTGCTGAGTTCCAGGGACCACGCTCGTCATGCTGAGAGGGGACCCAGAGGACTGGTGATGCAGTCTTTTGTTGCCTGCGGTTGCAGGGGGAAGATTCCGTCGACCCACTGGAGATTTCTTCAGAGCTCCTGGTGCAGAGAGGAGGCAGGCCACCCCCAGAGCATGCACCACCTGGAAACAGTAGAGAAAGCCGGCAGGATGAAGCGATACAAGGTTGCTAGTAGTCGTCTTGCTACTTTGTTGCAGTTTTGCAGGCGTCCTGAGCAGTCAGCGGTCGATCCTCTGGCAGAAGGTGAAGAGGGAGATGCAGAGGAACTCTGGTGAGCTCTTGCATTCGTTATCTGGTGAGATCCCCAAAGCAGAGACCCTAAATAGCCACAAAAGGAGGTTTGGCTACCTAGGAAGGAGGATTGGCTACCAAGAGAGGTAAGAGCCTATTAGAAGGAGCCTCTGACGTCACCTGCTGGCACTGGCCACTCAGAGCAGTCCAGTGTGCCACAGACACCTCTGTTTTCAAGATGGCAGAGGTCTGGGACACAGTGGAGGAGCTCTGGGCACCTCCCCTGGGAGATGCAGGTCAGGGGAGTGGTCACTCCCCTTACCTTTGTCCAGTTTCGCACCAGAGCAGGGCTGGGGGATCCCTAACCGGTGTAGACTGACTTATGCAGAGATGGGCACCATCTGTGCCCATCAAAGCATCTCCAGAGGCTGGGGGAGGCTACTCCTCCCCAGCCTTCACACCTATTTCCAAAGGGAGAGGGTGCTACACCCTCTCTCAGAGGAAGTCCTTTGTTCTGCCTTCCTGGGCCAGGGCTGCCTGGACCCCAGGAGGGCAGAAACCTGTCTGGGGGGTTGGCAGCAGCAGTGGAGACCCCGGAAAGCCAGTTTGGCAGTACCTGGGCTCTGTGCTAGAGACCCGGGGGATCATGGAATTGTGCCCCCAATGCTAGAATGGCATTGGGGTGACAATTCCATGATCTTAGACATGTTACATGGCCATGTTCGGAGTTACCATTGTGACGCTGTACATAGGTAATGACCTATGTACAGTGCACGCGTGTAATGGTGTCCCCGCACTCACAAAGTCCGGGGAATTTGTCCTGAACGGTGTGGGGGCACCTTGGCTAGTGCCAGGGTGCCCACACACTAACTAACTTTGCACCCAACCTTCACCAGGTGAAGGTTAGACATATAGGTGACTTATAAGTTACTTAAGTGCAGTGGTAAATGGCTGTGAAATAACGTGGACATTATTTCACGCAGGCTGCAGTGGCAGTCCTGTGTAAGAATTGTCAGAGCTCCCTATGGGTGGCAAAAGAAATACTGCAGCCCATAGGGATGCCCTGGAACCCCAATACCCTGGGTACCTCAGTACCATATACTAGGGAATTATATGGGTGTACCAGTATGCCAATGTGAATTGGTAAATGTAGTCACTAGCCTGTTAGTGACAAATTTGGAAAGCAGAGAGAGCATAACCACTGAGGTTCTGGTTAGCAGAGCCTCAGTGAGACAGTTAGGCATCACACAGGGACCACATACAGGGCACATACTTATGAGCACTGAGGCTGTGCCTGGCAGGGTCCCAGTGACACATAGACTAAAACAACATATATACAGTGAAATATGGGGGTACATGCCAGGCAA
Source organism: Pleurodeles waltl (assembly GCF_031143425.1). Taxonomy (NCBI): domain Eukaryota; kingdom Metazoa; phylum Chordata; class Amphibia; order Caudata; family Salamandridae; genus Pleurodeles; species Pleurodeles waltl. The sequence continues at coordinate 335,893,944 of NC_090450.1, read as the reverse complement.
GATGGTACTTTTCTACACTCGAGTATTAGGTTGTTCAAATCCGCTATTGTTCGATTAATTCCTGACGCAAACAATGCAAGTGGGTTTAATTACTCCACTTGCAGGTCCATTTTTTTTAGACTGGTAACTCAGGGTGTCCCCTGTTGATTGAGATGCTCATAAAAGAGACTCACAAAGATCGTTTACAGTGGCAAATTTATTGTCCTCAACTGTTTAGGGACCATTTTGTAGCTTAAGATCTGCATCGTTCGATTTTGAGGATTCTCTTTCTGGCTTCCTTGCATCAAATTCTTGTTTCGAGTGCTTCAGGTAAGTTGGGTGCCAGTGCCTGAGCAGTGCATCTGGGGGAAGGAGATCTTGAGGAGATTTTGCACTATGGGCAAATTTAAGAAAGACTTTGTTTATCTTTTGGTTGGGAAGGTGCCTGTTCAAGTTCAGGTTAACATTCCGTACTGGACATTGAGTTGTACACGTCTTCCGGTGGAATCCAGTGCCTTTCTTGTTTTTCATTTGCTGCCCTGTTCCCCTCAGCCAGTCCTCCTTGGACATTTGCTCTAAAACCCTATTGTGGGAACGGACCTTGACCTGCTCCAGGGACTGTTTCTGCTTCTCTTGTGTCCTTAATTTGAGTGGCGCCTTCGTTAACTGCCTTGAATTGTATCGAGTTAATCTGGGCAGGTTTTCTTTCAGCTACTTGTTTTTGACCAGGGCCAGTGTTCCTCCTTAAGCTTGTGGAGTGAGAGGAGGGTGATGCTTTTAACCCGGATTGTTGGTGGGGTCGCAAACAAGATTGCTTCACCAGTCGACACTCAGGTACCACTTTACCTTCAATTGGAGGTGAGGCACAAAGAAGGGGAGAAAGAAACTAAGCAGGAGGTGGGGGAAATGTGAAATATTAGAGGGTGGAGATGTTAGGATACTTAGTTCTGAGTCTGACATCAGTCCCCATACTGCATTTAAGTTCACCTTATTAGATTTTGTACCCTCTGTTTTGCTGCGTAGACTTCTCCATACAACTTTTGGGGAGATAGGGGTTGGGAGCCCCTCAAATTCCTCTGTTGAGGAAAATATGACTTCACCAGGATCCTTTAAGAAGTTGAATTTGTCAGGTACCTTTGTTCATTTTTCAAACATTTGACCGAGGGCGAGATCAGACTCTGCCCACCTTGTGCAGTTTTGGATTTAATATTTTTAAATATGAAAAATGATTGAAGATTCTTATTTCTTCTTGCTGCTGGCTGGAGAGGCACCCTGACTCGCCCTGATCTCATCTTGCTAGGGGGTAGGGCCACTGGAGTTTTCCTAGGACTTGTTCCCTTAAGTAGCTTGTCTGGTGTTTATGTTGTTCATGGTAACACAAGATTGTAAAGAAAGGCCACCGGGAATGAGGTCACAAGAGGGCCAGTCAATCTACCATAATGCTTGCATTGCTTAGGATCTAAGGGCCTTAGATTTCGGCGAATGGGTTGCTCCATCACATGATGATGGCTATCCTGTCTCCTGAAACCTAAATCTCATAGGAAACAATGGGATTTAGATTTCCGCGGACATGATATCTATCACTGTTGTGAGGGAGTAACCCCTACGCCGAAATTTAATTCAGGCTGTAAGTTCTCAGACTTGATGGCAATAGATGGATGGAAGATTGCAGAGGCAGGAGCAAATTGCAAGCTTTGATCTTTAGTCCACTATACGTAGAATGCTTCTCTCCATTTCAGATTACTAATAGTGAAAAGGTAAAGAGAAGTAGTCTCAAAGGTGATAACTAGTTGCTACGGTGGAATATAGTAGAAAGAAGCTAGAGCCACAGCCTTAGCCGCAGCTTCAGGCCTTACCATGCCTCCAAGTCAGGTAGAAGTCCAATCCACACTCCCTTCTTGGTGGTGGTGAAAGACAGTAGGTGGTGGGATGTAGCACCTTCGGGGTCAGGCGCAAGCTTACAACACATTTGCAGAAGGAGGGCCTTGCAGAGCACTGGAGCATTATCCAATGAGTCCAAACCCAGAAGAAAGTGCAGGGGGGATGTGTTGACCCAAGTTGCTCTTTCACCAGATTCTGTGACTTCTAAGATTTACCAGGAGTGATAAGTAGAATACAGTCTTACTCCAGGAACAGAGCTGCAGCTGCAAACCACCCCCACTGGTGCCGCATTTCCTCACGGGATCCCACGGAGGTTCAATCCTGAGCATGTCAGGTGAGCACCAACGTGAGTGAGTGGTCCCCTAACGGAGAACATAGCCAGGGCCCCCAGTTGAAGGCACAAACACACCAGCCACTTCTATATCTCTTAATGAACAACTCGCACAGGGCCCTGCAGATGGTCTATGGACGGGCTTGCAGAGACTTGCGAATACTAAGGTCGAAGGAAGGAGATTGAGGAAGAGGTGAGGGTGCTGCATGGTGAGCAAGCCACACCAACTGCTAGGTGAGCTGCTTCTGCGGCTCAACACCAAAGCTACAGTGCCTATCACACTGTGGCTCACTTTCCCCTCTTCGGTTTCCTCACAGCTCCTTGCTGTGGCTGACTGCCTCTGCTTCCAGTGCCTGAGGTAGCCTGCAACACGCGACCTGCAGCCCTAACAGGCTCCTTAATGCTTGGTTGCCCGGATCTTGCTTGTCCTCCAATTCAGCTGCTGATTGATGTTGGCAGGTGGGCGGGCGGGTATGGCACAGAAGACAGCATGAGATAGCCTTCTTGCAGCCCTCAGAAGGCCACCCCCTTCCTCCTCCACATTGCACCCACAGATATGTAATTAACTGTCCATAGAGGAGGATATGTCACATTGAAGATGTAACTTGTTGACGTCCCACAGCTCATTTGTTTACTGGGGATTTCCCACTGTATCCGCAGCACTGTCGCCACAGTACTGTCCCTATAATCCTGCTTCCATAGTATTGCCTTAAGATTAATACTATGTACACCTCAGTGTATAACTCTTTTCATTTGGCTCCATGTCTTTGTCCGACCTTGTCCACCTTCCTCACTGGGCTCTTGATGTTCAACAGTTCGAGCTTACACCACTTGCCCTTGAATATGAGGGTGGGTGGCCCCAAATCAGTCTGCTATGGTCACCAGGCCATCATCCTTCTCATGATAGGGCTCTTCCTCCTCTACCAGAAAAGGCACCCAACTGCCACCAGAATCCTGCTGCATTTTCATGCAGGCCCTTAACAATTCGTCACCAAAATGTTGAAGTTCTAGGGCAGGATTTTCATCTAAAAGTTTGAAACTATTCAGGTAGAAGGTAAGTTCTTTATTTCATGTTAGACCCTTTGGTAACATCAGATAGGGCATGTCAGGGTTCTATCCTCCCTCCAAACGTCCCTATCTCCTAGATTCCACTCCACACTACACACCAAGATTCTGTTATATAATTCACTCTCAGCATTCCAGGTACCTTCTCAGACATACAGGGAATTTGAACACAGTGTTGAATTTATAATGCCAGTGCCAAGCTATTGGCTTTGGCAATACTAGTTTGTAAAGCAATGTTAAAACAATTAGATGACAAACAATAACGTATCTGGAAAGTTAACGTTTTATTTAAGGTTTACAATCTTTATGAAAGCATTGCTAATTTTTCAAAAACATTTCCGTGCAGGACACTCTGAATAGAATTTAAAAAGCCTGATGTGTGTGTTACAGCTTACTAATTAGAGAGAGGACTATTTATAGGTACTTAAAATAACGAAACATCTGTCTGAAGTTGTGAATAAGGAAGTGTCAGAATGCTTCCTAAGGTTTAAATTACTTTCCACGGGATTCTGATTTAGAGCAAAAATTCTGGCCATTTGCTGCTCTGCAGTATGCATTGTAGCACATTTATAGGCCTCCGACAGAAAATAAATCTCCTTTCCAACTGTAAATACACCTTCTGCATCAAACATCTACTGATCAAATGCAATAGCTGACCACTTCCTCATTGCAATAAATGCTGCCTTTTTGTGTATGCAGAGGCCCGGGCTTCATGCAATATATGGAATGCAGAAGAGAAAACAAAGCCAACCACATAGAGTCTGCTTTTAGACCAACACCGGCAAAAATGTCCCTTTTGCAGTCCTTTTATGAATGAGCTTAGAGGGTTGGGGAGCAACATATGGAACTTGCATAACGAGGATGTGAGGGGGAAGCAGCACAAGGGGGACAGTGCAAGAAAAACATTTTTTTCCTATGGACTCCCTAAAGAAAATGAAAACGGTAGTTCCCTGAAGTGAGCATCAGAATGATACAAGTCCTCCAATAAAAAGGATGGTAAAGAAACTATTGTTCTGAGGTGGGGAAAACACAAGAATGGAGTGGAGTCATCAAATAAGACACACGCAATTAAGTCAGCTGATTGGTTAACATTAGGTGGATTTCTTGTCAAAGCCCACCCTAAGTACTGTTATTGTACACCCAACGACCCAGCAAAACTTAACAAGTCATCATCAGGTGGAGGAATATAAAGAAAGCATTCCTGTAGGCGCAAAACATAGTGGGTTGGGTAGACAGGATAGACCTACTAGCGTTAAAGATGATTCAGAATTGTTGTCTTTGAACAATAAAGTCACACATGTAACGCTCAAAGAAACAAAGGAAGTTTGCTTACATTCTGTTGTGTGCAGTGAAATCAGTTATAAATCTTGAAAGTAAAGTGAAAGGTTAAGAAATTAGAAATCTATTTGAGGCTTGTGGATTGCACACTTGGATATAAGACTGATTTAAAAGCAGAAACAGGTCTATTCCTGCCTTGCTACAAGACTGTGGAACCCTAGTCTTGAACTGTCCGACTAAATCTGATCTACCGACTTCTCATACGGAACTGAAACACATATTTCAAACAATACCTCACTTCCTAATGAAGCCATTTATTCTCCCCTTCTTCTCTTACAACCTTTTCAGTATGTACTGTGCTATTCTGTCATTTAAGCACTGTCATGCCCCTGTGGCTAGCTCTGCTCTATGGAAATAGCATAAATACATAAATGAAAATAGCTTGGCAGTGTAACCAACCAAAAGACAAAAGTGCGGACTGCCCTCACTTTTTACAAAACGGGTAATCTGTTATCTTTGTGATATGAAGGACAATGAGCTGTATGGCAGACATGCCATGAGCAGAATAAAAATAAGTGTTTCCCATGAACCCCTACCACCTCTTTCCTGCATTGGTGTTTATGCCTCTGGTGAGCAGCTGAAGATTCAGCTGATGGTTGCGACCTACACAAATCACTTCACATTTAGCTTTGATCATCATGCTTTTCTAAGGGGACTCATGGTCCCTATTCTTAAAAAAATGCACCAATTCATTCGATCCAATGCAACGATTACTGTGTGAATTGCTGGTTAGGATAATTTCCTTGCAACCATTGACAAAGCCAACCTTTTGAGTAATTCACACGACCCACATGGCCACGCGCAGACTGCAGCGGAATCACATATAAATCAAGGGAGGCAAAGAGTGGCAATACTTACACAAAACTCAACACCTCAAAAAGAAATAAAAGAAAAAAAAGGTCATATAACTTAGGACATTGCATACATGCACATACATCATATCGTACTAATGTAAAAATAAAAAATGAAGCTAATAAATGTTTTTTGTAAAAACATTAATACTCGTGTACATTGTAGATATACAAATAAATCACATTATAAAAATATTAAAAAATAAAAAGTTTAAATAAATTAAAATGGTCAAATACCCAAATAAAATGAAGACACATGTACAGATCACATTCACACATTTACACATATCAAATGCACACACAAAGAAAATTAAAAATATTAAATTGATATTTGTAGGAAGGTAGCCTCTTTCTAACCTTGTTACCCCCACTTTTGGCCTGTTTGTGAGTATATGTCAGGGTATTTTTACTGTCTCACTGTGTGTTTGATATGTGTCACTGGGATCCTGCTAGCCAGGACCCCAGTGCTCAATGGTTTGTGGCCTGTATGTGTTCCCTGTGTTATGCCTTACTGTATCACGGAGGCTCTGCTAACCAGAACCTCAGTGTTTATGCTCTCTCTGCTTTTAAAATTGTCACTGCAGGCTAGTGACAAATTTAACCAATTCTCATTGGCACACTGGAACACCATTATAATTCCCTTGTATATGGTACCTAGGTACCCAGGGTATTGGGGTTCCAGGAGATCCCTATGGGCTGCAGCATTTGTTTTGCCACCCATAGGGAGCTCAGACAATTCTTACACAGGCCTGCCACTGCAGCCTGAGTGAAATAACGTCCACGTTATTTGACAACCATTTTCACTGCACATAAGAAACTTATAAGTCACCTGTATGTCTAACCCTCACTTGGTGAAGGTTAGGTGCCAAGTTACTTAGTGTGTAGGCACCCTGGCACTGCCCCCACATTGTTCAGGGCAAATTCCCTGGACTTTGTGAGTGCGGGGACACCATTACACGCGTGCACTACATATAGGTCACTACCTATATGTAGCGTCACAATGGTAAGTCCGAACATGGCCATGTAACATGTCTAGGATCATGGAATTGTCACCCCAATACCATTCTGGTATTGGGGGTGACAATTCCATGCATCCCCGGGTCTCTAGCACAGAACCCGGGTACTGCAAAACTGCCTTTCCGGGGTCTCCACTGCAGCTGCTGCTGCTGCCAACCCCTCAGATAGGTTTCTGCCCCCCTGGGGCCTGGGCAGCCTGGTCCCAGGAAGGCAGAACAAAGGATTTCCTCTGAGAGAGGGTGTTACACCCTCTCCCTTTGGAAATAGGTGTGAAGGGCTGGGGAGGAGTAGCCTCTCCCAGCCTCTGGAAATGCTTTGATGGTGCCCATCTCTGCATAAGCCAGTCTTCACCGGTTCAGGGATCCCCCAGCCCTGCTCTGGCGTGAAACTGGACAAAGGAAAGGGGAGTGACCACTCCCCTGACCAGCACCTCCCAGGGGAGGTGCCCAGAGCTCCTCCAGTTTGTCCCAGACCTCTGCTATCTTGGATCAAGAGGTGTTGGGGCACAATGGACAGCTCTGAGTGGCCAGTGCCAGCAGGTGACGTCAGAGACCCCCTCTGATAGGTTCTTACCTTTCTCAGTAGCCAGTCCTCCTTTTGAGGCTATTTAGGGTCTCTCCTCTGGGCTATTCCTCAGATAACAAATGCAAGAGCTCACCAGAGTTCCTCTGCACTTCCCTCTTCGACTTCTGCCAAGAATCGACCGCTAACTGCTCCAGGACACCTGCAAAACCGCAACAAGGTAGCCAGACGACTACCAGCAACATTGTAGCGCCTCATCCTGCCGGCTTTCTCGACTGTTTCTTGGTGGTGCATGCTCTGAGGGCTGTCTGCCTTCACCCTGCACTGGAAGCCAAGAAGAAATCTCCTGTGGGTCGACGGAATCTTCCCCCTGCCAACGCAGGCACCAAACCTCTGCAACACCAGCCCTCTGGGTCCCCTCTCATCCTGACGAGCATGGTCCCTGGAACACAGGAGCTGGGTCCAAGTGTCTCTCACAGTCCAGTGGCCCTTCTGTCCAAATTTGGTGGAGGTAAGTCATTGCTTCCCCATGCCAGTCAGTAATCCTGTGTACTGCGTGATCTGCAGCTGCTCCGGCTTCTGTGCACTTTTCCAAGGATTCCTTTGTGCACAGCCTAGCCTGGGTCCCCAGCACTCCATCTTACATTGCCCAACTCGCTGAGTTGGACTCCGACGTCGTGGGACCCTCCTTTGTAACTCTGAGTCGACCGCTGACCTCATATCTTCTAAGTGCCTGTTCCGGTACTTCTGTGGTGCTGCCTGCTTCTGCGGGGGCTCTCTGAGTTGCTGAGCGCCCCCTCTGTCTCCTCCTCCAAGGGGCAACATCCTGGTCCTTCCTGGTCCCCAGCAGCACCCAAAACCCTCAACTGTGACTCTTGCAGCTAGCAAGGCTTGTTTACAGTATTTCTGCGTGGGAACACTTCTGAATCCTCCAGCACGCCGTGGGACATCTTCTGACCAAAGGAGAAGTTCCTAGCACCTTCTCTTGTTGCAGAATCTTCAGCTTCTTCCACCTGGAGGCAGCCCTTTTACACCTTCATTCGGGGCTTAGTGGGCTCCTGCCCCCCCTGGACACTTGCGTGACTCTTGGACTTGGCCCCCTTCCTTTGCAGGTCCTCAGGTCCAGGAATCCGTCTTCAGTGTTTTGCTGGTGGTTTGGTTCTTGCAGAGTCCCTATCTCAACTATTCTCTCTGGGGTAGTAGGGTAACTTTACTCCTACTATTCAGGGTCTTGGGATGGGGTATCTTGGACACCCTTACTGTTTTCTCACAGTCCCAGCGACCCTCTACAACCTCCCATAGGTCTGGGGTCCATTCGTGATTCGCATTCCACTTTTGGAGTATATGGTTTGTGTTGCCCCTAGACCTATATCTACCTATTGCATCCTATTGTGATTCTACATTGTTTGCACTACTTTTCTTACTGTTATTTACCTGTTTTGGGTTTGTGCACATATAATTTGTGTATTTTACTTACCTCCTAAGTGAGGGTATCCTCTGAGATACTTTTGGCATATTGTCACTAAAATAAAGTACCTTTATGTTTAGTAACTCTGAGTATTGTGTTTTCTTGTGATATTGTGCTATATGATATAAGCGGTATAGTAGGGGCTTTGCATGTCTCCTAGTTCAACCTAAGCTGCTAGAAACACCTCTAATCTACTAATAAGGGATAACTGGACCTGGCACAAGGTGTAAGTACCACAAGGTACCCACTATAAGCAAGGCTAGCCTCCTACATTGGTGGTGCAGCAGTGGGGTAAGTACTTATAACTGCTTTACCACTTTGTCATTTGGTGCTTTTCATAAGAAAAACATATACCAGTATTTCAATATATGTACATTGAACCAAAACAGTTTACTTTTCTGCTCTAAAACTTTATATTAAGTTGCTGAAAAGTTCTGAAAACTTTTAAAAGTTTTCCAAAAGTTTGAAAAAAAACTTTTCTCTGTGCTTTCTAAAGTTCTAAAACTTTTTCTCTCTCTGTCTTAAACCTTTTCTATCATGTCTTCAGGAGAGCTCACTCCCAAAGTTGTTCAGGCAACCTATGAGAGTTTAAACTACAAAAGTATGAGGGGTCTCTGCTTAGAAAGAGGTTAAAGCATTGGTAAGAATCCTCCAAAATAGTTTCTCTTTAACCTGCTCTTAGAAAGTGACCAGAACCAGTCTGGCCCATCTCAGGAGAAAGACATAGGAGGGGAGGCTTCCCAGTCAGACTCAGAGGAGTTCCCTGAAGATGCTGGTGAGGGTTCTTACAAAGACCTGCCATCTAGCAGGCCACCTAGTGACACTGGTAGTTTTAGAGGGTCACACATTAGTAGGGCATCTTTCACTCCTAGAGGCGAGGTTACTAGGGTCCAGCCAGTTAGGGACAGGTCTCTCTGCCAATTCCCAAATCTCCTCTGTGACCAAACATTCCTAAGCCTCCCACCCTGAGGATAACTTAATGGAAAGGGAACTCAGAAAGTTGAGGTTGGAAGAGACCAGACTGAAGCTTAACCAGCAGCAGCTGGCCTTAGGCAGGGAGTCCCTGGATATAGATAGGGAAAGACAGAGATTGGGGTTAGTTCCCAATGGTGGCAGCAGCAGTGTTTCAGATAGTAATCCTGTTAGAGAGCAAGATTCCAGAAACCTGCATAAGATAGTCCCCCCCCACAAGGAGGGGGATGACATTAAGAAGTCGTTTGCTGCACTTGAGAGGGCCTGTATGGTACAGTTGGTCCCTCAAAGGCAGTGGGCTGCTATCTTGTGGCTATCTTTCACTGGAAAGGGTAGGGATAGGCTCCTTACTGTCAGAGAAAGTGATTCCAATAACTACAAAGTTTTGAAGGGTGCACTCTTGGATGGATTTGGCTTAACCACTGAACAATACAGGATTAAGTTCAGAGACCCCAGAAAAGAGTCCTCTCAAGACTGGATAGACTTTGTTGACTGTTCAGTGAAGGCCTTGGAGGGTTGGTTACATGGCAGTAAGGTGACTGACTATGAAAGCCTGTATAATCTGATCCTGAGAGAGCATATTCTTAACAAGTGTGTGTCTGATTTGTTGCACCAGTACTTGGTAGACTCAGATCTGACCTCTCCCCAAGAATTGGGAAAGAAGGCAGACAAATTAGTCAGAACAAGAGTGAACAGAAAAGTTCATACAGGAGGTGACAAGGATGGCAAGAAGAAAGATGGTGAGAAATCTCAGGATCAGCATGGTGATAAAGGTAAAACTAAGGATCCTTCTTCAAATCCTAAACACTCTTCGGGGTGGGGATAACTCATCTTCTTCCTCTTCTTCACAACCCACACACATTAAAAAGCCCTGGTGCTTTGTGTGTAAAAATAAAGGCCATAGGCCAGGGGATAAGTCCTGCCCTGGTAAACCCCCTGGGCCTACCACCACTAATACATCAAACCCTAGTGCCCCTAGCAGTAGTGGTAATAGTGGTGGGACTGCTGGCAACAGTCAAAATAAGGGTGTAGTTGGGTTCACTTTTGGGTCCATCACAGAAACTGGGGTAGTTAGTCCCAAGACAGTTTCTGTCAAACCTGGTGGCATTGGCCTTGCCACACTGGCTGCTTGTCCCCTTACAATGAATAAGTACAGGCAGACAGTTTCAATAAATGGTGTTGAGGCTCAGGCCTACAGGCACACAGGTGCCAGAATCACTTTGGTGACTGAAAACCTAGTGTCTCCTGCACAACACATCATTGGACAACAGTACAAGATTATTGATGTCCATAACTCCACTAAGGGGGTGATTCTAACTTTGGCGGGCGGCGGAGGCCGCCCGCCAATGTTCCCCCAACAGAATACCGCTACGCGGTCAGAAGACCACCGCAGTTATTCTGTGTTTCCCGCTGGGCTGGCGGGCGACCGCCAGAAGGCCGCCCGCCAGCCCAGCGGGAAACCCCTTCCCACGAGGAAGCCGGCTCCGAATGGAGCCGGCGGAGTGGGAAGGGTGCGACGGGTGCAGTAGCACCCGTCGCGATTTTCAGTGTCTGCATGGCAGAAACTGAAAATCTTTTAGGGGCCCTCTTACGGGGGCCCCTGCAGTGCCCATGCCATTGGCATGGGCACTGCAGGGGCCCCCAGGGGCCCCACGACACCCCTCACCGCCATCCTGTTCCTGGCGGTCAAAACCGCCAGGAACAGGATGGTGGTGAGGGGGTCGGAATCCCCATGGCGGCGCAGCAAGCTGCGCCGCCATGGAGAATTCCTCAGGGCAGCGGAAAATGTACCGCCGCGGGTCCGAATGCCCTTGGGAGCACCGCCAGCCTGTTGGCGGTGCTCCCGCGGTCGTTGACCTTGGCGGTCAATGACTGCCAGGGTCAGAATGACCCCCTAAGTTCCTTCCCTTAGCTATAATTCAGTTTAGTTGGGGTGAAATTACTGGCCCTAAGCAGGTGGTAGTATCACCTAGCTTACCTGTAGACTGTCTCTTAGGTAATGACCTAGAGGCCTCAGGTTGGGCTGAGGTAGAGTTTAATACCCATGCAGCCATGCTGGGTATCCCTGAGGAATTACTTCCTCTCATTTCAGCTGAAATGAAAAAGCAAAGGAGAGAAAAAGGAATGAAAACTCAGGATCCTTCTCCAACAACAGGTGAAAAGGGCATCAAAGTATCCCCTACCCACCCTGCCATTCAGGATACCATTCCTGTGGTGGGAGAAACCTCTCCTAGGGTGGCACCTGTACCATGGGAAACATCAGCTGTCACAGCTGTACTCCCTGAGGTGGAAGTACCTCTCTGTGGGATAACTAATATTGGTGAGAACAAGTGGACCATTTTAGTTAACATGGAGCATCCCTCCAACCCTCCCAGAGAAACATTAGTGCAGCAACCCTGCACTGCCTCACAACACTTAGGACAGCAGCCCTGCCCAAGTGTGGAGCTCATAGGACACCATCCCTACCCTGCTCCAACTCAAGAGAAACAGCATCCCTGTTCTCCCTTACAGCCATATGGACAAAGGTTTTGCCCAGCTATGGCTTTATTGAGACAGCATCCCTGCTGGCATTCTCATCATTTGATGTAGGTCATGTGGACAATTCCCACTGCTCTTAACTAAAACATACCAATAGGAACTCTGAGAATATAACTTCACATTGTTGGCTAGCTCAAAAACTTCAAACAGGGTGGCTTACATCCCCACATGGAAGTAACCATATAGTGGATGATAAAGGGAGTAACCAATCTATTGCACAGCTACTCTCCACTCATCACCACTTAGACAATAAAGACTCAACTGGCCAAGGTTAGCCTTATTGTCCTTTGTTTGGGGGGGGGTTTGTGTAGGAAGATAGCCTCTTTCTAGCCTTGTTACCCCCACTTTTGGCCTGTTTGTGAGTATATGTAAGGGTGTTTTTACTGTCTCAACAGGATCCTGCTAGCCAGGGCCTAGTGCTCATAGTGAAAACCCTATGTTGTCAGTGTCTTTGATATGTGTCACTGGGATCCTGCTAGCCAGGACCCCTGTGCTCATAAGTTTGTGGCCTGTATGTGTCCCCTGTGTGGTGCCTAACGGTATCACTGAGGCACTGCTAACCAGAACCTCAGTGTTTATGCTCTCTCTGCTTTTAAAATTGTCACTGCAGGCTAGTGACTAATTTTACCAATTCTCATTGGCACACTGGAACACCCTTATAATTCCCTAGTATATGGTACTGAGGTACCCAGGGTATTGGGGTTCCAGGAGATCCCTATGGGCTGCGTCATTTCTTTTGCCACCCATAAAGGGCTCAGACAATTCTTACACAGGACTGCTGCTGCAGCCTGAGTGAAATAACGTCTATGTTATTTTGCAGCCATTTTCACTGCACATAAGTAACTTATAAGTTACCTATATGTCTAACCCTCACTTGGTGAAGGTTAGGTGCCAAGTTACTAGCCAAGGTGCCCCCACATTATTCAGGGCAAATTCTCCAGACTTTGTGAGTGCGGGGACACCATTACACGCGTGCACTACATATAGGTCACTACCTATATGTAGCGTCACAATGGTAACTCCGAACATGGCCATGTAACATGTCTAGGATCATGGAATTGTCACCCCAATACCATTCTGGTATTGGGGGACCATTCAATGCATCCCCGGGTCTCTAGCACAGAACCTGGGTACTCCCAAACTGCCTTTCCGGGGTCTCCACTACAGCTGCTGCCAACCCCTCAGACAGGTTTCTGCCCCCCTGGGGCCGGGCAGCCTTTTCCCAGGAAGGCAGAACAAAGGATTTCCTCTGAGAGAGGGTGTTACACCCTCTCCCTTTGGAAATAGGTGTGAAGGGCTGGGGAGGAGTAGCCTCCCCCAGCCTCGGGAAATGCTTTGATGGGCACAGATGGTGCCCATCTCTGCATAAGCCAGCCTACACCGGTTCAGGGATCCCCCAGCCCTGCTCTGGTGCGAAACTGGACAAAGGAAAGGGGAGTGAACACTCCCCTGACCAGCACCTCCCAGGGGAGGTGCCCAGAGCTCCTCCAGTGTGTCCCAGACCTCTGCCATCTTGGATTCAGAGGTGTTGGGGCACAATGGACAGCTCTAAGTGGCCAGTGCCAGCAGGTGACATCAGAGACCCCCTCTGATAGGTTCTTACCTTTCTCAGTAGCGAATCCTCTTTTTGGGGCTATTTAGGGTCTCTCCTCTGGGCTATTCCTCAGATAACGAATGCAAGAGCTCACCAGAGTTCCTCTACGCTTCCCTCTTCATCTTCTCCCAAGTATCGACTGCTGACTGCTCCAGGACGCCTGCAAAACCGCAACAAAGTAGCAAGACGACTACCAGCAACATAGTAGCGCTTCATCCTCCCAGCTTTCTCGACTGTTTCCTGGTGTTGCATGCTCTGAGGGTTGTCTGCCTTCACCCTGCACTGGAAGCCAAGAAGAAATCTCCTGTGGGTCGACGGAATCTTCCCCCTGACAACGCGCGCACCAAACTTCTGCAACAGCGGTCCTCTGGGTCCCCTCTCATCCTGACGATCGTGGTCCCTGGAACACAGGAGCTGGGTCCAAGTGTCTCCCACAGTTCAGTGGCCCTTCTGTCCAAATTTGGTGGAGGTAAGTCCTTGCCTCCCCACGCCAGACAGTAATCCTGTGTAATGCATGATCTGCAGCTTCCACCCGGAGGCAGCCCTTTTGCACCTTCATCTGGGGTTTAGTGGGCTCCTGCCCCCCCGGACACTTGCGTGACTCTTGGACTTGGTCCCCTTCCTTTACAGGTCCTCAGGTCCAGGAATCCGTCTTCAGTGATTTGCTGGTGGTTGTGGTTCTTGCAAAATCCCCTATCCTGACTATACTGTCTTTCTGGGGTAGTAGAGTAACTTTACTGCTACTTTTCAGGGTCTTTGGGTGGGGTATCTTGGACACCCTTACTGTTTTCTCACAGTCCCAGCGACCCTCTACAACCTCCCATAGGTCTGGGGTCCATTCGTGATTCGCATTCCACTTTTGGAGTATATGGTTTGTGTTGCCCCTAGACCTATATCTACCTATTGCATCCTATTGTGATTCTACATTGTTTGCACTACTTTTCTTACTGTTACTTACCTGTTTTGGGTTTATGTACATATAATTTGTGTATATTACTGACCTCCTAAGTGAGGGTATCCTCTGAGATACTTTTGACCTATTGTCACTAAAATAAAGTACCTTTATTTTTAGTAACTCTGAGTATTGTGTTTTCTTGTGATATTGTGCTATATGATATAAGTGGTATAGTAGGAGCTTTGCATGTCTCCTAGTTCAGCCTAAGCTGCTTTGCCACAGCTACCTCTATCAGCCTAAGCTGCTAGAAACACCTCTATTCTACTAATAAGGGATAACTGGACCTGGCTCAAGGTGTAAGTACCCCAATGTACCCACTATAAGCCAGGCCAGCCTCCTACAATATTGAATTACAAAAAATAATTCTGTCATATCTAACACTATTGTACACACACATAAAGACACAATGTAACACATTGCATGTCCTAGCAGAAAAAAATCCGACTTGCTGCACAAGAAAGAAGATGGCTTAGCCTAATGCATGGGCTGTATTTATGTGCTCCCAATAGTAATGTTTGTCAAGCGTGTAGTAACTAGTCCTCATTTGCCAGCCATTTTCAAATTTTCACTAAAAACGTAAGTTTGCGTAGTTCTAGGCACTTTATAGAAATCTCCGCATATAAGAGATAGGACCGGCTAAGGCATCACTCAATCAGTGGTTCTTGTATAGCGCATCTAGTCACCCATTAGGGTCTCAAGGCGCTGGGGGTGGGGGGTTGTGGGTTGTGCAGTTCAGTCGAAGAGCCAGGACCTTCCTTAATTGAGGCAGTGAGCGTGATTGCCTGAGATATTGTGATAGGGAGTTCCAGGTCTGTACAGTGAGGTAGGAGAAGGATCTTCCTTTGGCTGAGGTCTTGTGGAGCCTTGGGATAGGTGCCAGGTGGGTAGAGTGGAAATGTCTGGTGGGTGTGTAGAAGGAGAGGCGGTGGTTGAGATATGCAGGGCCGATGTTGTGGAGGGCCTTGTAGGCGTGCGTGAGGAGCTTGAAGGTGATTCTTTTGTTGATTGGGAGCCAGTGAAGGTCTCTCAGGTGAACGGAGATGTGGCTGCGGTGGTGGATGTTCAGGACAAGTTGTGGCGAGCGTTCTGGATTCTCTACAATTTATTTTGGAGTGTTTGGGTGGTGCAGGGGTATAGTGCATTGCCATAATTGAGCTTGCTGCTGACAAGTGCCAAGGTGACTGTTCTCCTGGACCCGGTGGGGAACCGCTTGAAAATCTTCAGAAGCAGGTGGAGTGTGTGGAAGTAGGAGGATGAGACGGCATTGATGTGGTGGTTCATTGAGAGCAAGCAGTTGAGGATGATGCCGAGGTTACATGCATGGTCTGGGGGTGTGGGGGTTCTGAGCGGTCCAGGACACCAGGAGTCACGATGAGGACTGTGGTTTTGTCTGAGTTAAGTTTGAGGCAGCTGTCCCCCATCCAGGCGGTTACTGCCTTCATCCCATTGTGAAAGTCGCTCTTGACGGCTGTAGGTTTGTCGCTGAGGGAGAGAATCAGCTGGATGTGGTTGGCGTAGGAGACAATTTTTAGTCCGTGGTTTCTGACAATGTCTGCAAGCGGGTCATGTAAATGTTGAAGAGGGTGGGCTCAGAGAGGAGCCCTGAGGACCGCAGCTGATCTCTATAGGTTCTGAGGAGAACTCCGGGTCCGACCGATGAGGAAGGAGATGATCCACTCTAAGGTTTTGTCATGGATGTCGAAATCGCGGAGTCTTGTGCAGAGGGTGTGGTGAGAAACAGTGTCGAAGACAGCAGAGAGCTTTAGGAGGATGAAGGCTGCAGTTTCGCCTCGGTCGAGGAGAGTGCAGATGTTGTTTGTTGGGCGAGGAGTGTTGTCCTGTGCTGTGGTTGCTTCTGAAGCCTGATTAGGAGGGGTCCGGGGTGTGGTTGGTTTCGATGAATTCGGGAAGTTTGGCGTTGATGGCCTTCTTGATGACTTTGGCTGGGAAGGGGTGCATGAGATGGGTCTGTAATTTTTTAGGTCCATCTGGTCAGCAGCCTTTTTCAGCAGGGGGTTGATTTCTGCGTGTTTCCAGTCTTCAGGGAAGGTGGTGGACTTGATGGAGCAGTTGATAGTGTGGCAGAGTTCGGGAGAGATGTTGGCGCAGGCTCTGTTGAAGATGTGGTGGGAGCAGGGGTCAGACAAGGCTCCAGTCATGATCCTCAGGGTGTCGTCATTGGTGAGGGTGGTCCATTTGAGTACGGTTGCTGAGAATTGGTGCATTTGGGTGCGGTGGTTGCGGGTGGGGTGGGTGAGTCTTGGTTTGCGAAGCTGTCGTAGATATCTATGATCTTGCGGTGTAAGAAGGTGGCAAGGTTTTTGCTGATGTCATGTGGTGGGAGGGGAATCTGTGGTATCCGTGCTAGGTTTGGCAAATTCTTTGATCATGGTGAAGAGTTCTTTGCTGTTGTGTGCGTTGCTGTTGATACGTTCCTGTATGGCAGTTTTCTTTGTGACTCTGATGAGGTTGTGGTGTCCGGTAACAGTGGTTTTGAAGGCTGCATGGTCAGCCAGGGTCTTACTTCTCCTCCATCTTTCCATACCAGTAAGCCCCTATCTTTCCACTCTGATAATTTGTCCCAAATTCCAGTTATACTCTGCATATATATCTCTTTAGTGATGATCTCATAAACCTTTTCGTGATTTGACACATAGTTTCACCAATGTTCTTCTCTCATGATACGATTACAATATTTCCTCTCTTATCAGAGGGTCTGAAGATTATTTCATCATCCTCTGCCAGTGATTCAATCATTTTGTGTTGTTCCTTACTGATATTGTATTTTTTATCAATATAATTGTATGCCATTACTGGACAGAATGTCGATTTAGGCTTAAAGCCACTATTGCTAGGAAGATCATATATAATGCCCATTTCATCCAGCCATTCACCTGATCCTTGTGATGGAATTAGGGAATTACCATCTACATTCTCCCTTTCTAACACCTGCATAGAGATCCGAAAATCCACATCTCCTATGTTCCAATCACAACTCAAATTCCTATCTTTCTCTTTAGTTTTTTCTGACCATTTCACACTATTCAAGCATAGACCAGGTCTCTTACAAAACAATTATATGGAAAGTACCAAGGTAGCTTACTAAGTCCAGATCACTTATTTTGTTACGACCACTGATGTTCCAGGAGCAAAGTCTCAGACGGCCCAATGGCTAAACATTGCTTATGAATGAGGGGATAGAATGTCAGGGTTCCTGGAGTTGTTAAGTGCTTCTGTGATCCAAGTCAAATTTGGCTTCATAGATTTAGGCAAGCAGTTGGTGGAGTTTCTGTGTAGATTGTGGTACCTCTGTTCCTCATTTATGCTGCTTTTGGGTGTGTGAGGACTGAGTACACATGTTAAATCGTATTTTCCCATGTGACCACTTTATGGCCCTGTCTGTTCCAGAAGCGGGGTGGGGTAGGCAGTTGGCACATGTGGAAAAACAGCAATTCACCACATTGTGAATAATTCTTTTTCCTGTAAAATCAATCTGGCAATGGAGCCAGAAACCAAAGTGACTAAAGAGTGTTCCCTTGTGTTCCTCCATGGAGAAGTTAGAAATTCAACGGGCTCAATGTTAGATGTGCTAAGATGAGCAAGGGAAGGGAGATCATGCAGGAGTTTTAATATATTACTGCGTTTTAAAATATTGCACCTCCCTCTAGGAGAATATTCAGGATAGAAGATTGTGCACATACTGCCTGCACTAATATCCAGGCTGGCCTTTTAGCAAATACTGTTCTCTCTGTATCCGGATCTACTAAGTGTCTTTGACTGTATAGAATGTTCTTCATGAGTGTGACCAGTGGCAGAGATGTTTATCCCTGGTTTTTCATTAGATGGGGTATTCCTTGGGCAGTGACAATCTGCTTCTAGCGTCATAGTTGGTGTTAATACAGTTGTAGCAGGGTGGTCCCTAGCTGTTAATTTCTTATTAACTTCATCCATCTGAAAGTCAGTGGAAGAGCAGTGCAAAGAAGGATCTGCTGAGTCAGTTGTTATCACAGACTCATGTTATCGGAATTCTCAAATGTACTCAGTTGAGTTTGTTCTGCACGACACGTGGATTGTTTGACTATGCTTTTATTTTGTGTTTTAGTGTCAACAATTGGAAAGATTTTAATCTTTTATTGATTGGAAACCCATCTGTCACCTCTTGAGTAGATGTTTGGGGACCAATATCTTGTTGCAAGTGTGATGGACATACTGGGGGATGAGAAGCTGAGATCATTTTCTTTTTTTTTCTGGCATTACGCAGCTTTTTCCTTTGCCTCTTCGTCAGTGTATTTTCAGTTTGACATTGCTGGTCGACTGGCAAGTCTGTACGCCCTTCCTCATTGTACTTGTTGTTTGTAATTGACATTTCCACCGGGCCTGTTGGTACTGACTTAGTTGTATACAGTAACAAAGGGCTTTCTAAGGGGTAGCAGTCACCCTGGCTGACCTTGATTATGCCATCCCACTGTGACAAATAACCTAGAGTAATTTGTGTGGCCTATGTTACTTTGGTGAAGGTTATCATGTAACTTAACTTCGACAAGCAAGAAAGCCCTACATTACTCGAATTTCAAGGTCCATGGTTGCTTCTTAAAGAATGGGCATTTTCTTGTGTTCCATCGGAACAGTGCTTAATTTATCAATTTTTGCACAAAGCCACTCCGGCTGTTGAAGTGCTAGATAGTTTTGTGCCTCGAGTATTAGGTTGTTCAAATCCGCTATTGTTCGATTAATTCCTGACACAAACAATGCAAGTGGGTTTAATTAGTCCACTTGCAGGTCCATTTTTTTTAGACTGGTAACTTAGGGTGTCCACTGTTGATTGAGATGCTCTTAAAAGAGACTCACAAAGATCGTTTACAGTGGCAAATTTGTTGTCCTCAACAGTTTAGGGACCATTTTGTAGCTTAAGATCTGCATCGTTCGATTTTGAGAATTCTCTTTCTGGCTTCCTTGCATCAAATTCTTGTTTCGATTGCGTCAGATAAGTTGGGTGCAAGTGCCTGAGCAGTGCATCTGGGGGAAGGAGATCTTGAGGAGATTTTGCACTATGGGCAAATTTAAGAAAGACTTTGTTTATCTTTTGGTTGGGAAGGTGCCTATTCAAGTTCAGGTTCACATTCCGTATTGGACATTGAGTTGTACACGTCTTCCGGTGGAATCCAGTGCCTTTCTTGTTTTTCATTTGCTGCCTTGTTCCCCTCAGCCAGTCCTTCTTGGGCATTTGCTCTAAAACTCTATTGTGGGAACAGACTTTGACCTGCTCCAGGGACTGTTTCTGCTTCTCTTGTTTCCTTAATTTGAGTGGCACCTTCGTTAACTGCCTTGAATTGTATCAAGTTCATCTGGGCAGGTTTTCTTTCAGCTACTTGTTTTTGACCAGGGCCAGTGTTCCTCCTTAAGCTTGTGGAGTGAGAGGAGGGTGATGCTTTTAACCCGGATTGTTGGTGGGGTCGCAAACAAGATTGCTTCACCAGTCGACACTCAGGTACCACTTTACCTTCAATTGGAGGTGAGGCACAAAGAAGGGGAGAAAGAAACTAAGCAGGAGGTGGGGGAAATGTGAAATATTAGAGGGTGGAGATGTTAGGATACTTAGTTCTGAGTCTGACATCAGTCCCCATACTGCATTTAAGTTCACCTTATTAGATTTTGTACCCTCTGTTTTGCTGCGTAGACTTCTCCATACAACTTTTGGGGAGATAGGGGTTGGGAGCCCCTCAAATTCCTCTGTTGAGGAAAATATGACTTCACCAGGATCCTTTAAGAAGTTGAATTTGTCAGGTACCTTTGTTCATTTTTCAAACATTTGACCGAGGGCGAGATCAGACTCTGCCCACCTTGTGCAGTTTTGGATTTAATATTTTTAAATATGAAAAATGATTGAAGATTCTTATTTCTTCTTGCTGCTGGCTGGAGAGGCACCCTGACTCGCCCTGATCTCATCTTGCTAGGGGGTAGGGCCACTGGAGTTTTCCTAGGACTTGTTCCCTTAAGTAGCTTGTCTGGTGTTTATGTTGTTCATGGTAACACAAGATTGTAAAGAAAGGCCACCGGGAATGAGGTCACAAGAGGGCCAGTCAATCTACCATAATGCTTGCATTGCTTAGGATCTAAGGGCCTTAGATTTCGGCGAATGGGTTGCTCCATCACATGATGATGGCTATCCTGTCTCCTGAAACCTAAATCTCATAGGAAACAATGGGATTTAGATTTCCGCGGACATGATATCTATCACTGTTGTGAGGGAGTAACCCCTACGCCGAAATTTAATTCAGGCTGTAAGTTCTCAGACTTGATGGCAATAGATGGATGGAAGATTGCAGAGGCAGGAGCAAATTGCAAGCTTTGATCTTTAGTCCACTATACGTAGAATGCTTCTCTCCATTTCAGATTACTAATAGTGAAAAGGTAAAGAGAAGTAGTCTCAAAGGTGATAACTAGTTGCTACGGTGGAATATAGTAGAAAGAAGCTAGAGCCACAGCCTTAGCCGCAGCTTCAGGCCTTACCATGCCTCCAAGTCAGGTAGAAGTCCAATCCACACTCCCTTCTTGGTGGTGGTGAAAGACAGTAGGTGGTGGGATGTAGCACCTTCGGGGTCAGGCGCAAGCTTACAACACATTTGCAGAAGGAGGGCCTTGCAGAGCACTGGAGCATTATCCAATGAGTCCAAACCCAGAAGAAAGTGCAGGGGGGATGTGTTGACCCAAGTTGCTCTTTCACCAGATTCTGTGACTTCTAAGATTTACCAGGAGTGATAAGTAGAATACAGCCTTACTCCAGGAACAGAGCTGCAGCTGCAAACCACCCCCACTGGTGCCGCCCTTCCTCACGGGATCCCATGGAGGTTCAACCCTGAGCATGTCAGGTGAGCACCAAAGTGAGAGAGTGGTCCCCTAACGGAGAACATAGCCAGGGCCCCCAGTTGAAGGCACAAACACACCAGCCACTTCTATATCTCTTAATGAACAACTCACACAGGGCCCTGCAGATGGTCTATGGACGGGCTTGCAGAGACTTGCGAATACTAAGGGCAAAGGAAGGAGATTGAGGAAGAGGTGAGGGTACTGCATGGTGAGCAAGCCACACCAACTGCTAGGTGAGCTGCTTCTGCGGCTCAACACCAAAGCTACAGTGCCTATCACACTGTGGCTCACTTTCCCCTCTTCGGTTTCCTCGCAGCTCCTTGCTGCGGCTGACTGCCTCTGCTTCCAGGGCCTGAGGTAGCCTGCAACACGCGACCCGCAGCCCTAACAGGCTCCTTAATGCTTTGTTGCCCTGCTGTCTGGATCTTGCTTGTCCTCCAATTCAGCTGCTAATTGATGTTGGCAGGTGGGCGGGCGGGTATGGCACAGAAGACAGCAGGAGTCAGCCTTCTTGCAGCCCTCAGAAGGCCATCCCCTTCCTCCTCCACATTGCACCCACAGATATGTAGTTAACTGTCCATAGAGGAGGATATGTCACATTGAAGATGTAACTTGTTGAAGTCCCACAGCTCATTTGTTTACTGGGGGTTTCCCACTGTATCCACAGCACTGTCGCCACAGTACTGTCCCTATAATCCTGCTTCCATAATATTGCCTTAAGCTTAATACTATGTACACCTCAGTGTATAACTCTTTTCATTTGGCTCCATGTCTTTGTCCGACCTTGTCCACCTTCCTCACTGGGGTCCTGATGTTCAACAGCTCGAGCTTACACCACTTGCCCGTGAATTTGAAGGTGGGTGGCCCCAAATCAGTCTGCTATGGTCACCAGGCTATCGTCCTTCTCATGATAGGGCTCCTCCTCCTCTGCCAGAAAAGGCACCCAACTGCCACCAGAATCCTGCTGCATTTTCATGCAGGCCCTTAACAATTCGTCACCAAAATGTTGAAGTTCTAGGGCAGGATTTTCATCTAAAAGTTTGAAACTATTCAGGTAGAAGGTAAGTTCTTTATTTCACGTTAGACCCTTAGGTAACATCAGATAGGGCATGTCAGGGTTCTATCCTCCCTCCAAACGTCCCTCTCTCCTAGATTCCACTCCACACTCCACACCAAGATTCTGTTATATAATTCACTCTCAGCATTCCAGGTACCTTCTCAGACATACAGGGAATATGAACACACACTGTTGAATTTATAATGTCAGTTCCAAGCTATTGGCTTTGGCAATACTAGTTTGTAAAGCAATGTTAAAACAATTAGATGACAAACAATAACGTATCTGGAAAGTTAACATTTTATCTAAGGTTTACAATCTTTATAATAGCATTGCTAATTTTTCAAACAGGTTCCGTGCAGGACGCTCTGAATAGAATTTAAAAAGCCTGATGTGTGTGTTACAGCTTACTAATTACACAGAGGACTATTTATAGGTACTTAAAAGAACGAAACATCTGTCTGAGGTTGTGAATAAGGAAGTGCCAGAATGCTTCCTAAGGTTTAAATTACTTTCCACTGGATCCTAATTAAGAGCAAAAAGTCTGGCCATTTGCTGCTCTACAGTATGCATTGTAGCACATTTATAGGCCTCCGACAGAAAAGACATCTCCTTTCCAACTATAAATACACCTTCTGCATCAAACATCTACTGATCAAGTGCAATAGCTGACCACTTCCTCATTGCAATAAATGCTGCCTTTTTGTGTATGCAGAGGCCCGGGTTTCATGCAATATGTGGAATGCAGAAGAGAAAACAAAGCCAACCACATAGAGTCTGCTCTTAGACCAACACCGGCAAAAATGTCCCTTTTGCAGTCCTTTTATGAATGAGCTTAGAGGCTTGGGGAGCAACATATGGAACTTGCATAACATGGATGTGAGGGGGAATCAGCACAAGTGGGACAGTGTAAGATAAAAATAAAATCCTATGGACTCCCTAAAGAAAATGAAAACGGTAGTTCCCTGAAGTGAGCATCAGAATGATACAAGTCCTCCAATAAAAAGGATGGAAAAGAAACTATTGTTCTGAGGTGGGGAAAACACAAGAATGGGGTGGAGTCATCAAATAAGACACAAGCAATTGAGTCAGCTGATTGGTTAACATTAGGTGGATTTCTTGTCAAAACCCACCCTAAGTACTCTTATTGTACACCCACAGACCCAGCAAAACTTAACAAGTCATCATCAGGTGGCGGATTATTAAGAAAGCATTCCTGTAGGCGCAAAGCATAGTGGGTTGGGTAGACAGGTTAGACCTACTAGCGTTAAAGATGATTCAGAATTGTTGTCTTTGAACAATAAAGTCACACATGTAACGCTCAAAGAAACAAAGGAAGTTTGCTTACATTCTGTTGTGTGCAGTGAAATCAGTTATAAATCTTGAAAGTAAAGTGAAAGGTTAAGAAATTAGAAATCTAATTGAGGCTTGTGGATTGCACACTTGGATATAAGACTGATTTAAAAGCAGAAACAGGTCTATTCCTGCCTTGCTACAAGACTGTGGAACCCTAGTCTTGAACTGTCAGACTAAATCTGATCTACCGACTTCTTATACGGAACTGAAACACATATTTCAAACAATACCTCACTTCCTAATGAAGCCATTTATTCTCCCCTTCTTCTCTTACACCCTTCTCAGTGTGTACTGTGCTATTCTGTCATCTTCACATTTAGCTTTGATCATCATGCTTTTCTAAGGGGACTCATGGTCCCTATTCTTAAAAAAATGCACCAATTCATTCGAACCAATGCAACGATTACTGTGTGAATTGCTGTTTAGGATAATTTCCTTGCAACCATTGACAAAGCCAACCTTTTGAGTTAGTCACACAACCCACATGGCCACTTGCAGACTGCAGCGGAATCACATATAAATCAAGGGAGGCAAAAAGTGGCAATACTTACACAAAACTCAACACCTCAAAAAGAAATAAAAGAAAAAAAGGTCATATAACTTAGGACATTGCATACATGCACATACATCATATTGTACTAATGTAAAAATTAAAAATAAAGCTAATAAATGTTTTTGTAAAAACATTAATGCTCGTGTACATTGTAGATTTACAAATAAATCACATTATAAAAATATTAAAAAATAAAATGTTTAAGTAATTTAAAATGGTCAAATACCCAAATAAAATGAAGACACATGTACAGATCACATTCACAAATTTACACATATCAAATGCACACACAAAGAAAATAACAAATATTAAATTGATATTAAATTACAAAAAACAATTCTGTCATATCTAACACTATTGTACACGCACTTAAAGACGCAGTCCTAAACATACAAAAATCCGACTTGCTGCACAAGGAAGAAGATGGCTTAGCCTAAGGTGTGGGCTGTATTTATGTGCTCCTAATAGTAATGTTTGTCAAGCGTGTAGTAACTAGTCCTCATTTGCCAGCCACTTTCACATTTTCACAAAAAAACGTAAGTTTGCGTAGTTCTAGGCACTTTATAGAAATCTCCGCATATAAGAGATAGGACCGGCTAAGGCATCACTCAATCAGTGGTTCTTGTATAGCGCGTCTAATCACCCATTAGGGTCTCAAGGCGCTGCGGGTGGGGGTTTGTGGGTTGTGGAGTTCAGTCGAAGAGCCAGGACAGACCTTCCTTAATTGAGGCAGTGAGCATGATTGCCTGAGATATTGTGGTAGGGAGTTCCAGGTCTGCACAGTGAGGTAGGAGAAGGATCTTCCTTTGGCTGAGGTCCTGTGGATTCTTGGGATAGTGGCCAGGTGGGCAGTGCGGAAATGTCTGGTGGGTGTGTAGAAGGAGAGGCGGTGGTTGAGACATGCAGGTCCGATGTTGTGGAGGGCCTTGTAGGCGTGCGTGAGGAGCTTGAAGGTGATTCTTTTTTTGATTGGGAGCCAGTGAAGGTCTCTCAGGTGACCGGAGATGTGGCTGTGGTGGTGGATGTTCAGGACAAGTCGTGGCGAGATGTTCTGGATTCTCTACAATTTCTTTTGGAGTGTTTGGGTGGTGCAGGGGTATAGTGCATTGCCATAGTTGAGCTTGCTGCTGAGAAGTGCCAATGTGACTGTTCTCCTGGACCTGGTGGGGAACCGCTTGAAAATCTTCAGAAGCAGGTTGAGCATGTGGAAGTATGAAGATGAGACGGCATTGATTTGGTGGTTCATTGAGAGCAAGCAGTTGAGGATGATGCAGAGGTTACGTGCATGGTCTGGGGGGGTGGGGGTTCTGAGCGGTCCGGGGCACCAGGAGTCACGATGAGGACTTTGGTTTTGTCTGAGTTAAGTTTGAGGCAGCTGTCCCTCATCCAGGCGGTTACTGCCTTCATCCCATTGTGAATGTCGCTCTTGGCGGCTGTAGGTTTGTCGCTGAGGGAGAGAATCAGCTGGATGTGGTTGGCGTAGGAGACAATTTTTAGTCCGTGGTTTCTGACATTGTCTGCAAGCGGGGTCATGTAAATGTTGAAGAGGGTGAGCTCAGAGAGGAGCCCTGAGGACCGCAGCTGATCTCTATAGGTTCTGAGGAGACCTCCGGGTCCGATCGATGAGGAAGGAGATGATCCACTCTAAGGCTTTGTCATGGATGTCGGAATCGCGAAGTCTTGTGCAGAGGGTGTGGTGAGAAACAGTGTCGAAGGCGGCAGAGAGCTTCAGGAGGATGAAGGCTGCAGTTCTGCCTCGTTCGAGGAGAGTGCAGATGTCATTTGTTGGGCGAGGAGTGCTGTCTTGTGCTGTGGTTGCTTCTGAAGCCTGATTAGGAGGGGTCTGGGGTGTGGTTGGTTTTGATGAATTCTGGGAGTTGGGCGTTGATGGCCTTCTTGATGACTTTGGCTGGGAAGGGGTGCATGAGATGGGTCTTTAATTTTTTAGGTCCATCTGGTCAGCAGTCTTTTTCAGCAGGGGGTTGATTTCTGCGTGCTTCCAGTCTTCAGGGAAGGTGGTGGACTTGATGGAGCAGATGATAGTGCGGCAGAGTTCGGTAGAGATGTTGGCACCCGCTCGGTTGAAGATGTGGTGGGAGCAGGGGTCCGACAAGGCTCCAGTGATGATCCTCAGGGTGTCGTCAGTGGTGAGGATGGTCCATTTGAGTATGGTCGCTGAGAATTGGTGCATTTGAGTGCAGTGGTTGCGGGTGGGGTGGGTGAGTCTTGGGTTGCGAAGCTGTCGTAGATATCTATGATCTTGCGGTGTAAGAAGGTGGCAAGGTTGTTGCTGAAGTCATGTGGTGGGGAGGGGAAGCTGTGGTATCCGTGCTGGGTTTGGCAAATTCTTTGATCATGGTGAAGAGTTCTTTGCTGTTGTGTGCGTTGCTGTTGATACGTTCCTGTATGGCAGTTTTCTTTGTGACTCTGATGAGGTTGTGGTGTCCGGTGACAATGGTTTTGAAGGCTGCATGGTCAGCCGGGGTCCTACTTCTCCTCCATCTTCATTTGAGTGGGGTATACCAAGCTGGCTTTCCCGGAGGGCTGTTTACTGGAGGGTTTCTTGAGGGGAGCTAGTGTGTTGGCGCAGTTGGAGATCCGTAAGTGGAAGTTGCGTGCTGATTGGTTGGCATCAGTGGAGGTCGTCATGGTGTTTTGCAGAGGATGGTGGCAAGTTTGTTTTCAGAAAACCTGTTCCAGCCTCTACACCGGTAGTGGTGGACGCGTTGGTGTTCAGTGGGTTTGGTGAAGGAGAAGTAAACGCAGAGGTGGTCGGTCCAGTGTAGTTCAGAGGTGCAGGTGAAGGAGATGTTGTTGCCAGCGGAGAAGATGGGTTTGAGCATGTGTCCTGATGAGTGGGTTGGGGATGTGACCAGTTGTTTGAGTCCGATGGTGGCAAGGTTCTCCAGTAGGGATGATGTGTTGTGGTCATTGAAGTTGTTCAGGTGAAAATTGAGGTCGCTGCAGAGGATTAGTCCATTGAGGTGAGAGCATGATGAGCCGTGAAGTCGGCTATGGATGTGCTAAAAAGGGGAGAGGGTCTGGGAGGTCTGTATACAAGGGTGCTGTGGAAGGTGGCATTGGGTTGGTCTGGACCTGGAAGTAGAGGTGCTCCATGTTGGGTAAGTGGACGTCAGAACTAGTTGTGAGGCGGAGGCTGATTTTGTGAATAATGTCGATGCCTGCTTCTGGTCAGTTGGTGGGATCATTGTGGATGATTTTGTAGCCGTCAGGGATGGCAGTGGCGATGTCCGGGGCTGAGGTGGGGTTCATCCAGGTTTCCGTGAAGAAGACGACATTGGGGGAGATTGAGTCGAGCAGGTCTCAGATCGCCACAGCATGTTTGTTGAGGGAGCATGTGTTCAGTATGATTCAGCTGAATTTGTCAAGTCCAGTTCTTGGGGGCCATGCGGTTGGTGGGTCTGGTGTGCAGAGGCAGTAGAAGGTGCACTTGCGGTAGGTGAACGGGCGTGGGTGTCATTCGATGACGCAAGGTGGCAGATAGTGGTTCCTCCGGTGTTGAGGATGTGGAGGATGCTTGCGTTGTAGCGGTGAGAGATGTGGGGACCAGGGTCTGTGGTGCTGGGCGCGGTCCGTTCATGGACTGACACAGACAGGATTGCCTTTGTACCGTACCGTACCAAACTTATGAGTACATGGAGGGTTGTATGTGAATTAACAAAAAACGTTTTTCTCGAACTGCAATGTCATTGTTACAGTATAATGGAAATGTTTTTATCGAATTATAGTTTTAACATTGGTTTGTTTGTTTTATCGAAACATTTTGGAGGAATGCTTTTTTCACGCGTTTCAAAATATTTTCTAATCGTGCAAGTTAGGCAGCAGTTTAGAATGTTGATCTTTCGTCAGATCAACTGTCATTCTAACTGAATTTAGAATTCTAACTCCCACCACATCTTTTCCAAATTCTCCAGCCACTGCGTCCCCTGCGGCCCCTCCCGCCACCCCCCTCCTCCTCACGGTCCGTTCCTTTTCTTTTCCAAATTCCCCAGCCGCTGCGTCCCCTGCGGGCCCACCTCCCAATCTTCCCTTTCGTCCAGCCCTCCCTCCTCCCAGCTGCCACTCCCTCCCCCCCATTTATGGCAGCCGTGGCGCGGTGACGAGGAGCAACCCTTTACCCTGCTTTAGCAGGCAGTTCGCTCCCCGCTCTTCCGCCCAGCGCTACCTCCTCACTGTCCTTTCCTTTTCTTTTCCAAATTCCCCAGCCGCTGCATCCCCTGCGTTCCCTCCCGCCTCCCCCTCCTCCTCACCTTACGTTCCTTTTCTTTTCCAAATTCCCCAGCCGCTGCGGTTCCTGCGGCCCCTCCCGCCTCCCCCTCCTCCTCACCTTCCATTCCTTTTCTTTTCCAAATTCCCCAGCCACTGCGTCCCCTGCAGCCCCTCCTGCCTCCCCCCTCCTCCTCACCTTCCATTCCTTTTCTTTTCCAAATTCCCAAGACGCTGTGGCCCCACCCACCCAGCCTTCCCATTCATCTAGCCCTCCCTCCTCCCAGCTGCCACTCCCTCCCTCCTCCACATTTATGACAGCCGCGGCATGGATGTGCCACTGGTGCACCGAAGGCGCTCCAAAGGCAAGCCCGTCCGCGCCAAGACTGCACCCAGCGCCAGTCCCCCTGGCCCTCTCAGACAAACCTACTCCCCCCTCACCCTCCACTCACTCAACCCAGGCCCTCGCCCCACCTGCACCCTTTCCAGCCCCACTCACACTCGTGGCCCCTTCACTTGCCTCACCTGTCATTTCTCCTGCTCCTCATCCCTCACACCACACACCAACCATAGCGACCCCCCGACAACACACACAACACCCCCAACGCAACACACACCTGCTCTGCCCCCACCAACCAGCCCCGCAGCACACCAACCCACAACCAGAACACACCCCGCAACAGCACCCTCATGCACCACACCAACACCACCCCCCACAACCACCTCAACTGCCTGCTCCTCAACACCCGCTCCCTTCACAAACATGCCATAGAACTCTGGGACCTCATCACATCACACTCACCTGACATCGCCTTCCTCACGGAAACCTGGACCTACTCCTCCTCGGAACCCGACATAGCCATCTCCACCCCCAAGGGATACAAACTCCAACGCAAAGATCGCCATCCTACACAGGGACACCATCAAAGTCACCACCAGCTCCCAAGACACTATAGACAACACAGAACACATACACTTCCTAATCCTCATTAACAACAACTCCACCCTCAGAGGTACACTAATCTACAGACCACCAGGACCACGCCCCGCCTTCTGCGACACCATTGCCGACACCATCAGCTCGCACGCCCTTACCTCCACAGACTACATCCTCCTCGGTGATTTCAACTTTCACTTGGAGAACCTACAAGACCACAACTCTACCTCCCTCATAGACAACCTCACCAACCTCGGACTCAAACAACTGGTCACCGCACCCACCCACTCAGCAGGACACACGCTCAACACAGTTTTCACCTCAAGCCAACACATAGCATACACCCACACCACCGAACTCCTCTGGACTGACCACCGCTGCATCCACTTCTCCTTCACCAAACCCCCCACACACCACCATCAACACACCACACCCTACTGCATGTGGGACAAGATCCCCACAGAATGCCTGACCTCCCAACTGGCTCATAACCCCCCCCCCCCCACACCAACGACCCCAACGCAGGAGCACCCAACCTCTCGAAATGGATCACTACCTGCGCAGACACACTAGCCCCCCTCAGAAAACACATAGCCACCTGCAACATCAAGAACACCCCATGGTTCACCCCCGAACTCCAAGTCTCCAAGCGCAAATGCCGCCATGCAGAGAAAATATGGCAACAAGAACACTCTACAACCAACTTCTCCACCCTCAAAGCCACCATTCGCACCCATCACCAAATCATACGCACCGCCAAAAGAGATCACTACAAGACACGCCTTGACAACAACTCTCAAAACAGCAAATAACTCTTCACCATCATTAATGAACTAGCCAAACCCAAAGCCAGCAGCATAGACCCCTCACACACACAGCCCCTATGTGACGCCCTCTCCAACCACTTCCACAACAAAATCCTGGACATCCAAAACAGCTTCATACCACACACACCCACCACACACACCCCTCACTCACCCAACTCAACCCCCACTCATGACCCCCCCACCACACTCACCACCTGGCCCCCCACCACACACGAAGAAACCGAAAAAACCATGAACTCCACCCACTCCGGATCCCCCTCCGACCCCTGTCCACATCGCATCTACAACAAAGCCAGCCCAACCATCGCCCCAATGCTCGGCGACATAATCAACTCTTCTTTCGACTCCGCCACCTACCAGACCCCTGGAAGCACGTGGAAATCACTGCTCTCCTAAAAAAAACAAAGCCGACCGGAGACCCTCTCCAACTATCGCCCCATCTCCCTCCACCCTTTCCCCGCCAAGGTTGCCGAGAAACTAGTCAACGCCCGCCTGTCCCACTTCCTAGAAGAAAACAGCACTCTTGACCCCTCACAATCCGGGTTCCGCAAGAACCACAGCACGGAAACCGCCCTCATTGCATGCACGGACGACATCAGGACCAAAGTCGACAAAGGCGAGACAGTCGCACTCATCCTCCTTGATCTCTCTGCTGCCTTTGACACTGTCTGCCACCACACACTCCGCACACGCCTCCACAACATAGGAATTTGCCACAAAGCCTTAGAGTGGCTCACCTCCTTCCTCACCGACCGGACCCAGAGAGTCCGCCTTCCACCTTTCCACTCCACCGCTACCAAGATCATCTGCGGAGTCCCCCAAGGGTCCTCCCTCAGCCCCACACTCTTCAACATTTACATGATCCCCCTAGCCAACATCCTCTGATCACACGGAATCACTATCCTCTCCTACGCAGATTACACCCAACTCATCCTCTCCCTCACCCCACCACCGCCGAAACCAACCTACACGCTGCTCTCCTCGACACCGCCAACTGGATGACAACTAACCACCTCAAGCTTAACTCCAACAAAACCGAGATCATCATCTTCGGCCTAACAAAACCATATGGGACGACTCCTGGTGGCCCACCGCCCTAGGCCCCGCACCCACCCCGCAAACCACGCATTCAACCTCGGAATCATCCTGGACCCCCCCCTCTCCATGACACAGCAAATCAGTGCTCTAACCTCCTCATTCTTCCACACACTCCGCACTCTAAAAAAAAAAATCCTTCAAATGGATTCCCCCAGAGACCAGGAAAACAGTTACCCATGCACTCATCAGCAGCAAACTAGACTACTGTAATGCCCTCTACGCCGGCACCACACTCAAACTCAAACGCAAACTCCAGAGAATCCAAAACACAACCACACGCCTCGTCCTTGGCCTCCCCCGCCACGAATGAATCTCACCACACCTCAAATCCCTTCACTGTCTTCCCATAGACAAGAGAATCACATTCAAGATCCTCATCCACGCACACAAATCCCTCCACAACACCAGCCCAACCTACCTCAACGACAGAGTGAACTTCCACACTCCCACCCGCAACCTCCGATCAGCCGACCTCGCCCTAGCCACAGTCCCCCGCATCCAACGCACTACCACAGGAGGCAGGTCCTTCTCCTACCTCGCCCCCAAAACCTGGAACTCCCTCCCCACCAACCTCCGTAAAACCAAAGACCTCCTGCTCTTCAGAAAGAACCTCAAGACATGGTTGTTTGAACAGTGACCCTCCCTGCCCCCTCCCCCCTTGGCCTCCCCCAAGCACCTTGAGACCCTCACGGGTGAGTAGCGCGCTCTATAGATTTTTTTGATTGATTGATTGATTGAACTGAAAGGCAGCAGAGGGAGCAGCACCACAAAGCTTCTGTTAGTTATGTCAGTCACACGCAAGGATAAGTTAACCGTTTGCTGACATAATCTCTGCTCCAAATGTAGTGTTCTTTTTGGTTGCATGAAACAGAACAAACCCTATATCTTTTATGTTCTATTCCAGCTCAAACTATTCTGAAAATCAATTGTAGTAAAATATATTGATTCCCAGCGTGGTAGACTGGTGTTAACCACGGTAGGGTACATCTGCAGTACAGGGAAAGCTTACAATGAGAACGTTTTTTGGAATTACACTCAATGTCAAAGGGCAAAATGTCCTGGATGTGTCTGCACTGGCTTCTAAAATTTGGGGCACTGCGTGTGAACTTTAGCCTTGTGCCAGAGTTCTTTTTATAGTGCCAATATTTAAAAATAAACGTTATAGAATTGTTTTTTGTTTACAATTAAATAAATCACTAATGACACTAAATACTGTTTGTACTGTAGTTTCGTATAAACTGTGTTTTGATTTAAATGCTCATTTACATTTTCGATTTAAAAGCATTTCCATTAAAATGTTTCCTCTCATTTTCATTGTTTTGGTGTTTCGTTATAAATGACTTTACTTAAATAAGGATTTCCATCACTTCGTTTCCTCCAATATTTTTTCTGTGTTTTTTGTTTTTCTATGAATTCACCTAGTACCACATGGAGTAGTACTACAGGAGTACTGGTTAGTGTACTCATAAAAGCCTTTTGTGAATCGAGCCTGTCGCTCTAACATAGTCAGCTTGTGAATACTTCTGATTTGTTTATTCACAAACAACTTTTCGTGTTCCTAATTCACTACAGATGACTTTAACAGTATTGTCTCACAAATTATTGATGCACTCAAAGTAATCCTTTTTCTGAACTGAATGTTTGTATCGCCGTAGAAAGAAAATTTAATATACTAAAAATCATTGTATAGGTCTGTTTGACATCAGGGTTCAGCAGTAACTTAACACATATCCTGAAGTGGGAGAGTGAGGAGGACTTCAGTGGGGTGGGAGAGTGAGGAGGACTTCAGTGGCCAGCATTCCCCAGGGTCGCAGGTGGTAGTCCCTGCTGCACATTTCAACTGTTTTCTTCAAGCGCTAAAAAGCGTTTGTGCAAGTCCCGCTGCACGATGGGAGAGTGGGGTGGGCTTCATTGGCTAGCATTCCCCAGGGCCCCAGGAGGCGGTCCCTGCTACACATTTCAGCTGTTTCCATTCAAGTGCTATAAAGCGCATGTGCAAGTTCCGGAGTGTGGTGGGAGAGTGAGGAGGACTTCAGTGGCCAGCATTCCCCAGGGCCCTTGGAGGTGGTCCCTGCTACACATTTCAGCTGTTCCCTTCAAGTGCTAAAACGTTTGTATGCAAGCCCGCAGCATGTTGAGGCATACCCGGGCAAAGCCCCGGGCCTAGGGCAGGCCCGTCCTGTGCCCGTCAGTGCCAGGAAGACGCAGGGCAGGACCACCACCCTTGGCTTTGTCGTTGACCATCTTTGTGGTCTGGTTAGTGTGGTCTGTTTATTCATGAAGGCGACGGACCTCAAGTACTAAAGATATTGTCTTGAGGTAAGATGAAGAATTACCTAGTGCGACTCCTTGGTGACTCGACCATATAACATTTAGTGATGATTGGAACTGGTTGCCAATTCTCTCACAGTGCTCTTTGTTGGCCTTACAGGGTAAAGTGCTGGCCGGAGAGGGAGATAAAAACGCACTGGCCTTTTTTACATGTCTTTGAGCCGCTGAAAGTGGGATATGCAGGTTGTTTTCTTTTCCTTTTCTCTGTATAAATGTAATTGTTTTTGTTTCAGATTAACCTCCCCCACAGGGTGTGCTTGACACTTACTCCCTAAGACCCTCAGTAATTTCCTTACCTTAACAGCATTAGGCCCTCAATATGAGTTTGGTGGTTGGACGAGCCAGCCACCAAACTCGCTGGGTTGAGACCACTGTCAACCCGGCGGCCTCACCCCTCGTCGTATTATGATGTTCCCACCGTGCTGACCATTGGGAACTTTGAATTATGATGTTTCTGCCTGTCAGCCCGGCGGGAACAGTGCCACTGTATTGGTCTTGGCTCCCTTAAGCAAGCCAAGGCCAATACCGTAGCAAAACAGCACCCTCGGAATGCACACTATCTGCAAAGCAGACACTGTGCATTCTGAGGGTGCTGGGCAGAAAGGGCCCATGCACTGCCCACAACATGGTCATGGAAAGTGCAGGGGCCCCCCTGTGGCCCCCAGCACTTCCTTTCCACCAGCCTTTTCATGGCAGTTAAACCACCATGAAAAGGCTGGGAGAAAGGGGGACTCGTGATAAGCACAGCGGCGCTGAACTCAGTCCTGCTATGGCTGTCCACGAGTCTGACTGCCGTCAGCCTGTCGGGAACCATGTTCCTGGCGAGAATGGCAGTCCAACCGTCAGGGTTATAATATGGCAGCCGGACAGCCTGGAGTGCGGCGGTCCAAGTGCCATCGCGAGGCCTCGTAATGAGGCCCTACACATTTTAACATAACTATGATAAAAAAGGAAGGCATCAGACAAAAAGGCTGGAGCAGGGAGCATCACGAAGATGCCTAGGCATGCAGCTGAGAAGTGCACTCTTGATGAAATAGACAAGCTGCTTGAAGAGGTAGAGGGGCTACTTGCCACCAAA
This sequence comes from Pleurodeles waltl, assembly GCF_031143425.1. Taxonomy (NCBI): domain Eukaryota; kingdom Metazoa; phylum Chordata; class Amphibia; order Caudata; family Salamandridae; genus Pleurodeles; species Pleurodeles waltl. Next base: position 335,859,102 of record NC_090450.1, on the reverse strand, counting down.
GATAAAGAAATAAGTCAGCAAGGCAGAGGAAGGAGGGAATTGGACAGAAGGACACTGCTCAGAAGGATATTAAATCCTAATTGAAGATGACCATTCACTTGAGGAAGTCAGTAAAGAAACTCACATTAGTACTCCTTCCAGCAGAGTAAGTGCTTTAGTTATCCCTACACAGGAAGTTCCAGCTGAGCAAGGGCCTAACTTACCCCCCTCATGGCTAATATTGAGTGTTCCAAATGGTTTGCAGTATTGGAACTCTTTGAAGACAAGCTTACTTACATTTTTGGTGAAAAGTGAGGAAGGTGAGGGCCCAGTTGAACAGTTTGGCTTGGTAAGGGAAGAGACTATAAGCTTGTGTGATCGCATGGGTAGGTTGGCCAAGGTGCTAAATGAGAAACTTGATAGGCTCTCAAATCTAGTTATGAATATAAGTCCCCCATTAGATGTTGATAAATGTAAGGTTCCCCTAGCCCTTCCATAGCTACTGCCCTATCGTAAAGATAATAGAGCTAAAGTTATAGTAGGTAGTACAGACATAGGGGTTTGCTGTAGATTAGGTTCAACACCTCCCTATCCAAATGTGAGGAGAGTCCGGGAACGTGAAAAGCAAACACATAATACATGTAAGGGGTCTGCCCTAAATACATCTTCGGGTCAAAGATGGTTCTTTACCAATAATAAGCTCAGGAATGAAAATACATTTGGTTCCTACGGTTCTATGACTAAGCCCCAAAATATTTTCATCATAAATGTCCCGAAGACCATGCTTGGAGTCAGGGAACCACAAGATTTACTTGTTAACAATACCATTCATTAGCTGAGACGCACAAGGGATTGTAGATCCATTACAGGGGAAGATATAGCGTATGCTACACAGTTTTCTAATATGGAAGAACCGTTTGATTACATGGGGCTGAAATTAAGGAATCAAGATTTAGTTGAAGGGCTAATCTCACTGGAGTTGAGGTTTAGATCCAACCCTAGGTCACATCACAACAGATAAAAAGTGAGAAGGCCCCAGGGTTAGAGGGCATCCCTGTAGATCTGCCTGTATGTAGGTTCATCTAAACGCACCATCCAGAAGCTACAGACAGTCCAACATTCTGTGGCCAGACTGGTCTTGAACCTGCGCCGCCGCTCCTCGGCATCAAAACACTTTTATTCATCTTTAGAGCCTATAGAGCTTTGGGACCCAAATATTTAACTGCATGAGTCATACATTATACTACCCCCCCGTCTTCAGGGGTCCTCAGCTGCCAATTTTATCAAGATTCCCAACTTTTGACTGAAATAAAAAAGAGCAAAGTCTTTTAGAGTCTTGGGTGCAAATGTATGGAATAATCTTACCACTGATTTGCAATCTTTAAATTCCAAAGAAATGTTTAGAAGACAATTGAAAACTTGGATCTTCGGAATTTTGGATGCTCTTTGCTACTCCCTGATCTTGTAAACCCCAGCTAGCAAAACTCCACGTAGTCCTGTAGCCATACGTTTGTTCTGTTTAGCTCTAGGATGCTCCTTTGGGAGTGACAGTGTGCTTTATAGAAACCCTCATTCATTCATCTGTACCTGTAGCAGCCAGAAATATGGGTTCCATATCTTAATGCCCTGAGTAATGCTATCCTGGAGGGTGAAGCTTTCCCTCCCTTATGGCAGAGAGAAGTTATCATCCCCATTTATAAAAAGGGGTATAGGGACGTTCCATCAACTTACACACCCATAAGCCTACTAGTTAATAGCAAAAAACATATTTGTTGGCAGGTTCTGTTTAGGCTTCACACATGGGCATCTGAGAATCACATCCTGGAACCTACTCAGGTGGGCTTCAGGAGTAGGGTCTGCACCCTCGAACAATGCCTTCGCTTCAAGGTGCTATATTGGAAGTACATCACCTTGAAGCAAGACCATCTTTATGTCGCTTTCATTCATTTAAGAGCGGCTTTTGACCTAGTCCCAAGAGATAATCTTTGGAGGATGCTGGAAGAGTATGGAATACTGAGGGATTTACTTTAGATTCCGAGGGTACTCCATTTTGAATTATATGCCAAAATGAAGTGGAACAGGGGAAGGGACTTTACAGACAGGATTAGCATTAAACAAGGAGTAAGGCAAGGATGTGTCCTTGCGCTTACTCTTTTCAGCCTGTGTATTAATGGAGCAATCAAATGGCTTACTCAATGCAGATACAATGCTCCAAAGTCTGCAGGAGTTCCTGACCCATTATTAATGTTTGCAGATGATACTTTACTTATATCTAGAACCCCTCAGGTTTTCAGTCAGAACTGAATGCTTTGCAGCTTTTTGTGCTAACATCAGATAGAACTTAATCCATCTAAGACAAAGTACATGCCACTTAATCCCTAACAGTCCTTTAAAGAAAAGATGTCACTAGACAGGGTTCCTCTAGAACAGGTTACACATTTTGATTACCTAAGAGTCAAAATGGCTGCAAATGAGTCATTGGGGGGCTTAATTGGAAAAAAACAATTCCATTCTCCATCTGAAGCCATCTGAAATCAGGAGGAAATATAAAGCAACCCCTGGGTAATCTGGGTCACCTGCCTTCACTGTATACAGAGTTTCAGCGGTGACAGAATCTATTTATGAAGCTGAAATAATGGGCTATGTAGATGTAGTAACTCTCACAAAAACTGAGAACACATTCATTAGGGCCCTTTTTAGTTTGCCTGTGAGTACCTCTCTTACACCTTTGAGAGTCTACCTAGTATTAAACTCCATCCATCTGGTCATTTGGCTTAAACCCCTAGTATATTGGGTCGGGTTACGGTCGACTAAGAAGCTGGTACCATATTGGGAATCATTACAGGAGCTAATTGCATGTGACAAGGATGTACGCATTCCCTGGTTGAAGCATATTAAGAAACTGTCTGTGAGTGTGGGACTGGGTGAATTATGGAGCGCCCCTGGGGAAATATTCAAAGTGATGTCCAGAGAGTGAAAGAAGTGTACCGGGAAAGTGTTATGTAACAGATTTGGAAGGACCTCCTAGAAACGAACATTACAGGACAGTTTTTAAATAACAAATGTGTACCCTGTTATGAACCATATATGGATAGAATATGTCCTATTCAAGCGAAATGTTTATATATTCAATTCAGATGTGGTGTTCTCCCTTTAAGATCACATACTTCAAAGTGGGCTAAAATGGGTTATCTTTTGAACTGCTTGCTGCCCGCATTGCCAAAGGGATGAAGAGACAGAGGAACATTTTTTATTCTTTTGCCTCCACTATTTATCTGCCTATAAGAAACGGATTATCGCTGTGTGCAAACTTATCCGTATAAGACATTATTGGGAGGCATTAAAGATTTTAATAAGTGAATCAAAAGTACAAATCTTATTTGCTGTTTCTCATTCCTTTATCGGGCATGGAACCTTCGAGTATAAGCGTTTACGCCTCATGGACATGAATTTTAGTTGATTCTAGATGGTTTGTTTTATGAATGAGGCCTGATTATAGTATGGCTCTCTAGAGTGTTCACAGGGCCTTGTATGCCATGTACAACCCTTGTTAAATATTACTGAAAGATTCATAACCTTGTTCCTTATTAGGACATTTATGAAAAAGGCCTGGTTATTATTTTAAGTGGTCACAGGGGCTGTACCATGAGGTTTGTCCAACAACATTAGCGCAAAGGTTGAAATATTGTGATTTGTCATCATCTGCTTATGGATTTTATGTATGTGTTTCTCTTCCTCTCGCTGGATTTTATTTGATGGTCATATTCATATTGATGGTATGACCTTTATGGCTTTCAGCCGAAATAAAGTTTTACTACTACTACTACTACTACTACATGACCTGAAGTTTTTGAAATGATTCTTTTGTCATGTGCATCTACTTGTGCTGCACTTTGTTTTTGCACCTGTCGGTCAGGTTTCATGGACTGGTCATTGGTGTAGAATTATTTTTAAAATTTACATATTCAAGGGACTATGTGCCATAGAAAAGTACTTGTCCTGTAAGGAGAGCATCTGATAGACACTTCAATGCTGCAGAGTCCTTTCCTTTGAATTTCCCAGGCGACAGACTGGATCAGGAAACTTTTGCTTGAGCATGTCCCCTGTGCGTGCTGTTGGGTGACTCCGTTCAGTTCCACTTGGTGTCGTCGTTGTCTTTGGCACCAGATGTGACATCAAGGTCACCTATATTGGTGGCACCCAGGCGCGTGGACATCAGTTCTTTTCTTTCCGCACCAGTTAGCGCTGATCCAGAGATAGCTACGCTTCTGTGCTTTTTGACAGGCTTTTTTCGATGTTTTGTCGAAGATTTTTTTATGAGTGTGTCGAAATGACATCTAGGAAGGTAAGGTTTATGCCAGGTGGCACCTGTCAACGCGCCATGTTGGTTACAGACCCTCTCTTAGTCTGCCTATGGTGTCTCAAGCGCGACCACAACTCCAAGTAGTGCTTGGATTACTAGGCCATGGCACCAAAGGCTTTGAGGGAGCAGTCCCTAAAGCTTTTTGCGGCCCGGCAGTCAACGCCATCCAGCCCGACTCCTAGGAGGTCACATCCCAGTTGAGGACATCATCTTGTCTGAAGTGCCTCAACCCGGGGCTTTCACTTCCGAATCCCTTCTACCGCTTAATGAGGCACTTACGGGCATCCTGCTGGGAACTTGGTCCAAGCCCAGCACAGGGTCTCCTGTAATGGGACGATTGCCCGCCGTCATTGCCCTGCACCAGGTGACCCTAGTTTCTTCAGCCAACGCCCCACCCCTAAGAGCTTAGTAGTCCAAGCCTTTAATTCCCACAGTGCATTAGATTCCACCCCCCCAGTTAGGGAATCCAAGAGGCCAGACCAGGTTGGGAAGAAGATGTTTTCTTCCACTAGCCTGGCATTGAGGTCAGCAAACACCTCATGCTTATTAGGCCGTTTTTCGCACACCTCATGGGATACGGTTACGCAAGTGCTGCCCAAGGTCCTGCAGGAGGCCAGGGATATCATCTCCCAAACGGTGAAAGATGGGAGGGAAGCAGCAAAGTTCACCATTTGGTGTGGACTGGATACGACTAATTAGCTGGGCAGAGCAGTTCTGTCAACAGTGGCCATGCCGGGCTGAGAACATCTGGCTTTTCGGGGGATGTCCAGGCAAACCTTATGGACATGCCCTTCGATGGGATTTGCATGTTTGATGAGAAGGCAGACTTGACGCGAGAGCGCTTTAAAAACTCCCGGGGCTATGGCCATGTCCTTAGACCTCTTACAGGATGCGTATTTTCATATTCAGATCCTGCCTGCCCACAGGCATTACTTTCGGTTCAATGTATGTCATAAAGTAGGTGACAAGCGCTTACAGTTCACTGTGTTGCCACTTGGCCATATCAGTGTTCCTTGGGTGTTCACCAAGGTGATGGCGGTGGTCACAGCTCATCTGCGCAGGTCAGGGGTTTCAGTCTACCAATACCTCAATGACTGGCTGTTGAAGGTGGGCTTGCCCCAGGCTGTTGTCTCCCACCTCCAGACTATGGCAAACCTTCTGCATTCGCTGGGGTTTACTATAAACATGCCGAAGTCTCTCAGATTCTCTCTTTCATAGTTGCTGTTCTGGGCACAGGGCAGTTTTGGGCTTATTCTCTCGAGCAGCGAGTCAAGGATATTCAGTTTATGATACCGATGTTTCAGCTTCCATCATGGGTGTCAGTGAGACTGACTTTGAGGCTGCTGGGCCTCATGGCCTTCTGCATCCTGCTGGTAAATCATGCCAGATGGAATATGCTGGCTTTGCAGTGGGACCTAAAGTTCCAAGTGGGTGCTGCATCAGGGCAATCTCTTCAACATGGTCCGGATCTCAGAGGGACCTGCAAAAGTACTGCAGTGGTGGGTTACAAACCGCAATTGGGTCAGAGCAGACTCCTCTCCCTTCCCCAGCCTCCCAGTAGGGACAGATGCATCTCTTCTGGGATGGGGGTGCCATGTGGGAGAGGTAGAGATTAGAGGACTCTGGTTTCCGTCGCAATCTGGGCTCCACATCAGCCTGTTGGAGCTCCGGGTGATCCGACTAGCACTGAAAGTATTTCTTCCCTTTGTCAAGAGGAAATTAGCGCTGGTGTTCATGGACAACACCACCACCATGTGGTACTGCAACAAGCAGGGCAGGTTGGGGTCATGGACCCTTTGTCAAGAGGCCCTGCATCTTTGGACATGCCTGGAGCAGCAGGGCATAACCCGGGTGGTCCAAATCTGGCAGGTTCTCTGATTGCCAGGGTGGACAAACTCAGCTGTCTATGCCTAGTGTATCACAAGTGGTGTTTCTACTCGGAGGTGGTACAAGGACTCTTTCAGCAGTAGGGAGAGCCTTGGTTAGATCTGTTTACCTCCAAAGAGAGCATGCAATGTCAGCTGTATTGTGCGTTGGAGGCAGCAATCGCTCGGCGACACTTTTCATCACAAGTGGAGCTCAGGCCTTCTGTACACCTTACCGCCTATACCACTCCTACCCAGAGATCTGAGAAAAATCAAGAACGACCGGGCCCAGATAGTTCTTGTGACTGGGCACTGAGAGTTTGGTATCCCAAGCTTCTGAGAATGAGCATCGATCCTCTGATCAGGTTGCCCCTTCAGGAGGATCTTCTGTTGCAACAGTAGGGGAGGGTTCTCCAACCTGAACCTGTTAACTCTGCACCTTCATGTGTGGAGATTGAACGGCGACAATTGACAGCCTTCAACTTTCTTCCCGAAGTCTATAATGTTATTTTGGCAGCCAGGCGTTCCTCCACAAAAATGGTATATGCCTGCCATTGGCAAAGATTTATAAAATATTGTGCAGAGAAGTCTTTAGATTCTCTTTCTGCTTCTCTCTGATGTTCTTTTTTGTCATTGTCTCTTGCCCAGCAGAGCTGTGCTCTGGGAACTCATAAGGGTTATATGTCTGCTTTATCCACTTTTCTGCGGCTGCCTGGCCAACCCTACTTATTTAATTCCTCTATTGTAAATGAGTTTCTAAAAGGGCTTGTACATTTGTTTCCCCCTTTGCCGTTTTAATATTCCGCTGTGGGACCTGAACCTGACTCTCCCATACCTCATGTATGCTCAGTTTGAGCACCTTCACAACTGTCCTGTCACGCTGCTCACCATCAAAACAGCCTTTCTGGTGGACATAACAAGCCTTGATATCTCACTGTTTCCTGATACAGTGGTGCTTCGCACCATGCCTCGTTTCACCCAAATGTGGTGACCCTATTTAATTTGGGACAAACTGTCACCCTGCCCACCTTTGCTCCCTGCATCCCTCTAAGGAAGAGGAGCCATTTCACCGGCTGGACTCAAAAAGAGCGTTGTCATTCTACCTTGACTGCTCAAAATAGGTGGTGGATGACTAACTCTTTGTGGGATATGTGGGAGCAAAGAAAGGTTGGGCAGTACAGATACAAACTATGTTGTGCGTGGTCATTCTCTGTTTAAAAATCTGCTACACTGTGGCTAAAAAGCAGCATCCTGAGGACTTGCTAACCCATTCCACCAGAGGAAAAGCTGCGACCACGGCGTTCGCTCGTGGAGTCTCAGTCCTGGACATCTGTCATTCAGCAATGTGGGCCTCCCTGCACACATTTTCCAAACACTGTTGCCTGGACAGTCAGGTCCACAGGGATGGGCATTTCACCCGTCCGGTCTTGCAGGACTTTCTAGTTTCTAAAATGTGTCCGCAGTCCTCTGCCAGGAGAATATGGCTTGTGTATCTATTCAAAGGTAAGGAATCTGCCGCTAGAAGTTTCTATCAGATGAACAAGTTACTTACCTTCAGTAATACATTATCTGGTAAAGAGTATCTCCCTCATTACAACCCCGCTAAGGTTGAACCGTCGGGCGGCCGTCAATGCGGTCGCACTCCCGCGGGGTCTATTATGAGATCCCCGCTGGCCCAGCGGGGATCTCGGCCGCAACACGGGATCTGGCTCCAAATGGAGCTGGCGGTGTTGCGGCTGTGCGACGGGTGCAGTTGCACCTGTCGCACTATTCACTGTCTGCATAGCAGACAGTGAAAAGCTCCATGGGGTCCCCAGGGGCCCCACGACTCAACCAGCAGCCTTTTCATGGCGGTCCTTACCGCCATGAAAAGGCTGGCGGGAGGGGGACGAGTAATCCCCTGGGCAGCGCTGCAAGCAGCGCTGCCCTGGGGGATTTAAACCGCTGGGACCAATGTGGCGGGAAACCGCCGGGACCAATGTGGCGGTGCGACCGCTGTGCTTCCGCCGCAGTCGTAATGCCCCTGGAAGCACCGCCAGCCAGTTGGCGGTGCTTCCTCCAAAACAGCCCTGATACCTATATCTAGCTGCAAATTCCTTAAACCCACCCATGCTTCCCCGCTCTGCAGACTTATTTGCTAGGGTCAGAGTGATCCCTTTTAAGGACCCTAGAGTTGACACACAATTGTCAATTTGCTTCATGGCTCTGCGCTCCTGGTGTTGTAGGGAATGAAGAAAGTAACTGATGTCTGTGTGCCTGGGTGGCGCATATATATGGGTGACTGCAACATCACATTTGTCACCAATGATGCCGACGACGCTACCCAAAACCGAATGGAGCCACTTGACAGCGCGTACAGGGGTATTGCTCAAGCAAAAATTTCTGGATCCAGCCTGTTGCCTCGGAAATTCAAAGGCAAGGAATCTGCAGCTATAGTCACTACCAGATAATGCGTTACCGAAGGTAGGTACTTTGTTCTTCTAGTCCCACCTGTTGCCTATATGAGACAGATGGGCAACAGTTTCTAAGCCTGTATGTCGTCATTCCTCTAACACACCGTAGGCTCCATGCCCCTTACAATTACTCAGATAGCAGACTCAGCAAGCCCAGTGAAAATGGGAAGGCTCAGTAGGTGTGGTGTGCATTCGATATCCTTCTACTGTTGTGATTCGCTGTTGCTCTTGTGGGTACTATGTGCTGCAGTAGATTTGGAATTAACAAGACTCCGATGCCTGCAGCTATTCTTGAGTTGGAGTCGGGTCATGGACCAGGTTATGGGCCAATCCCAGCAAGTCAGCCTGACTGTGTCCTAGAGCCATGCACCGACACAGGAACACATTTAGTGACACCCGCACAAATCCAATGTGCATTTCCATGAGTAGCTGCATAGGGCTGTAATTTTACTTTTCTGTGTGATTGACTGCCTTCCTTCAGGGACAGCAATTAATTCTTTGTCAAAACGTTGTTGCTGCTGGGAGCAGTTAGAAGTCATAAGGAGAATAGAAGTAACCTCATGAGGAAACAAAGATGCACTCTGTGTCACTTCACAAGTTATTAAGAGACAAGCAGAGATTTAAAATTGTTTTTTCTTTTCTTAGGCTCCAAATCTGTCATTCTGTATGTTCTTTGTAGAGATGCTCAGTGAGTCTGTCTATGTAGAGAAGGTCAATAACAATAATTGTTTATAATAATCATCATCGGGTACTTTATTCAGTATTTTTTCAACCATAAAAGTACATGACACAAACACATAATATGTACAATTCATAAGTTAACATTAAAAAAAATAAGTTAGTAGAAACACACAAACAACTTAACAGCCAAGTCCATCGCATATTCCAAATTCAGCTCCGTTGAAACATAAATAAAATTGTGAGCTAGCGATACTGTGTCATAGGACTAAACCAAAAAGAAGGGACATAATAGCAAATAAAGCAAAGATTATAGAATATCACAAAACAAATTAGCCCCATATAGTAGGGGTAATAAAACCCTCAATAAAAATACAAAAGAAAGAAAAAAAACGATAACACCATACGAAAAATAAACTATCTTCAATGTTGTCTAATTAAAATCTTCAAGATTATCTGCATAGGATCAAGACACGAGGCCATACAAAATATTTTAAGAAGAAAATTTTCAAGCCAACGCTTTGGATCTAATGCACCAACTCCAATGCAAATATTTGGACACTGGGCACACAATCACCTGTTTAGATTCAGTCTGCAGCAGCTGTAAGGTATCCTGATACTGTCTACAGCCTAATTGTTTACGTATAGGTATAAACCATCATTTTCCAGGATGCACATGGGAGGGACAAAAGAAAACACAATGAGCCAAGTATTCCTCAGCCTGCTGACATGTTGGACATATAGAGCTCACCTAGCATCGGGCATTCCATTTCACTTGGAGCTACTATAGTGGAAGAGTGGCGTAATGGAAGTTAAGCTATATACAATTAGCAACTGTTGGAGTTAGATAATCTAAAAAGGCTCAAATGCCATAACACTCTTAATATCTAAAAACTTATCAGCAAGAGACACCTCTGAGACGTTCCCAATTCCTTCGACCTGCATGTTTTCCCAAAACGTTTTCTTAAGGGAAGCCTTAGGAAGATTCTTTATGGTAGGGGAAGAAGACCAAAATTCACTAAGACCAATCTTAACTAAAGGATTTTTTATATGACCGCCATTTGATTTTGCCAGCTCTATCATGGTTGGCTACATCCTAGAGCGAGCTGTTAAAATCCTCCGGGGCTGGGGAGAATTTAAGCCTTTACCAAAACAGACATGGTCTAAGTTATATTTATAAACACTCGGCTCAAGGCCTAGATCTCGTCTGTCGGAAGGTGGCTCTGTATGTACTATTTCAAAGTAAGAAATAGCATGCACAGAGTCCAAGGGTTCCCCTTAGAGGTAAGATAGTGGCAAAAAGAGATAATTTTAATGCTCTATTTTGTGGTAGTGTGGTCGAGCAGTAGGCTTATCAGAGGGATGTGTTAAGCATTTGTTGTACACACACAGGCAATAAATGAGGAACACACAGACAATTCCAGGCCAATAGGTTTTTGTATAGAAAAATATATTTTCTTAGTTTATTTTAAGAACCACAGGTTCAAGATTTACAAGTAATACTTTAAATGAAAGGTACTTCACTTAGGAGCTTTAGGAACTTTGAATTAGCAAAATAGCATATACAGTTTTCACACAAATGACATATAGCTATTTTAAAACTAGACAGTGCAATTTTCAACAGTTCCTGGGGGAGGTAAGTGTTTGTTAGTTTTTCAGGTAAGTAAACCACCTACGGGGTTCTAATTTGGGTCCTTGGTAGCCCACCGTTGGGTGTTCAGAGCAACCCCAAAGTTAACACACCAGCAGCTCAGGGCCGGTCAGGTGCAGAGGTCAAAGTGGTTCCCAAAACGCTTAAGCTTCAATGGAGAAGGGGGTGCCCCGGTTCCAGTCTGCCAGCAGGTAAGTACCCACGTCTTCGGAGGGCAGACCAGGGGGGTTTTGTTGGGCACTGGGGGGGACACAAGTCAGCACAGAAAGTACACCCTCAGCGGCACGGGGCGGCCGGGTGCAGTGTGCAAACAGGCGTCGGGTTCGCATTAGGTTTCAATGGGAGACCAAGGGGTCTCTTCAGCGATGCAGGCAGGCAAGGGGGGGGGGCTCCTCGGGGTAGCCACCACCTGGGCAAGGAAGAGGGCCACCTGGGGGTCGCTCCTGCACTGGAGGTCGGATCCTTCAGGTCCTGGGGGCTGCGGGTGCCGTGTCTTTACCATGCATCGGGTCTTTGAAGCAGGCAGTCGCGGTCAGGGGGAGCCTCGGGATTCCCTCTGCAGGTGTCGCTGTGGGGGCTCAGGGGGGTCAACTCTGGCTACTCACGGTCTCGTAGTCACCGGGGAGTCCTCCCTGTGGTGTTTGTTCTCCACAAGTCGAGCCGGGGGCGTCGGTTGCAGAGTGCAAAGTCTCACGCTTTGTTGTTTCAAAGTTGCTTCTTTGTTGCAAAGTTGCAGTCTTTGTGGAACAGAGCTGCTGTCCTCTGGAGTTCTTGGACCTTCTAGATGCAGGGTAGTCCTCTGAGGCTTCAGAGGTCGCTGGACCCTGTGGAACGCGTCGCTGGAGCAGTGTCTTTAGAAGTGGGGAGACAGGCCGGTAGAGCTGGGGCCAAAGCATTTGGTGTCTCGGTCTTCTCTGCAGATTTTCAGCTCAGCAGTCCTTCTTCGTCTTAGGTTGCAGGAATCTATCTTACTGTGTTCTGGGAGCCCGTAAATACTCAATTTAGGGGGGTGTTTAGTTCTGGGGGTTAGTAGCCAATGGCTACTAGCCCTGAGGGTGGCTACACCCTCTTTTTGCCTCCTCCCTGAGGGGAGGGGGGCACATCCCTAATCCTATTGGGGGAATCCTCCATCTGCAAGATGGAGGATTTCTAAAAGTCAGAGTCACCTCAGCTCAGGACACCTTAGGGGCTGCCCTGACTGCCCAGTGACTCCTCCTTGTTTTTCTCATTATCTCCTCTGGCCTTGCCGCCAAAAGTGGGGCCGTGGCCGGAGGGGGCGGGCAACTCCACTAGCTGGAGTGCCCTGGGGTGCTGTAACAAAGGGGGTGAGCCTTTGAGGCTCACCGCCAGGTGTTACAGTTCCTGCAGGGGGAGGTGAGAAGCACCTCCACCCGATACAGGCTTTGTTACTAGCCACAGAGTGACAAAGGCACTCTCCCCATGTGGCCATCAACATGTCTGTTGTGTGGCAGGCTGCTAAAACTAGTCAGCCCACACTGGTAGTCGGTTAAGGTTTCAGGGGGCACCTCTAAGGTGCCCTCTGGGGTGTATGTTACAATAAAATGTACACTGGCATCAGTGTGCATTTATTGTGCTGAGACGTTTGATACCAAACTTCACAGTTTTCAGTGTAGCCATTATGGTGCTGTGGAGTTCGTGCATGACAGACTCCCAGACCATATACTCTTATGGCTACCCTCACTTACAATGTCTAAGTTTTGCTTAGATACTGAAGGGGCATAGTGCTCATGCACTTATGCCCTCACCTATGGTATACTGCACCCTGCCTTAGGGCTGTAAGGCCTGCTAGAGGGGTGACTTTTCTATACCTATAGGCAGTGTGAGGTTGGCATGGCACCCTGAGGGGAGTGCCATGTCGACTCAGTCTTTTTATCCCCACTAGCACACACAAGCTGGCAAGCAGTGTGTCTGTGCTGAGTGAGGGGTCCCCAGGATGGCATAAGACATGCTGCAGCCCTTAGAGACCTTCCATGGCATCAGGGTCCTTGGTACCAGGGGTACCAGTTACAAGGGACTTACCTGGATGCCAGAGTGTGCCAATTGTGGAAACAAAAGTACAGGTTAGGGAAAGAACACTGGTGCTGGGGCCTGATTAGCAGGCCTCAGCACACTTTCAAATCATAACTTGGCATCAGCAAAGGAAAAAAGTCAGGGGGTAACCATGCCAAGGAGGCATTTCCTTACATCGTCTAAGTGGAATCAGTGGACTATTTACTGGGAGGGTAGTAAGACCTCTTAAGAATGGGTTCTCAGCCACCCCCAATGGGGCCAAGTTAGCATTGCCCCATACTTCAGCCCCATACAATGCGCTGCCCTCAGCCTTAACTTGACACACCTTCAATGCAGCAGATATCTGTCTGGTTTGAGAGGCCCGGCAAAGTTTTAAGATGGCTGCAGAGTGCCAAGTAAGATTCAGACTACTTCTCTCAACCTGAGACAACCAAGACATTGATTTAGTTAACTTGATGTTGAAGTAGATGAGCTCACTGACCCTACCTACTGGTCTGCCTTCCTGGTTTAAAGAACCCTTAACAGATTTATGTGGGCTGATAACCACGAACTTTGTCTTAGAGTGGTTAATAACCAACCTTTCCTCATTACAAAAAGCAGCAAATGTATCCACTATGCATTGGAGGCCATGTGGGGTTTTCAATGTCAAAAAGGTATCAGCTGCAAATAATAAAAGGGTAATCTTACAACCAACAAGTCGGGTGCATCATTCAGGTCATCTTCTAAAAAGTGTGCCACATCCTTTAGATATAAGGAAAATAGGGTCGGGCGAGGACACATCCCTGACGCATTCCATTTTGAATGGGTATCCAATCAGTGAGCACCCCACCCCTTCCCCATCTAACTTGGGCATATGTGTTCTTGTGTAAACAAACCAAAAGGTCCAGGAGATCTTGTGGTAGCCCTTTGTTTTTAAGGGCCACCCAAAACGTTCCATGTGGAACAAGGTCAAAAACAGACTTTAAGTCTACAAAGGTGTGGGTGTGCTTTTTGAAAAAAAATATTTTCCAGTACATCAATAAAAACCTAAAAACCTGGTCAATTGTACTAACCCATTTACAAAAGTCTGCCTGTATAGGGGGAAATGGCGTGATGCTCCTCAGTCCAACATTCCAGGATCCCTAACATTTGCTTCACAAAAACCTTTTGAGCAACATTAATCAGGCTCATTGGCCTGTAGTTTAGAGGGGAGTCCTGCACTTCTTTTTTTATCAATGGGGACGATTTCAGCTGCCTTCCAACTACTGAGAATATTGGCCCATTGAAGAATGCAATAAGATAATTTGTTAAAATACACACCCCAACCATCGATATTTGCTAAAAAGAGGTCTCCTGGGATGCTATCAGGGCCTTATGCCTTACCTCTTACTATAGCCTTAATTGCAAAAACAGTCTCACTGACTTCCAACCTTAACAGCCCAGAGGGAGCTAAATCAAATACACTACATTCAGGTATGCTATCTCTGGCCGGTCCATGTTTATAGAGGTCCAAAAAGTGGGAGTACCATATCTCGGGAGATACAGTCAGTCATAAGTTTAAGTGGATGTTGATTACCATTGGCTACTACCTTCCAGAATGTCCTATAGTCATTATGGACAGCAGCTTTGCATAAGTTCTCCCATATGTGTATGTCCCAGTCCTTTTGTGCTTGTGTTTTTTTATGGAATTGCCACAGGCAAAGCAAGGCGTAACTCATCTTTCTTATCTTTACAAGCTTAATTGTGCGCTCAACTTTAGTGGAGCCCGACCATACCCAGGTCAATGCAGAAAACACTCCCATAACTTCTTAAAAAGCTCTTTTAATCTTTTTAGTATTATATTTCCACAATTCATCCCTGGGCTGGGCTAAGAAGAAATCTTCAGGTTCTAATACCGCATCCCCCACAGCTTTGATCATAAAGACTCTGGTATCTACATTACCAGCTACTTAGTCCCATTTTATTCCATGCTTACTATTTACGGGGACTATGTCTGTGCTTAGCGAAACCGGGACATTCACCAGATAGGTAAATAGATATTTTAAAGAACAGTGGAGAGTGTTGTGGTCGCTGTCCTCCCCACCTAAAACCTTGAAGTTGACTGAGTTGCCATACAAGTGCAAAGAAATCAAGCAGTAATCAATTCTACTTGCGCAACCTGGGCGATTGTGTGTGTGTGCAACATACAAATCTGAAGGTGTACAACCATTACAGGCCCTCAGGCCATATGCTAAAGTAAAATGACATAGGTTAGTAAGCAGCACTTGTCCAGCCTTTTACTTGAAAGTTGCTGTGTAGGGATTCCCCAAACCTCTTCCTCCTCACTAACAGGGGAACCACAACCCAGGTCCATCAGTTCATATGTCGTATTAAAATCACCACCCATTATGCAGATCAGGAGCAGCCCTATGAAGAATTAGATCACAAATTGTCTGGGTCCCAACCCCACCACCAGCCACCCGATTGTAAACATTATATATATAGAGGGTATGAGCGCCCGTCTTGGATAGGAATATACCCAAAATGTAATGAAAGATAAAAGGCAGCACAGATATCTTGATGTCTAGAGCGCATTTAACCCTAATAAGGCGGCAACCCCATGAACAGCCCCTTCATGCTGGAATAGCAGGTAAGTAGCATGTTATATACCCCGTTTTGTTCAGGGAGTCACACAATCAGGTTTTCTGTAAAAGGCAAAGATTAAACTTGTCAATAAAGTTTCCTCAATTCGGATCACCTATTTTGGACTTAATCCTGCTATGTTATAAGACAGGATGTTCGTAATGGGGCTGGAAGTAAAAGTGGGCACAGCATTTAAGATCAAAGGTATTGTGACAGTGTTAGGCTCCAATCTCATCCTTTAGAGTGGGAGATCCCTTTTATTATTTGAAAGGGAATGGGGGTAAGGACACCCCACAGGCTCAGATAGATCAGGAAAATATTTTGCCTGCAGGATCAAACACACTTCTTGAAACGGTATGGGACTATGGCCCTCATTCTGACCCTGGCGGATTGAATCCGCCAGGGCCGAGGGCAGCGAATGCACCGCCAACAGGCTGGCGGTGCATTCATGGGCATTCTGACCGCGGCGGTAACGCCGCGGTCAGAAACGGGAAACCAGCGGTCTCCCGCCGGTTTCCCGCTGCCCATGGGAATCCTCCATGGCGGCGCAGCAAGCTGCGCCGCCATGGGGATTCCGACCCCCTTCCCGCCAGCCTGGTTCTGGTGGTTTACACCGCCAGAACCTGGCTGGCGGGAACGGGTGTCGTGGGGCCCCTGGGGGCCCCTGCAGTGCCCATGCCAATGGCATGGGCACTGCAGGGGCCCCCTAACAGGGCCCCACATTGCTTTTCAGTGTCTGCTTAGCAGACACTGAAAAGCGCGACGGGTGCCACAGCACCCGTCGCACACCTTCCACTCCGCCGGCTCCATTCGGAGCCGGCATCCTCGTGGAAGGCGCTTTCCCGCTGGGCCGGCGGGCGATCTTTTGCAGATCGCCCGCCGGCCCAGCGGGAAAGTTGAAATGCCCCCCGCGGTCTTCTGACCGCGGGGCGGTGTTTGGGCGGTTTCCGCCCGGCGGGCGGCGTCCGCCGCCCGTCCGGGTCGGAATGAGGCCCTATATGTTTCAAGACATGGCTTTGGAATGGGTGGGTCCCTTGCTCACTGTGCCACTGAACTCAAGCTAGCCTGGCTGAAGAAGAGTGATACCCTGAAACCGGTCCCAGGATGCTTGTTTCCCGTCCAGGGAGGACCTGGCCTGGCAGTTCGGGCTGGACTGTTCCCATGAGGAACAGGGTCAAGACTGATTTCCATATGGCTGGGTCCAAACTGGGGTGGCATGGTGAGCAAAAGAACGATGGATTAAACCCAGATCTGTGACTGGGGGTGAATGTTTGTATTGTCAGCACTCTGTCCATCATCCTTTTGTGTTGCTAATTGATGAAATGTTTCCAGGATTTCAGGTAGCGGTCTCCCTATTTTGATCCAGCTTCAGGCACTATTTTTCATAGTTCTCAAGGGTACTGTCATTTCTCCTCAATTTAAACATCCATTTAACTAATTTGAAGTTGCTATGCTTCGGCAGGGTGTATGTCTTTACTACAATGATATACTGCTCGTGCTCAATATTCTGCCTGCCGGAGTGGTGAATAAACATATCCTTTTACTACAGATTAGTGGATAAGAGCCAGTCTACACATGTATATTTGCTAGTACTAAAATACAGTTCACAAATATTTTCTAGGAGGATGATTTCATTAAATACTTCTGTAAATTCTTGTGAAATCACGAAATACATTAATTCAAACACATATACCATGGGTGCACTTTTATGTGACTTTGTCCAAGAAATGCGCCCCTAATTAGATATGGCGTTAACCTAAACATTTTGTCTTTAGTAAAATACTATTTACCTATCTATCTGGCTGGCTTTACTGTGAGTGATCGCATTCTGCTCTTCCACAAGAAGCATATTTGTGCATAAAGTAGTTTATTGTTCAGTGCCAGGAACTACTATAGCAATGTGTGCTTTTTGAGACCAAAAAAACTTTTTTTGCTTTTTGCCAATGTTTGTTACAATAGTGAGGGCCTGCCAGCTTCGACTGACATCCAATGTCAGATCGGTTGGCTTTGCCAATGCTTGTTTATTTTCATGTTTCCCACAAACTTGCTGAAAATGTTTACACTGATTTTTCCATTATGAATATTTTTTGGAAATGCTTGTGTGCATCAGCACATTTTACCTAATGATGCTTCGAAGAAATAGTACCTAAAATTTCACACTAATGTAGCAAAACCTTTTTGCGTACTTGCATTTTTTTTCTTGACATTTTAGTTTGAGAGCAAAGAATCATCAATCTTGCTTACAAGCTTCTGCAAACATTTACATCTAATCAGAGAGCATTCTGGAAGCGTTATACGTAGCATCACATTGTTAAACATTTCAAAAATGTGTGTACACTTTTCTTTTACTGGAACCACGTTCAGTAGTGTACCGTGACCTTACAATGTTTATTTAGAGCTAGTAATAAAGGCTTAGCATTAATGAAGCATAAATACAAGTTCGAAGAGCATTAATATATGGACACAAATATTACCTCAACTGCAGACAGTTCCAAAGGGGTTGTGCTGCACGGGGTTGGGCCTTCTTGTCCCAAGGACAAAATAAACACTAAAACCTGTTGTCCTTGACCCCAAACAATATGTCCTGGGTGTTGGGCTATATGAATTCCACACCAGTGACACATGTCAAGTATTCTTAACTCAGAACTTTTTCACTTAGGAACAAAAAATAATATTTTTACATTTCTCAATTTTCCTCATTAACTTCAACAGTTGTGTCTTTTCTCTGGACTGTACAAACTTTTATTTACCTTTTTTAAAATATGATATAAAAGCCCTATACACTATGAAATGCAACTACAATTATTGAACAGAAATGCTGTTATCAAGTGCATCTAACTTTGTACATTTTACACTTGATATGGATATGCAGATGGGAGGGAAAGTAAAATTGTAATGTCTGTATTGCACACAGCAATGAATTAGTTAGGCCTATTGTTTTGATACATTGATTCGGAGAATATATTCTAACAGGACATATTCCCACGTCTCGTTCAAGACTTCTAGTAATTCCAAAATTCAGAAATGTAGATGTATAGGGCAGGGGGATATCGATGTCTTTCCAGCTCTGGTGATGGAATAGTGTAATGGGAGAAAATTAAATTAATTCCTAAAGTTTAACTCATCCAACTTCACAGTAGTACGTGCGTGTTGGATTTGACCCTTTCTGCAGGGTCACCCCAAACATTTTTCCTTCACACCTTCTGTTTCCTGAAATTTAGTACTGTTGCCATTAGTACACTTTACCACTGATAACTAGTGCTCAAGTGCGTGTATTCTGACCCTAAAGCATGGTAAAATTGGTGTCCACCTGCGTGGCACATTTAATTTCCTTATAAGTCCCTAATATTTGGTACTACATGTATGCAGGGCATTTAAATTAAATGCTACTAGTGGGCCTGCAGCTTTCATTGTGCTTCTCACTACAGTAGCCCTTTAAAGCATGTTTCAGGCCTGCCATTGCAGCCTGTAGTACAGTTTTAAAACTGCTGATTCGACCTGGCAAAATAAACCTTTTGTCAGGCCTCAACCT
This sequence comes from Pleurodeles waltl, assembly GCF_031143425.1. Classification (NCBI taxonomy): domain Eukaryota; kingdom Metazoa; phylum Chordata; class Amphibia; order Caudata; family Salamandridae; genus Pleurodeles; species Pleurodeles waltl. Next base: position 335,839,949 of record NC_090450.1, on the reverse strand, counting down.
TCTCTTTTTAAAACATATGAGGCAGCCCTGTAGGAGTTTTTCGCTACCAGGACATGTAAAACCTAAAAATACATGTCCTACATTTTCACTACAATGCACCCTGCCCTTGTAGAGCAGGGTGCATTGTAGTGAAAATGTAGGACATGTATTTTTAGGTTTTACATGTCCTGGTAGCGAAAAAATCCTACATTTGTTTTTTACTACTGTAAGGCCTACCTCTCCCAAAGGATAACATTGGGTCACTTTATTACATTTAATAAGTACTAACCTTTGATTGAGGAAAGGCAGAAATGCCATTTTGGACTCAAATGTAATTGTAATTTAAAATCCTCTTTAATGGTAAAGTCGTATTTTGATTCACAATTCTTAAAATGTTACTCTTAGAAAGTTGGCTTCTTCTTGTCCTAAATCTTTGGTGCCTCCCGCCAGGTTTTCTGGGTTACATGGCTGTGAGTGGCTTAGCTATTGGGTTTTGTGTATTCCTCCAGGGCAGTGAGACAGGGAGGGCTATGTGTTGGCAGGATGGGCCATCCTTCCAAGATGACAGGGAACAGAGCTGTTCCCTGCCTCACTTACACTTCAAAGGGCTGCCTCCAGCATACTCACAAAGAAACCTGACACTAGTCTTTTGCCACCCCAGACTTCTTGGAGCCATGCCAGGGGAAGGGAAGAACTTTCCTGAGCCCGATGTGGAGGTAGGCTAGATGATTTCCCTACTTCAGAGACTGGTACTAGGTATAAATAATGGACCTTCATACCAACTCTTCAGTGCACTCCTAGACCTGTACAAGACCTCAGAATGACTGCCTAGACTCCCAAAGGATGCCCTGCAGCTTGAGGCATGCCATGGTATATGGAGGACTGCTCTGCTGCTACCAGTGAACTGCCCTGCAGCTTGAGTCTTACCTTGCTTCCAAGAGGGCTGCCCTGCTGATTGAGGCCTTCCTTGCTGCTTGAAACCAGGACTACCAACGTGACTCCAAGGGCTAGTTGGCTGGCCTCGTGTGTGAGCTACAGGAAACATAACAAGCTCTAGAGTTCTTGAAACCTGCACCTGGCCTCTGCTGGAGGGAGCCCTAGCCCCCCCAAGTCATAGCACTCCAGTCGTGACCCTTAGAAGTGGTGTGGGAGATGCTGCTATGCCTAACACTAAAACTTGAGACAGAAAACTTTTCACCAAACAGCGGCAGAAGAACAGATAGAAGACCGGGACCTACTTGCCAGCTGATCAACACAATGTGCATTGCTTGTTGGCCTGAGTCTGTGCAGCAACAAATCCTGTTCAGTGGGCCCTCTGAGACAGTATCCTGCCTTGTAGAGCTCTCTTTGGCTGTAGCTTGCATCTTCGTCCCGCTGGAGTTTTTCAACTTTCAAAAGGTTGTCTAGCACAAACGACATCCTTAGCCTGGAAATCCAGCTTTTCCAACTCTGATCTTTTTCTCGCCATTGTTTGATGGCTTCATGGAGGCTTTGTCCTGTAGCCCCTGATGACGATGACTCCTCGGACCTAGCCTGACGCTTTGCCTCGCTATACTCTACCTTTTCCAACACTGTTTTTCAAAATACCTTGTAAGTCCAAAGGTAAGCCAAGACTGGGCTCAATCCACCTTGTCTGCCTGACACTCGCTCCATTGCAGTCTGCCTTAACTTTTCACTTTGTCACAGTCTCTTATGACCAGATACCTGCAGCTGTGTTTTGATCTTTTGGACACTATTTTTCACTAAAACTTTACAAATGTATAAATCTAGTTCTACTGATTGGATTTAATTCATATGGTTTTATTTTATTTTTTTCTCTGTTTTTAAAAATTGGTGTGGGATTATGTTTTTTCTATATAGCTGTTTCGATGTGCATAGGTATTTTACACATTACCTCTAAGTTAAGCCTGACTGCTTTTGTGCCAGCCTACCAGAGGATTAAGCATTGGTTAATGTAGTTAATTCTGTAGTTCACCTTGACACGGATTGTCATTGCTGTTTGAGAAGCCCCCTCAGCCGATAGCCCAATTTCTTACAGTGCAGCCGTCATTTGGGGGGGGTGGGGTGGGGTCAAACGTTGTTTACAGCAACAGGCTGGGTTTGACAGGCATTTAGGGATATCAGAATACAGGTCTTCATTGGCAATGCAAATATGTGCTGACAATCAGCAAAATACTTCATAATAGCATTTTGCAAGTTGAGTAAATCTGTCCCATCGGAATCAAAGACCAATACATTTTAGAACCACTTACAATCACAGACACATTCCTTTCCATACATTGGTACCACCCTGCCACTCACCCTTGACCCAGTGTTAATCCCTGGTGTTGGAAAATGGGTTATTGGTAAGGGCAGGTAAGTACCTCCACTTAGCAATAGGCCACTAACCTCCACTTAGGTCCAGTTAGGTCTCAGTAAATTAAACCTAGCTCAACCCTTGGTAGCTTGGCAACAAGCGACAAGGCTTAATTTAGGAGACAAAGCGTAAAGCATTCAAATATCACAAAACAGTAATTAAATAAAACACAGGAAACAGATAAAAAAATCCAAAATCAATTTATAAAAATAGATTATATTTTTATCTTTAAAATGGCACCTAAACGAATAAAATCGGATAAGGGGAACCGGAGGTATGAATTTTGAAATAATTCATGCTTTCTAGCGCATAGAAGCAACTAGCGCTCAAAGAGTTAAAAAAGGTCACACTGGAAAGGAACAAAGTCCAGAGTTCAGGCCACCCACGAGGTAACTCTGTCACACTTACTTTCAGACGTGTTTGATTCAGTAAAGCGGTCCACAGCACCAGCCAATGGTTCAGAGGCTCTGGTGTGCCTCTTGGGGTCTGGGACTACAACTCCCACAATGCACCTCTTCAACTTATGGAGTTGCCCCAAACATTTCCATACTTCTGGATCTTCTTCCAGATGTCCTTTTTGTGTCCTTGGAGTGTCCACAACTTGATCCAAGGTTCCAAAAGCTCTGACTTGTTCCTTGGGAGTTGGGACTACAATTCCCAGAATGCACCACGTCAGAATCCTCAAATGGACGCTGGTCAGCTGGGCTCTGCTTGCAGGACTTGATGCAGGGGACTCTGGGCAGCTCCTTTGTACCTGTAGCAAACAGGGAGTCCCTTCTTGAAGCAGTAGAAGACAGGTAAAGTCCTTTTAGTGGTGAAGCTCAAGTGTGCAGCTGGTGCAGTTCTCCAGAGTGCAGTGTCCAGGTGCAGGTGAGGGGTCCAGCAGAGCAGTCCTTCTTCTCCTGTAGTTCTTCCTTGTTGGAATCTGATAGGGATCTGAGGTGTAGGTGCAGGTCTGCCAGTTTTATCCCTGCTCCTGGGTGAAAAACAGGGGTGTCCTGGTTCTCCAATCAGGTGCAGGGTCCTTCCCCCTGTGATGACCACTTCCTGGGAAGTGTGGCAAAAATCAATCCCAGGGAGCAACATTCCTCAAAAATCCATCATGGCTGAAAGTGATTTTTGGAGTTTGCATCTGGCTGAGCCCACCCACTGGTGTGGCTAAAAATCCTAAACACACCCCTCTCCTGCCCTCTCCTAATCTAATCAAGGGGGCACCTAATTGTCTGGGTTTGCAGGATGTGGGGGTGTTGCTGGGTTGCTCCAAATGTCCTTCTCTGCCTTTGAAGACCAGTTTGGCAGCCCTCCCCCTTCCTGCCTCACCATCTGCTGAGGGGAGATCTCCTCCCACAGGCACATCTCTTTGTGTGAAGTCAGGCCACTTCACACCTCATCAAGGCAGCCTGGCCAGTCTACCAGAGACTGGCCAATCAGAGCACAGCAGCAAAAACACTGCAGGGCTGAAGTTGGCAACTTTTCAGGTAAAGTTTAAAACTCTTTACCTGTACAAGTTATATTAAATCCAACAACCGGAAGTTGTGGGATCTATTATAACAATTAATTTGATACCAAACTTCTTGTATCTGTTACTTAAGGGGACTTTAAAAATTAAAATAAAGTCTCCCCATTCTAGCCTATGGAGGCCATTCACTACAATGAGGGAAAAACGAATTTGGCTGTTTTTACCTCACCAGGGCTTATAAAACTATTTTTATAAGGTCCCTGCTTACAGTTACATGGCACCCAGCCCTAGGGGAACGTAGGGGACACCTTAGGGGTGACTTATATGTAAAAATAAGGTAGTTTAAGACTTTGGAACTACTTTTAATTCCAAAGTCGAATTTGCATATAGCTGTAATCTAAAAGCAGCCAGCAAGGCAGGCCTGCCTTTAAAATTACACTGGGCACCTCAGCAGTACATCTATGGGTGCACTACCTGTGCTGGGGTCCCTAAACCTACATGCCCTACTATATACTAGGGACTTATAGGTAGGTTGATACTGCCAATTATAATTAGCCTAATTTGCATACTGATTTTACCCAGAGCACGGCCCTGGGACTGGTTAGCAGTACCCATGGCACCATCAGAGTTAGGAAAACACCAGCAAAAAGTGGAAAATGGGGGCAAAAAGTTAGGTGTTCTCTGCAATCAGCCCTGTTCCCCCACACCTGGCAAATACACACAACACAGAGTGCAAGTTAAAACAGCACATTAACTTATATCTGTAGTTGAATGAATACATGTAGTTATTGGTAGTGCTTCCACAATGTCTTTGTATCAGGTTTTAACATCCAGCTCAGTATATCTGATAAAGTGAGCAATGTATTTAAATTAATAGATGCATTGTGGTTGGGGATGGGTGCTGTGGGGTATAAAACTATTACAGACGAGGGTCATTCCGTACTTATTTAGAGGATTGTTGCTTAGATATCTTATCAGACTGATAAATCCCACTATAGAGCACAGTTTTCTAACACTTTCATGAATATTTTTTATTTTTTTTATGAAATAGAAGGCTTCATTTAAAAAATGTAATAACCAAAAATAATTATAGGGATGTATGTAAGGTATTGTAGCTATTGAAGAACATTATACAGTTATTGTACCGTTAATGTTGACATTCAAGGATAATCCACCTGTACTAGATAGTTTCACCATGTAAGCATTAGACGTTGTGTGGGGTACCTTAAATTGGTAGTTGGTAGAGTAAGAAGAATGTTAATTTTTAGTACACAGCTGCACATGAATTCTGTGGATTCTGCATGTTTACTAATTCATGTTTTTTTCAAAATAAAATACTTTAGTATTGGTTGAAACTACAAAATACACAATTTCTGGTGGCTACGGGCGTCAAGATGGCGATCGCACTCTAAGGGCCATATGTATGAAAGCTTTTTCCTGTAGACACAGAATGGGTCAAATCCTTTCGTACATCTGGCTCTAAGAGTGCTCCAGACCCCTCAGTCATCCGCCTCGGTATGCCCTGCCGACCCTGTGCCCATTAAGGGGGTGATTCTGACCCCGGCGGTCTTAGACCGCCGGGGCCAGGGTCGGCGGGAGCACCGCCGACAGGCCGGCGGTGCCCCGCAGGGCATTCTGACCGCGGCGGTAAAGCCGCGGTCAGACCGGCAACACTGGCGGTCTCCCGCCAGTGTGCCGCCGCCCGTATGAATCCTCCAAGGCGGCGCAGCTAGCTGCGCCGCCGAGGGGATTCCGACCCCCCCTACCGCCATCCAGTTCCCGGCGGTCCGCCCGCCGGGAACCGGATGGCGGTAGGGGGGGTCGCGGGGCCCCTGGGGGCCCCTGCAGTGCCCATGCCACTGGCATGGGCACTGCAGGGGCCCCCGTAAGAGGGCCCCTACGAGTATTTCACTGTCTGCTTGGCAGACAGTGAAATACGCGACGGGTGCAACAGCACCCGTCGCACCTTCCCACTCCGCCGGCTCGATTACGAGCCGGCTTCATCGTGGGAAGGACGGTTTCCCCTGGGCTGGCGGGCGGCCTTTTGGAGGCCGCCCGCCAGCCCAGGGGAAACCTCAAAATACCCACCGCGGTCTTCCGACCGCGGTACGGTATTTTGGCGGCTCCCGCCGGGCGCGCGGTGACCGCGCCCGGCGGGAGTCAGAATGACCCCCTAAGTCTCTGCTTGGCCCGGACCTCCTGTGAATTCGCGACGGAGCCTGGGGCAGGGTCGGTCGCATGGAGCCGGCACCTGTGACCTACCTCTGAGCCCTGCCGTGCGGAGCGGACCCTTGGTGAAGCCGAGGCAGCCTCCTGGAGTGGCACGAGGAGTTAAGCGCTGCTGGTCCTGACAGGCGATTCTGGCTGCACACTGCAGCAAAAATGATAAGAGGCGCCCTGCTCCCTGTGAGCCGCGGTCTGAGGCCTTTGCCGCGGTTGGGGGTGCGGGGCTGACCTTCGGCAGCATCAGGGAGGCCAGTGCCGCGCGGTACGGTCTGGCCCCTGTGCCTGGCGGGGCCCACACCTGAAGGGAATAACAGAAGTGGGGCGGCTCGTGGTGCCGGAGCCAGTGACCCACCAGGGTTGGTGCCGTGATCGAGGGTCCCAGCCAGGGCCACGGCAGGCTGAGAGAGCAACGCAACGCACCCAGAGGGGGTGCCAACAGACCTTGTGGAGCAGAGCGAGGCCTTCCAACCCCCCGATGGTACTGGGGCCGTACGGAGTCTGTGGCAGCCCAGAGGTGACGAACAGAGACCGGGAGCCGGTGTGTGTGTGGGCCTGCGGGTGCGGCAGGGCCTGGGGTGGCCTACCTCAAGAGGAGAAGAGAGTAACAGAAAGCAGCCAACGGGGAGAGACGCCTGCCCCTAGCAAGACCTGAATTGGTAGCGAGACACGGGCGTGGGCTGGGTGAGATGCCATTTCCTGGATGGGCCTGAGTAGGCTCGGTCCCCGAAGAGGTTATAGCCACCTGCAGCCCTGCCCCCCCACTTGCCAACCTGGGAGTGGTCCTGGGGCGCCCGGAGTGTAGCAGCAGAGAGTCCTCCACTTGCTTTTTGGTGCCTGGACCTTCGGAGGGGATCCCAGTCACATCTGCGCCGCCCCGGACTGGTGCTGGACATGGGGAAAGACAAAGCAAGTAAGCAGCCACTGGCGTCGCAGCAGCGCATTGACCAATTCGCTAGGCGAGCGGCCGCTCGCGTGGCGTTCGACCCGGTGTCTGAGCCTAACGCTGCAGAACGGGTGAATACGATCCTTCAGGCCATCCAATCCTTGCAGTTGGCAGCTGAGACTAGGTCGGTGAGGTGCGAGAGGATGTGGGCTTGTTGCGACAAGATCTGCGGACAGCGGTGGGTCGTATTAAGGAAGTTGAGGACAAAGTCTCCCAGGCAGAGGATGAGATTGCGGACCTCAAGGCCAAAGTCGCCCAGCTACAGACTCGCACAGGTGAGCTTCACCATAGGGCGGAAGACGCTGAAAACCGCTCTAGGCGTAACAACCTACGCTTTGTGGGATTCCCAGAGGGAGTGGAGGCGAGCAGCGCAATCGATTTCCTGGAGTGCCGGATCAGATCGTGGGTTCTCTGATCAGAGGCTCTCCCCCTGGTTCACCATTGAGCGTACCCATAGGGCTTTGGCGCAACGACCACTGCTGGGTGGCCGGCGGCGGCCGATGATTGCAAGATTCCTCAACTTCTGAGACCGGGACATCATCCTTAGGGAGGCAAGAGCACACCCGTACCTCCGTTGGGACAACCACAAGATCCTCATCTTCCCCGACTATTCCCGCGAGGTGCAGGCCAGGTGCCCCTCATACGAGGGGGTCAATCAGAAGCTCCGGGCGATGCAACTGTCTTATATGCTCCTCTTCCCCGCGCGCCTCAAGGTCCTCCTCGACGGGAAATCCTCCTTTTTTGACTCATCAGAGGCTGGGTGGGACTGGCTCACTGAGGAGCATCTGATGGCCCGGAGGAACACACCCCCCCTCCCCCCCCCGGCCTGGGGATGACTGTCTGGTGTCTGGTCCTGGCGGCTCCCTGGGGGTGCGGGGAGGACACAGGTGTACCCGGTCCTACCAGAGAGGGCGGGGCGGCCTGCACAGCATGTCGGCGGAAGATGGTCAACTGAGCCAGGGTCCCTCCGGGGGCAGGAGTACACCAGACGGCCCCGAAGAGAAGAGACTGGTTCCGGCTACAGAGGGGGAGCGCCTTAGCCAATCCCCCTTGCTCTCCTGAGAATGACCTACTTGAACCTCGTGTAGGGAGGGCATGGATGACACTGGCACTGGGCGCAGGACGGCAGACGGCTACATTGCAGAACTCCACCTTGATGGAGGGGTCCATCACTCCACACTCACTATTGACACTCTGTTTTCACAGTTTTGGGCGACAGATGCTTCTGGGTTGGAAGTATGGGGTGGGGGGGTGGTTGGGGGGACTTGTGGGACTGTTCACTCACAGTTTTTTATGGTTGGGTTTGTGTTAGGCTCTCCTGTTCTTGACTAGTTGGTCACAGTGGGACGTTCAGACGGGCACACTCCACACAAAACTACTGATTCCGTACCCATGCCAGAGCAGGCCAAATGGGTCCTCTCCTGGAACGTAAAATTAAACGATCTGCGGTTTTCTCCACAATCCGTCGCCTTTTTCGGTCCATACTCATGCTCCAGGAGACCCACTTGCTTGGTACCATGTGCCCTATGCTCATGAGGGGGGTGCTATGACAGGATTTAACATGCAGGATTCTCCAGGGTCTCCTGGGGTGTGGCTGTTTTGTTGCACCCTTCCCTACCTATAGTGGTTGCAGTCTCCCGGTTGTATCCGCAAGGAAGATACGTGGCAGTCTCCGGACTGCTCGGGGGGCATCCAGTCAATATCCTTAGTGTCTATGCCCCTTCAGGTGTGCAGGAGCAATTTCTTATGACCCTCAGGGACGTGATGGCGGGACTTCCCCGGGGTCAAACTATATTGGGAGGGGACTTCAACTCTGTCATAAACCTGTAGGAGGACATTGCTGGGCCCTTGTCTTCGAGCCGAGTTACCAGGGTGACAGGGCTGTGTAGATGGGTGGAGGGCCTTGGTCTCTGCGATGTATGGCTGATTTGGCACCCCCAATTGCGACAATACACTCATACATCAGCGGCGCACCACACTTACTCCAGGATAGACCTCTTTCTTCTACCAGCACTTGATGTACCCCAAGTCTCAGGGGTAGAGATACTCTCCCATGGGGTCTCGGACCATGCGCCACTCATTCTTCGGCTTGATGATATTGACACTGTCTGACGCCCGATATGGTGGCTTAATGCCTGGTACTTGCAAGATAGTGAGTACGCGCAGGCCCTTAGAGACTGGCTCTCTGACTACTTTGCTTTTAATCTTGGGTCTGTGCCGTCTCCGGGTACAGTCTGGGTTGCCTGCAAGGCCAACCTTAGGGGGCATGAAAGGCAGCTCCTTCAGGTGCGGGAACGCGTGCGTAGTCAAAAAGTGTTGCAGCTCGAGGTTTAGGGCGGTGCGCCTGGAGGGCCGCTTACCGATTCAGCGTGCGCATCTGTCACACAGCAGTTAGTCTTAGTCAGGGAAGTGATTAGGCACACTACTCTTGAGACAGCGAAACATATGTGGCGAGCCTCCGTGGCCCACGTGTACGGGTGGGGGAACAAAACGGCAAGCTCTTGCACTCGCTTGCAACTAGGCCGATGGCAAGCAGAGTTGCTCCAGAGGTCGTTGACGACTCGGGAGCCATTTCCAGACACTGTACGAAATAGCACAGAGTTTCGCCACCTACTACCAAAAACTCTATGAAGAGCAGCCTAGGCCCCAAGTGGAGAGTGAGGCCCCCTTGTTGGAGGAGGTGTGCTTTCCAAGGATCTCTGTGGTGGAAAGACAAGACCTAGACAAACCCATTGGCCTCGAGGAAGTTGCAACTGCTATATCGGAGCTGGCTGCGTGTAAGACACCGGGCCCGATGGTTTCCCGGCGGAGTTTTACACCAAGTTTCACGATACCCTAACTCCCCCCCCACCTCCTTGCCATGCTCGAGGAGGCTGAGAAGGCCGGGGGTTTCCCCCCGGGACTAGACCAAGCCACCATAGTGGTGATTCCTAAGTCTAGCCCCACCTCGCGGAGTTGCTCTGCATATCGTCCTATCTCACTTCTCAACACTGAACTTAAGATACTGTCCATGGTTTTGGCCACTAGGTTGAAGAGGGTGTTGTCCTCGCTGATCCACCCAGACCAATGCAGTTTTACACCTGCTAGGAGTAGCAGACACTGTATTAGGCGACTGCACGTAGCACTGGTCAATCGGGCTCTCTTGACCTCTCCTCTGGCGCTCCTCCTCTTGGACTTTGAAAAGGCATTCGACACAGTGGACTGGTCTTACCCTCAGCGAGTGCTTTTGAGCGCTGGGTTCGGGCCACGATTCCGAGCACTGGTGGGACTTCTCTACTTTAATCCAACGGCCCGGGAGCAGGTAAATGGGGGAGTGTCAGACCAGTTTCCTTTCCGCCGGGGAACCCGCTAGGAATGTCCCCTGTCCCCGCTCCTATTCGCATTGACGGTGGAATTGCTGGTGAAGCTAATAAGGGAAGACCCCCTGATTGACGGCTGGTCATGGCCTACCAGGAGGGAGGACAGCATTGCGTTATATGCAGATGATGTTCTCTTGTTCCTGACCAGCCTGGCTAGCAGTGGACCTAGGGTGATGCAACTGCTGGGGCTGTTCGCGGAGGCTTCAGGCTTGATTATTAACCCTAGTAAATCTCTGTTGATTCCGCTCTGCCCTACCAGGGACTGCTACGTTGGCAAAGTGCCATTCCAATCCGACGCAATAGCTTCCGGTATTTGGTGGTGCATATAGCATTGCTGCCCGAGCTGGCATGGTCTCTTAATGTCGAGCCACTAACCTGTAGAGTCAAAGAGGACCTCCAGAAATGGCGGTCTTTGCCCCTCAACATCCTAGGTCGGATAGCGCTATACAAAATGATGGTGCTTCCCTGGTTCCTCTGTCTGCTCCAGAACTTCCCCTACCACATCGCCAGGCGATGGTTCAAAGAAATGAAGGCTGTGGTGCGGCAGTTCCTATGGTATAGTTCTCGCCCTCGGCTGGCGTTTCGCTCCTGTCAGGGCGAAGTATATGAGGGTGGTCTGGGGAAGTTTAACCTCTACCTTTACCACCTTGTGATGCATCTACTGGTAGTTAATGACTGGTTGGGGAGTGGGGGGGAGGTTGGTCGGATCCCGCCTACCAGCTAGAACTCTTGACAATGGGCTTTCCCGGTTTGTGCGGGATGCTGTACGGTGACTCCCTGCCACGTAAAGTCCTGGAGGTGACGAGTGTGGTGCTGATGGGGTGGAGAGCTGCGCAGCGGGTGTCAGGGTGGTGGCTCCTTCTCACTCAACAGACTCTGCTGTGGCAAGGATCGTGGCTGGGAGAAGTCTCGGCACTTGAGGGGTGTCATAAATGGGACCTGATTGGCATATCGCTGCTCAGTGACATCTGGGTGGGTTCACACATGCGGTCCTTCCAGGAACTTCACCAGCAGTTTACGCTCGCTCGGACCCAGTTCTATAAATATCTGAAACTCCGCAACGCATTACACGTGCATGTTAAAACGGGGACGGTCCTCCCCGAGTTCAGCCCTGTTGAGGCCTAATGGGACACCTGGGTAGTGGGGGAGTGTCACGTATGTACCACACTTTAGTTACTAGCACAGCTCAGACACTTGACAAGCTCCGAGAGCGGTGGGAACAACGGGTGGGTCCAAGGGAAGACGAGTACTGGAGGAACGCTTTGATGGTCCCGAGAACGCTGACCATGACCTCACACCTCCGTGTGGTACAGACCTACTTTCTCCACACGGCGTACCTCACTCCCAACAGGTTACCTAGAGCGGGCCTCCGGCCCCAGGCTGATTGTCCCCGGTATGCATGCCTTAGTGCTGACTTTTTTCATATATTGTGGACTTGCCCCCACATTGTGACCTACTGGCTAGCAGTGGTGACAGAGATCTCTAGAGTTCTGCAGGAGTAGGTCAAGCCTGCTCTGTTGGCAATCTTATTGGGAGTCCTTGAGGGGGTGGGATCCAGCAGAGAGGACTGGGCCTTTGTGGGAATGGCCTGTTTAGTGGCCAAGAGAGATATTGCAGTGAATTGGAAAGCAGAGACAGCTCCTTTCGATGGTGAAGTGGTGCCGAGGGGTTCACTGGTGTGCCCAGCAGGAAAAACGTGTTCATAAAGCAAGGGGCTGCCCCGCTAAACATGAGAGAGTGTGGGAGAAATAGATGGGGACCTGGGGAAATGGAGCTGCAGGTATGTCTTTGATGTAGGAATGCTGGGTGCCTTGTCCTTGATTACAACAGCGGTTCTTGATTGTATGCTTCTGTTATATGCTTTAGACTTGTGCCGTGCTCAGTCCGCAGAGCGCAATTGTGACCTGTTGGGTTCTATGTTGTTATTTAAAACTAATAAAATTGCTTATATAAAAAAAAAACAAATTCTGACCAAAGCTAGAAATTGTATGGGGAGGTTTATTATATATTTCTAATTCCTATTTTAAGGAGTTTGAATCACCATCTGATGACAACAGGAGAAATCAACGGCATGAAACATTAATATAGGGGTGTAAGAAATTGAAGAAACCATGAAATGTTTTCTGTTCTTAGGTAATAATCAGTATACTCAGTCCGTAGCTGCTATTGAGCTTTGGACACAGATGTTCTGGGCATGCCCAAAAATGATAATATTTTTTGTAGAAAGTTGATTGGTAACTTACTAGTCCATAACCTAGGAGCAACAATGTTATGATATAATTGGTTGTTAAATTAGATGTATATGTAGATCACACATTTTGTGATGGTAGTGGCCATAAGAGTTTTAAAGTTCTGATTTCAGCCAGCATGGTGTCTAGACTCATTTTTTTACATCAGTAGCAAGAGTGACCTGTTTTTAAGGTTTCATAAAGTTTCAGTTTATACATTTTTTGTGGCAGTAAGCAATACTAACATGGAACTTAGTTTGAGATATATATTCTGCTTTCCCATAATGAGAGTGGACTGTATTATGTTCATTCAGGGGCTCTAGAATCCTTAGTACTATGATAGTTTACATCACCAGAGTAGTATTTTGCAGAAACATGAGCTTCATGAGTCTTTTATGATGTATTTATCTGGCTTATACGTTGTAGCTGCACTTTCCTATTGCAAGTAAGGAGGGCACTGTCAATCCTTGGTTCTCAGAATTAAAAAGCAATAGTAGACGCTATGTTGGGGAAGCATTTCTTTGAAGTTGTGGGATGAAGATAGAGGTATAATAACTCTCAGGTATTATTAGACCTGACATCCTTCATAGTTTCCTCCCAAGCCTATCACCTTCAATCCTCTTGTTTTGCTGAATTAATATTTTTGGCTCTAGGACTTGGCACACTTTCCCACTGCTAACCAGTGCAAAAGAGCTAGTGCTTACTCCTGTAAACATGATAAAATTGACCTATCCCAAATATGCATATTTAATTTACTTGTAAGCCCCTAATAAAGTGGTATACCAGGGCTAGTAAATGAAATGCTACTAGAGGGCTTGCAGCACTTATTTTACCTGTCTCAGGCCTGCACTTGCAGCCTGTGCGTGCAATTTTAAACTGTTGTTTCGACTTGACAAAATAAACCTTCTGCCAGGGCTAAACCTTGCATTTCCATCCTTATAAGGCATCTCTAGGGTAGGACCTAAACATCCCATAAGGCAGGGTGCATTGTATATAAAATGTTGGACATGTAATTTCAGGTTTTTCATATCTTGGCAGTAGAAAATTCTGATTAGTTTGTCACTGTTTCAAGGCCTACCTCTCCCTCTGGGAAGGATGTTGCTCCCCCCGGTTGATCTGCCTGAGTGTGCTGAATGGCAAGTTGAGGGTGGGCCCACCAGGGAGGAATTCTGCAAGGCGCAGAAGGAGTGCCCAACTCTAGAGGGCTTCAGGCTGCAATTTGAGACCCATACACCAGTGACACCTCTGGAGATCACCTCATCTATTCTGAGAATAACCTCCTATATAGTGAGCCTAAGATTTCTGCGCCTGGGGCAACCTGTGTGTTGGTGATCCCCCAGTGCTAGAGGACCTTCCTACTGGGGTTGGCTCATGATATACCTTTGGCCTGACATCGGGGGCAGGACAGGACGTTTGTCAGATTGTCACCCACTTCTATTGACCCCAGGTGAAGACGGCCTCACATGCATTCTGTGGGTCATGTCCCACTTCCCAGGCCAGTGGTAAGATAGGAAAAAAGCTAGAGGCTCCCCTAGTCCCCTTATCTGTCATTGGCATCTCCTTTGAAAGGGTGGGCATTGACATTTTTGGGCACTTGGACCCAAAATAAACTGCTCTTGGCAACAGTTTTATCCTGGTTTTAGTGGATCATGGCACTAGTTGCCCGAAGACCATATCTCTGAGATCTGTAAGTGAACCTACAGTGATTAGGGCCTTAATGGGAAGTTTTACCTATGTAGATTCCCCAAGGAATTAGTGTCTGACAGGGGCATCAACTTAGTTTCACCATCGGACAAACAGGCTTAGTGAGAGATTTAACAAGACCATCAAAGGCATGATTATCGGCCTGCCTGAGCCCATGAGGCAGAAGCAGGACATCCTGTTACCATGTCTGTTTGCCTACAGGGAGGTGCCACAGAAAAGGGTTGGATTTAGCCCCTTTGAGCTCCTCTATGGACACCCTATTGGGGGATCTCTTTGTTTGGTAAAGCAGTAGTGGGAACAACCTCCCAAAAAGCCCCCCAGGAAGTAGTCATCTATATGCTGGCTGTTTGAAACCAGTTGCAGTGCTTCTAGAAAGAGCTTATTGAATCTGGAGGACAGCCTGGTAGAGCTTCAGCCTAGGCAGAATGTGGGTGATGGAGCCAGTGGAGCCAAAGTCCCTCCAAGACTGTTGATTAGGGCCTTATGAGTTAAAGGAGAGAAAGAGGGAGTTGAACTTACTTGATGGACCGTTTGATCCTCAGGAACCCTTTATTGGTACTTCATGTCAATCGCCTCAAACCACACTGTGAGAGGTCTGAAGTCACCATTATCCTGGTGACAGATTATGGGGTAGTAGAGGAGGTCAAACCTCTTCCTGACCTCCTGTCTTCCAAGGAGCACGATGGGTCAATGCAGGATGTCAACCTCTCTTCCACTGTGACCTCAAATAGCTGAGGAAATGTCGCCAGTTGCTAGGGCCATTTGCCTCCCTGTTCTCCCCCACCCCTGGGGGCTAACACATTTGTAAGTAGGTTTATTAATGCATAGTTAATTAAAACCATTACATGTTGCATATACATAAAGGAAACAACTGAAATATTACCATGCTTACACAGTGTAACCACTATTACACATTAAAAAAAAAGGTTTAGTTTTTTTTTAAAATTGTCCTCCTTAACAAAAAAAGCAGATCTAGACTTAATCACGGTGACCCAGTGAGTTAATGGCCTGGACCTAGACCTTTGGGAAACCCAGCCCATGCATATTCTGGCCAAGGGCTAACAGCATATCATAACTTGCGCATGTGGGGTACTCTGGTTTGCAATACTTAAATTGGGTGATTTGAACCGGGGGCACCAAAGCAAAATTATGCTTTCATGCTATTTAGACTACTAAGTTAAAAGCGCCAGCTAAAAGAAGATGATGAGGTGACTGGGGCTAACCGGTTACTAAAGTGCCAAGGGAAGCTAAAACAAGATAGTCAGGTGACAGGAGCTAGCCGGGGCTAGCCAGACACTAAAGTGCCAAAGGAAGCTAGAACAAGATGGTTAGGTGACCGGAGCTAGCCGGTCACTAACGTGCCAAGGGAAGCAAAAATCAGTCATGGTTATTCAGGATAAACTCTAGAAGCTTTCAGTCCTTGTGTGAAAACCCCGGTATTAGCCCGATGGTAAAGAACAACATGAGTAAGACCCTTCTAGATCTCAACCAATCGGGTGAGCAACTTTTTAACATGCAGTAGAAACTTGGTAGCTCTAGCCACTAACTGGATATTATGCCCATTTAGAAGCGCCATCACGTCTGTACAACAAGATCTAAGTCGGAGAGCATTCAATGGGGGAAATAATTTCTTTCTTATTGGTGTAACCGCCGGACAAATACATGAGAAATGTAGAATGCTTTCAGTCGACAAACCGCAAAGACGGCAAGAAGAATCTGACCATGTTTGCTTCCACAATGAGACCAGATCCTTGGAAAGAAAAACACCCATGTGGATTTGGAGAAAGAAAATGTTGGATGGTGGCTCGAAGGTGAGTCGTAAGATAAGGCTGGGGATGCCAGGCAGTATCTTTGTGTAGGACAAACTAGCTGTGCTGTTGTCTTGCCATGTCTGCTTTATCAGATGTCCAAGAATAAAGTTTAGAAGCCTTGTTGATAACTTTTTTACGCAAAGGGAAAGCAATATTAGTGTCCCTTGCTACTTGTAAGTTTAAATTGGTCAAAGCTTGCCTGAGTACTGATAACCAACATGATCTATCGTCAGGTTGCAGCCCCATTTCCATCCAACGTAGAGGGGCCAGCGTATCCACAGGAACAGCTCTTAATATCCAGCACCTTTTTATTATTGCCCCCAAAAGATACAGAGCTTGATGGAACAACCCAAATTCCAGTCTCATCTGAGCTTGAGATAAATACTTCGGTAAATGGAAAATTGACTTAAAACTGACTAAAGCCGGTTAAGCAGAGGGGCATCACGCCCTTTAAGTAACTCCAAACCATAGGTTAGTGATGGAAGGAATTTTGGTCCGATAACCTGCAAAAGGTAACTCTGCAATGTGCTGCCTAACTTTTTTTGGAGCGGTAAGAAGGCAAAGCGTAGTTTGTGAGCCACCCCTTATATTTGCAGTGAATGCTCTTTATAAGTTAAACTTGCGTCCAGCGTTACTTCAAGATATTTATAGTATTTAACCTACGCTATCAATTTGCCTGCAGCTACCCATTTGAACTTAATGCAACCGGTGTTGTGTTTGCACAAGAAATAGATCACTTTAGTTTTATTGTGGTTTAGCTCGAGACTGTATGAGGTCATGAATTCCACCAATTTGGAAATTAAGCATTGAAGACCCAACTGAGTTTGGCTCAAAAGCACTGTCATTTGCGTATTGTAGAACACGCACCGGCTAATTTGCTTATTTTGGGAGGTTTGAAGCCACTTCCACTAGCCTACAGTCAAGGTCTGCAGTATAAATGTTAAATAGAATCGAGGCGAGTGCACACCCCTGTTTTAATACATTATACATAGGGATCTTCCGGGTGACTCTGTCACAGTTTCCAATTTTAACCTGGACCCAGGTGTTGGTGTGAAGATTTGTAATCACATCTAGCAGTTTCTGAGTTATACACTAGCTGGCCATTTTTGCCCATAATTTCTGGTGCAGTACCTTGTCAAAGACCGCTTTTAAATTTACAAAGCAGGTATGAAGTGGCATGTGTTTTCTCTTAGCTTTTTCAGCAAGAGGTAAGACCGCTAGAAGATTGATTGAGGTATTCATTCTTGCCCTAAAAACCGTCTGTATTTTGGGAACGTTGTTAGTTGGAGAAGTCCACGCTTTCAAGTCCAATAATAGATTAGAGGCGCAAATCTTAGCTTCCATGTCTATCAAGGCAATTAAATGATAATTTGCTGGGTCGGATCTTGAACCAGCTTTACACATGGGATGCAAAATACTGCCTCTCCATGACGATGGTGTAACATTAGTAGTAAAGGCCTGATTAAACTTTGGAGTAAGGATCCATGCCCAAAAAGGTTGGGCTTGCTTAAATAAACAGTTGGGGAGACCATTCGGGCCGGGAGCCCCATCAGATCTCAACTTCTTAAGCGTTAAATGCAGTTGTGCATTGGACAGTCATTGGGCTTCCGAAAGGGTTGCGTTTGGAGAACTGAAGAAGAACATTTCACTCTGGGCAGAGCGAGCAACATATTACCCACTTGCCCAGATTTCTGCAAAACGACCCAGCAGTGTCATAGTCAGAGACTTCCAGAAGTGCGTCAGATGTAAACCCTGTATGGGGTTGTACTGTCTTGCAAGGTTAAGTATATAAAGGATTATGGGCTAGATTTCACCTCCTTTCCATACTAAATGCCTAAGATTGTAAGCACCGGGTGTAATTAACAGATCATTTGCATAAGGCGCTTTGGGAAGGTTTAGCAGCAATTTGATGTGCTGGCCAACATGTTCACTCTCATCTCTGTCAAGAATACTGTAATGCGTGACCATTGGGAGTAACTCTAAGTCGTCAAATGTATAATCAAGGATGGAGGAGGACTTGTTTGTGACTCTGGTAAAAGCTGCTGGTTGATCTTGAGGTAAGCGGCCGTTTAATGAGTCGAGACCCCTGCATTCCAAGGCTATGACGTATTCTTTCCTGAGCTGGTCATTTTTGTGGTAAGATGTTTTTGTAGGGGGAATTCTGTTATCCGCACTCATCAGAGGAGATTGTTTATGGTCAATATTGCTTCCTAATAGGTACATATTAAAATCCCCTGATAAGACAAGCAATGCGTGAGGAAATGTGTATTGTAAGGATTTAACTATTTCATATAAGACTTCAAGTTTCCCTGCTTTGCCTTTCTTATTCGGGTGGATATAGACATTGCACACTAAGAGGCAGGACTGGCAAACTGATTGTGAGGTAGTTGGAATTGAAATTTTAACGTATTGAGCCCATGAAAGGGCCAAGTCTATCTACGCATGTTGCCACAGCAGATGAGATCCAACGTATGTTGACATTCCCCCCGCTGCTCTACCTGCCTTTGTTGATTTCGAGGCTGCTAGATGATACTCCTTAAAGCCTGTGATTGAAATCGACTTCTCTGACCATATTTCCTGCATTAGCACAATATTGTATTTTGACAGATGGTTAAATAAATCTTCCTCTCCTGCCTTACTGCTAAGACCAGTTACATTCCAAGAGCACATAATATGCTGGAACTATGACTGCTTGAAATTCACGCTGCCATCTTATCCCCTCGTGTGGCATCTGGTTCACTGGCAAGAGAAACCTGTCTCATGTAACTGGGTGCACCTGGGGCTGCTGTTTGTTGAATCCTGAAGTTCAAAGGAGTATAAGATGGCGATTCAAGGGGGGTGATCGCTCCCCTTAATATCCCAGTGCTTTGGTTGTTACTCCTTGTTAATTGGGTCTGTTTTGGACAGAGGGTGCTGGGATAGGGCTCTCATGCAGTTCTTACCAGTTCTGTGCCCCATCTTGAGAAGCTGTCCCTGTTTTGCCATACTACTGTGGCTGCCCTGCTATCAAACCAGGTTACAACTGTTGTTTCACTTCCTGGTGAAGCTGGATTAGCCTTAAATTGAATACGGTCTATGTAATCTGATTGAAGGTGTTTAAGGTTATCGATGGCCCAGAGCAGTTTTAAGATGGCCGCCCTATTTAAAGAGTAATGCCTTCCTCTAGACATGTAGTGAGAAATCATCTCAATCCTTACAGATTCAGCTTCCAGACTACCTCCATACTGTTGAGAATCCTCCTGATAATCATATGCAAAGTTCCATTGGGGCTGGCGTGAGCGTTGAGATAGCTGTTCTGTGCCGTGGTTCACTGGCATGTCTCGAGTGTATTCTGGAATGGCAGCCTGGGATGTAAGGCCTACCAAGACTGCATGGAAAGAGGGATTTGACTGATGCTGAACTTGACTGAAGATACAAGGCAGATCATTAGCCAAAATGGAGGACTGAGCTGTTGCTTGAACCTGAGAAAGTGAAGCCTGCCTTGGGCTAAGGCCAGTTTGTTGACTGCCCTGAGAGTCCTTTGAGATGTTATGGGGAGGTGCATTACTCTGGACCTCTAAATTTGAATTGTAGGACGCTGGTGAAATTCAGTCTGCTAGACTACACTGTCAGGAGCTACTTGAACAGCGACTCTCCTTTCGGATTGAATGGGCTCTGATGGTGTGAGCTCTTTAGATTGCAAAGGTTATGTGTTTTTGTTGTTGTTGATAAAGCAGGTAGAGCAGCCGTAATCTCTGCTGCTCGTTGGCCTCCTTTGAAGGTTGTAAGCGTCCTGTGGGCAGTAATGTTGGATCTGTTTCCTTATTCTGCTTGTTATTCGTGGCCTTCCTGAGACGTTTACGTTCTCTCTTAGTCATAGCTGGATTTGCTTTTTGGGGTGCCCCATCCTGAGACCTCATTGGGGAGCTCTGTGCAGGACTATGGACCACTAGAGACTCCAATGAAGTCTCAATATTTCTTTGCTTAGGGGTCCGCTCTGCATCTTTTTCTATGTCCAGCACGGCACTATGGCTGGGCTCGAGTGTTGGTTTCGAATTGGGGGTGTCCTGCACCCTACGAACTGGCTTTCTACATAGTTTACCTGCTGAGAATTCTCACTGTCAAGATTTGAGGTGAGTTCAAGTGCCAAGGAAGATTTTGTAAACTTAATGTCGGCCAAGATTTCTGCCAGGATGGGCGTCATTGTTTTTAAGTGATCCAAAAAAATATAGCATTGGCTCAAGTGAGAAACTGTGTCAGGATCTTTCTGCACTCACTTGATAAGATTGTTAAGGTCTTGTAATTTTTGGTCAATGCCAACGACATGAATTGCCAGGGAATTTAGAATGTCAACTTGTAGGTCAAGTTTTTCTGAGTAAAAAGAAAAAGCCAAGGAGATCACCTCCATTGAGTTTAAAACTGGGGCCCACAAAGGTGGCACCACTAGTGCATTATGGCCCGTATCATGTGTGACACCCTGGTCATTAGGCTTCATCCCGGCAAGCTTGTATGGGTCCTGCTGCAGTGAAGAGACACGTACAGTAGTCCCCGGCTTACTGCTAAGCTCGGAGAGTTGCCTCATTGATGTGGCCCTTGGAGAGAGGTGAATCTCTGATGAGCTCCAGGGAGTCCCTTAAGTATGCTTTCACTGGTAAACGGGATTCAAAAGGGCTGTTTCGTTAGGACGTATCTTTATTGGAGAAAACAGGATGTTTTAATCATGTTTGGGGACTGAAGTTGTAGTTGCGTCCTGCTGTTCAATTAGACCATCTTTGCCGTCATCGGATGGGGTCAATATGAGTTCTTGCCATAGGACAGAAGATTCAGGAGATTTTTCTAGAGGGTATTGAGCTTAGTGCGATTCACACAGGAGGATGGAGGATCTCTGTGGGGAGACATACTGGAATATGATATTATTTTCCACAATAACACTGGAAGATAGTTCCACCGAACATAAATCTTTCAGATACATGCACATCAGCCAGGATTTCCAGTTGCTTTGGCCTATTTGTTTTCAGAAGGTCCTTCTCTGTCAACACCAGGTTAGAGCAAACCTCAGCCAACAAGCTAACTGATGCGAAGCCGTGAGAAGGAGCAGAGGTTGCTATAGGAGATTTAAGGAAGTCAGTAATCTTTTCCTTCCTCCGTCTTTTGGCACAGGACTTGAAGAGACCGATGTGCACTTACAAAGGCCTTCTGTGACTGTAGAAGTCACTTTTGCCTTTGGCCCTCGTCAACCTTTGATGCACTATGCACCTTGCCGGACCTCATTGCACTGAGTAGCGGGTAGTAAGGATTTGACGAGGAGCTGCAGCAAATTGATTTTTGGCCTGGCACTGAAGGCCTTATTACACTAATGGATGACTAGGTGATTGATGCAGCTTAATTCTTTGGCCACTCTGAGTACCAACCTGTGGACTGTTATAAGATGTAATTTAGTCCTCAAACTGCCACAATTACCTGTGTGGCAGAAGTATATCGTTGCTGTTTGACGAACGAAGGCGCCACCACACATTTGTGTACCATGGTACTGAAAGAGGAGAAAGCATGCCTGTAAAGAACAACGTTTACAAACGTTCTGACAAGGTGAGGGCAGGCATTAAAGAGGACATCTCCAAGATGCTTCATTTGGGTGTGATTGAGCACTCCAGTAGTCCCTGGTTCATCCCAATGGTCCTTGTACCCAAAACCGCACCACCCCAGAACTCTGGTTCTGTATGGACTACAGAAGGCTCACTTCAGGTTTTGGGTACCAATGGTCCTGGTACCCAAGACCGCACCACCCCAGAACTCTGGTTCTCTATGGACTACAGTAGGCTCAATTCAGCTACCAAAACTGTTGCTCACCCCATACCTTGAGTGGATGAGCTCATCAACAGGCTGGAAGCTGCCAAGCTCCTGAGTACCTTTGACTTAACATCAGGGTACTGGTAGATTGCCATAACTCATGGGGCTAAAGAGAAGTCTGCATTTTCTACCCCAGAGGGCCACTTCCAGTTTAGGGTTATGCTCTTTGGGTTGAAAAATGCCCCTGCCACCTTCTACAGGTTGGTTAACAGGGCCCTGGCTGGGATTATGTGGCGATATTATGGACAACATAGCTGTCTTCAGCTGAGAGAAATACCTGTTTCACCTCCAGAAGGTGCTGCAGGCTCTGCAACTGGTAGGCCTGACCATCAAAGGCAGCAAAGTGCCAGATATGGCAGGGTACTGTGGTATATCTGGGACACCTGGTGGGCAGAGGCAAGGTGCAGCCCCTCCAAGCCAAGATAGAGACTATCCTGGCATGAGAGGCCTCAAACTTCATACCAAAGTGATGGCCTTCTGGGCCTCGTGGGATATTATAGGAGGTTTGTTGAGGACTATGGCACTATTGTTGCCCCCTTAACTGAGGTGACTTCCAAGAAGCAGCCCAAGAAAGTGATCTGGACAGAGGCCTTCCAGAAAGTATTTAACACCTTTCAGGAGAATCTGTGCACGGCACCAGTGCTCCAGGCCCCTAACTTCTCCCAGGAGTTCCTAGTGCAGACAGATACTTCAGAGCATGGTATAAGGGCTGTATTAGAACAGTTAGATGAGGAGGGCCTAGACCAACCTGTAGTCTTGATCAGCAGAAAGGTACTCCCAAGGCAGCAGCAGTGGAGTGCTATTGAGCGAGAAGCATTTGCTGTGGTCTGGGCACTTAAGATGCTAAGATCATACCTATTTGGGGCTCACTTCCAGGTTTAGACAAACCACACGCCCCTCAGGCGGCTCATGCAGATGAGGGGTAGGAATCCCAAATTGTTGAGGTAGTCCAACTTCCTAGAGTGATTGGACTTTACGGTGGAACACCCCCTTGGAACTGATGACACCAGTACTGATGGTCTTTTAAGGTTCTTCCACTTTAGTGATAAGAACTCCCATGAGGGTGGGTAGCTCTCCCCACTTTCAGCTGAGGGGACCTGACATTGTTGGTATGTTTTTCCCCTAAACCTTTTGCCTTTAGTCCCCCTGTTTTGCTTTATTTGTTTTTTGTTGGCTCTAGAAGTCTTCGCACTTTACCACTGCTAACCAGTACAAAAGTGCTTGTGCTCACTCTTGGAAACATGGTAGAAATGTCTTACATGCAATTGGCATATTTAATTTATTTTTAAGTCCCTTGTAAAGTGGTATCCTATAAACCCATGACTGGTAAATTAAGTGTTTCTAGTGGTCCTGCAGCACTTATCGTGCCACCCACTTAAGAAGACCTTTAAAACTGTCTCAGGCCTGCCATTGAAGCTCGAGTGTGATGTTTTAAACTGCCATTTCACCCTGTCAAAATAAACCTTCTGCCAGTCCTAAACCGTCCTTTTTCATACATATTTCACACCTAAGGTAGGACCTAAACAGCCCAAAAGCAGGTGTGTTGTATTTAGAAAATTGGACATGTACTTTCAAGTTTGTATGTCCTCGTAGTGAAAAACTCTAAAATTTGTTTTTCACTTTTGCAAGGCCTACCTCTCTTTTTGGATTATATTGGGATTAACCTTATGATATTTAATAAGTGGTAACATTTGTTTGGAGCAGGCAGAAGTTTCATGTTTGGTGTCTGAGGAACTGTAATTAAAAACCCTCTTAAACAATCAAGTTAGATTTTAAGTCACAGTTCTGAAAATGCCACCTTTTAGAAAGTTTGTATTTTTTTGTCATAACCATTTAGTGCCTGCAGTCTGTTTTTTGGTTAGGTATACTTGGCAGTTGGCAATTGTGTATTCTTCCCAGAAAGCCACATAGTAGAGGGTCTGGGGTGTGGGCAGGATGGGCCATCTTGACTTGATGAGAGAGACGGAGCTGTCATATGTTACCCATGCAAAGGTTAATTTAGTGGTTGTTCGCTGTTCACCCTGACAAGGATTGTGGGTGTTGCTTGAAACAGGCTCTCATATCCCCTTAACCAACAACCCATTTTCTCACAGGTACACTTTGTGCATCAGTGAGTGGGCAACAGCCACCAGAATTAATAAACAGTTTGAAAAGGTCAGAGAACTTTAGACCAAAGGATTTTCATTTTCGAGAACTGTTTTAGGTGGGTGTTGGTATAGATGAGAGAGAGCAGGATTACAGTGTCTTGTGACCAGACCTTCCTAGTGTGAGATCTTCAAATATGGTACAAGGGCACCTTGTAAAGAGAGCACAGGTTTTTGCAAGCGTGTTTAGTGACACAGTTGCTGATTACAGTGATTAGGGTAACAAGGGCTATTAGAGACTTTCTTATTCATTGGCTGTTGTATGCAAATAGAACCAGGACACAAATGAAATCATGTCCTTAGCCATTCACTTTACCACAGCATTATGTTCTCTGTGCTGATCTGGGCTACAGACCCTACTTCTTTAAATATTTGGAGATATGTATCATGAAATACCTAGATGCCTGTTTATTTAATTACAAGACAATATTGGCACTCACAACATGGTTACCGCATGTCTTAGCTGTGCAGATTCTTGAATCTCCCTTAAAAACTGCAATCTCCTTAAACAGTAGAACATCAAGTTCAATTACATTTGGCCTTGTTTATGGCCTTTATATTTAATCCAGCACTCCTATGATCTTATTCCCGGCCTCCAAACAGCATCTACACCCTGACTTCACCATATCCTCCCCCACATGCACCCTACTGACCACATACTTTCCCATAACTGTACACAATGAAATCTATTTAACCTAACTGCTTGTCCATCATAACATTAGGACAGAAGGATGAACACGCACAGCCAGTGAACCAAAGAAGACCTCTGATTAAATGTGACTAGAAACTTGAAACGAAAAAGGTATTGCTAAATTTGTTGTTGCTAAATTTGCTGATATTCACAAGGTGAACAACGATTCGAGTTACATCGCTTTTTATAACTTTATAATTTTCACATTGTAACATAATCATAAACAGCAGTAATACAAAGACAGTTTAACATGCATTCATAAATATATGTTTTTTGAATCAATAACTGTTGTTTAAACGGGAAACAGCCATTACAACACAGTCATTACGCATGTCTATACAATAAATTTCGTTGTTAAGGCATGAATGGTAAAGGCATATGCATGGTAAAGGTCCTAAAGGTAATTAGAACATCAGAATGTTGGGAGCTCCATTGGAGACAATGGAGTACTCTGGGCTTCTAATGGGTGGTAGAAGCCTGGAGCCTCAACATTCCAATGCTCTTTGTTCACAGCAACAGCTGGGATCAAAAGGCCTCACGGATCCTGAGGGGATTTCAGTCCCTTTGGGCTCTGTGAGGCCTTTGTTTTATTTATTAGTATATTCTGCCCTCTAGTGGCATAATGTTCTTATAGCCCATCGTTGCTGGGCTATATGGCCATTAAAATCCCACTCCCTTGTTAAAGGCCCGACCGAGCTGAGCAGGCCTTTAAAGGCTGGTATAGCTCACTACAGCAGGCTCTAAGGCTATAGTGTTATTTATTTCAGTTTTGTAAAGGTGTATGCGTGGTAAAGGTTTTGCAGTTAAGTATTACATGTTTTAAGTGTACACAAAACAATAGGAACAAAAACAAATGCAGGAGAAGAAATTCATACGTTTTTCTGGTAATACATCATCTTGTACTGTGGAAAGGTATTTCTGTTCTATAATAATGCTACTGACAAAATTGTACTGTTGACTATTGTGACTGAGGCATTATGCCTACTTATATTTCATACCGTCCTCCTCTAGACATGGCAAAACTGCGTACCTCATCATATATTTCAATCAGTGTAAAAACAGCATCATTATTACTTTCTGTTGCCTGAAAAGCCAGCTAAATCTGTGAATGAGCAAACTGTTCATATATTGAAAGCAAGTTTTTATCCCTCCTAATGTATTTGTGACCTGTCATACAGCCAAAAATTGTGTTACAGCTCGAAGTTATTTTAAAACCTGTTTTCACCTTAAGTCACATATAAAACGGTTCAGAAACTAGCATCTAAATTATGCATGTGTTTGAACGTTTGCCATTCTGAATACAAATCTAAATCCCATCACAATTTCATGCAATAATATATATATATATATATATATATATATTATATATATATATATTTCCTTTAAGCAAAAACTTTTTGTGACAGACAAGTATAGATGGGAATGATGAAAGCGTTATATTTCATTTTCCGTCATTCTTTGCTCTTTTCTTTCTCAGAGACCTGAAGAAAAAAACATTTTAAATGTGTAAAAAATTAGGACGCATACCTTTGGTGTAAGGAAATGGCTCCCTGTTGCAGTTACCCCCCACTTTTTGCCTGATACTGATGCTGACTTGACTGCGAAGTGTGCTGGGACCCTGCTAACCAGGCCCCAGCACCAGTGTTCTTTCACCTAATATGTACCATTGTTTCCACAATTGGCACACCCCTGGCACACAGATAAGTCCCTTGTAAAAAGGTACCAGTGGTACCAAGGGCCCTGTGACCAGGGAAGGTCCCTAAGGGCTGCAGTACATGTTGTGCCACCCTAAGGGACCCCTCACCTAACACATGCACACTGCCATTGCAGATTGTGTGTGTTGGTGGGGAGAAAAAGGCAAAGTCGACATGGCATCCCCCCCAGGATGCCATGGACACAAAATACTGCCTGTGGCATAGGTAAGTCACCCCTCCAGCAGGCCTTACAGCCCTAAGGCAGGGTGCACTATACCACAGGTGAGGGCATAGCTACATGAGCAATATGCCCCTACATTGTCTAGGTCTAGTACAGTTGTGGCCATATTAAGTATATGGTCTGAGAGTTTGTCAAAAACGAACTCCACAACTCCATAATGGTTACACTGAATACTGGGAAGTTTGGTATCAAACTTCTCAGAATAATAAACCCACACTGATGCCAGTGTTGGATTTATTTAAAAATGCACACAGAGGGCATCTTAGAAATGCCCCCTGTATTTTCCACAATTGTTCAGTGCAGGACTTACTGGTCTGTGCAAGCCTGCTGCTGAGAGACGAGTTTCTGACCCCATGTGGTGAGGGCCTTTGTGCTCTCTGAGGACAGAAACAAAAGCCTGCTCTGGGTGGAGGTGCTTCACACCTCCCCCCTGCAAGAACTGTAACACCCAGCAGTGAGCCTCAAAGGCTCAGGCTTCGTGTTACAATGCCCCAGGGCACTCCAGCTAGTGGAGATGCCCGCCCCCCTGGACACAGCCCCCACTTTGGCGGCAAGTCCAGGGGAGATAATGAGAAAAACAAGGCGGAGTCACCCACCAGTCAGGACAGCCCCTAAGGTGTCCTGAGCTGAGGTGACCCCTGCCTTTAGAAATCCTCCATCTTGATTTTGGAGGATTCCCTCAATAGGAATGGGGATGTGCCCCCCTCCCCTCAGGGAGGAGGCACAAAGAGGGTGTAGCCACCCTCAAGGACAGTAGCCATTGGCTACTGCCCTCCCAGACCTAAACACCCCCCTAAATTGAGTATTTAGGGGCCCCCAGAACCTAGGAAGACAGATTCCTGCAACCTGAAGACGAAGAAGGACTGCTGACCTGAAGCCCTGCAGAGAAGACGGAGACACCAACTGCTTTGCCCCTAGCCCTACCGGCCTGTCTCCCCACTTCGAGAAAAACTGCAACAGCGACGCGTCCCCCAGGGTCCAGCAACCTCTGAAGCCTCAGAGGACTACCCTGTACAGCAAATGCTTAACACTACCCTCTGATAAGCCTACTGCTCGACCACACTACCACAAAATAGAGCATTCGAATTATCTCTTTTTGCCACTATCTTACCTCTAAGGGGAACCCTTGGACTCTGTGCATGCTATTTCTTACTTTGAAATAGTACATAGAGAGCCAACTTCCTACATTGGTGGATCAGCGGTGGGGTACAAGACTTTGCATTTGCTGGACTACTCAGCCAATACCTGATCACACGACTAAATTCCAAAAATTGTCATTAGAAAATTTGAGAAATTTGAGCTATTTTTCTAAATTTTTAAAAGTCCTGTTAGGGCCGTGTGTTAGTCCCTGTTAGCATTTCTTTTAGAGTTTAAACATTTTGTAAAAGTTTGGATTAAGTTCTAGAGATAGTTTTAGATTCTTAAAAAGCATCCCAACTTTCAGAGAAATTGGGGGTCATTACAACCCTGGCGGACGGTGTTAAAGGTACGGTAATACCGCAAACAGGCCGGCGGACAAAAAAAGGGAATTATGACCGTGGCGGAAACCGCCAACAAAGACAGCCACTTCAACACTTCGCCCGCCATGGCCGTACAAGCAAGCAGCGCATCGGTCACCGCCAACAGACAGGCGGGAGACAATGTACCGCCCACAGTATTACAACCCGCCAATCCGCCACCTTTTCCGGGGCGGATTCACCGTGGATAAAAACATGGCGGAAACAGCTTTTGCTATGGGAAAACACTCACCTGAACATATCACATGAGGAACGAGGACTCCATGGAGCCGGAACTCCAAATACTCCCTGCCCTTGTGTTTCTGCTCCTCTATGACCAACAGCTACGTAGGCGCCGAAGACAACAGTGAGTACTGCACCTACGACACGGGGGAGGAGGGAGGCAAAAGTTAAGGGGACACCCAACAAACACCCCCACCCTCGCATATTACAACATACACACCAATGCATTCACAAAAAATCACAGTAACAACCCACAATCCCCCCGGAAGAATGAAAACACAGAGCGAAAATCGGTCAAACAATGTAATGTGCCAATATACATGTCATACAAAAATATACAGATATATATTTGAAAATCAGTCATAAGTATATACAATACGAGAAGTAGTGCAGATATGTACATAACAATGTCCGTGCACCATCAGTCCAAAAATGCATGGGCGAGGCCCACAAACGATACCTGACCACAATCGGAGAGAACACTGCTGGGGCATCAGATAGAAATACTACAGGCACCTCAGGGGGAAGGGAATGGAGGGCACCTCAGCCAGATGACTGCAAAGCCAGATCCACGACGGGGCTCCATGCCCATTTATGCCATCCTGGGGAGTGCAAAGCCACAGTCTCTCAAGTCTCTACAGTGGGTGGTTTGCCCACTGTGCCATCCTGGGGAGTGCAAAGCCACAGTCTCTCAAGTCTCTACAGTGGGTGGTTTGCCCACTGTGCCATCCTGGGGAGTGCAAAGCCACAGTCACTCAAGTCTATACAGTGGGTGGTTTGCCCACTGTGCCATCCTGGGGAGTGCAAAGCCACAGTCTCTCAAGTCTCTACAGTGGGTGGTTTGCCCACTGTGCCATCCTGGGGAGTGCAAAGCCACAGTCTCACAAGTCTATACAGTGGGTGGTTTGCCCACTGTGCCATCCTGGGGAGTGCAAAGCCACAGTCTCTCAAGTTGATGCAGGTCTCTACTGGTACTGGGGGGACTGGTGCCCAGACTGGATGAGTCTCCCCGTGAAAGGTCGTGTCCTGTCACTGTCCCAGCTGCACATGGGATAAAGATGCCTGATGTGGCGGTCCATTCATTCCTACCCGGTGCTTGCCCTGTTCAGCGGTGCTTTGCCATGGCGGTCTTTGCCCTGTTCAGCGGTGCTTTGACATGGCGGTTCAGGACTGTTCAGTGGTGCTTTGCCATGGCGGTCTTTGCCCTGTTCAGCGGTGCTTTGCCATGGCGGTCTTTGCCCTGTTCAGCGGTGCTTTGCCATGGCGGTCTTTGCCGTGTTCAGTGGTGCTTTGCCATGGCGGTCTTTGCCCTGTTCAGCAGTGCTTTGACATGGCGGTTCAGGACTGTTCAGCGTTGCTTTTCCATGGCGGTCTTTGCCCTGTTCAGCGGTGCTTTGCCATGGCGGTCTTTGCCCTGTTCAGCGGTGCTTTGCCATGGCGGTCTTTGCCCTGTTCAGCGGTGCTTTGCCATGGCGGTCTTGGCCCTGTTCAGCGGTGCTTTGCCATGGCGGTCTTTGCCCTGTTCAGCGGTGCTTTGACATGGCGGTTCAGGACTGTTCAGCAGTGCTTTGCCATGGCGGTCTTTGCCCTGTTCAGCTGTGCTTTGCCATGGCGGTTCTGATAAGGACATTGGTGTGTGGCATGACGTTCTCTACACTGGACATTGGTGTGTGGCATGACGTCTTCTACACTGGACATTGGTGTGTGGCATTACGTTCCATCATTGCCCAGCGGGGCTGTGGCAGCCAGGACCCTCCTGGGCTGTGACTCTGGCGGTGGTCTCCTGACCAGTGAGGATACTTGGGCCCTCCTGGGCTGTGAATCTGGCGGTGGTCTCTGGACCAGTGACGGTACTTGGGCCCTCCTGGGCTGTGACTCTGGCGGTGGTCTCTGGACCAGTGACGATACTTGGGCCCTCCTGGGCTGTGACTCTGGCTGTGGTCTCTGGACCAGTGACGAAACTTGGGCCCTCCTGGGCTGTGACTCTGGCGGTGGTCTCTGGACCAGTGACGATGCTTGGGCCCTCGTGGAGTGTGACTCCGGCGGTGGCCTCCTGATCAGTGACGATACTTGGGCCCTCCTGGGCTGTGACTCTGGCGGTGGTCTCTGGACCAGTGACGATACTTGGGCCCTCCTGGGCTGTGACTCTGGCGGTGGTCTCTGGACCAGTGACGATACTTGGGCCCTCCTGGACACTGACTCCGGCGGTGGCGGTGGTCTCCTGACCAGTGACGATACTTGGGCCCTCCTGGGCACTGACTCTGGCGGTGGTGTCTGGACCAGTGATGACGGTGCTGGCGGTTGTGTCTCGACCCCCGGAAATGATGGCGCACTTCTCTGCCGTGACACTCACAACAGGCTGGGCAGACTTCCTCTGGCCCTTCCCCACCTTTGGTGGAGTCACAGCTGACTCTCCAATCCCCTTGGAACCCATGTCAGTTATTTTCCCACCAGGAGTCTTAACACGGTCCCGTCGTCCACTCTCCAATTTTAGAGCCTTTACAGGGGGTGGGCTGCCTGTGCCTTGGCTCCGGGTCCTACTGCCTGCCCTGGTGGCCCGTGCACTCCACAAACCTTGAACAGGCACCACTGGTATTGGAGGCTTTTTGGCTGAGGCGCTACGACGGAACTGATGAATTGGAGGGGGGGGGGACAAAAAGGTCAATTTTACAGAGGGACAGTTTCTGACGAACACTGGGATGGGTAGCTGGAGGGGGTCTGGGAGTGGAGGAAGAGGAGGTGGTTGTCGGAGGTGTCACTTTAGCTGTTTTGGGTGCAGGTACTGGAGGCTGTTGTGAGGTGGATGGATGTTGGGTGAGTGACTGCCGGTGTTTGTGTACTTTGGGAGGGGGCATCACAGACACACTGGGAGAGGACACAGGGGACGTGTAAATGGCAGTGGAGGTGGTGAGTGCAGGTGAGCGGCTTGTGGTGCTGGATGTCCTGGTGCGATTCATGGTGCCTGTAGATGTGGTGCAGGCAGGTGTGTGTGTAGACGAGACTGGGAGGGAGGAGGGAGAAGAGGAAGAGGGGGACACAGTGGAGGCAGTGGCTGTTGCTGTGTCTGTATGTGTGTGTTGCTTGCGTGAGTGCCTGTGGTGTGTGTGGTGCCTATGTTTGCTTGAGCTATTTGTGTGTGTTGACTTGTGTGCATGCTGGTCTGTAGGTGTGCTTGGGATGGGCTGGGGTACAGGAGATTGGGTCTGGGTGGAGGAAGTTGGAGGGGGGAGGCTAGACACCGGGACAATGGCTGCCATCAGTGCTGAGGCCAGAGATTGCAGGGTTTGCTGAAGGACAGCCTGACCAGAATGAATGCCCTCCAGGAATGCATTACCGTGTTGCAACTCTCGTTCTACACCCTGGATGGCATTCACAATGGTAGACTGCCCAACAGTGAGTGACCTGAGGAGGTCAATGGCCTCCTCACTGAGGGCAGCA
The DNA here is from genome assembly GCF_031143425.1 of Pleurodeles waltl. Lineage (NCBI taxonomy): Eukaryota > Metazoa > Chordata > Amphibia > Caudata > Salamandridae > Pleurodeles > Pleurodeles waltl. Next base: position 335,808,111 of record NC_090450.1, on the reverse strand, counting down.
GGGGTGACTGGGGCAGGGCCTGAGGTGCCTGGGGCGAAGGTGATGCCCACCCTCCTGGGTGAGCGGGCATGGGCGAACGCTGAGGGGCTGCTGGGAGGGCGGGGCTGGTAGGGGAGGTGGCAGCTGTACCTGTAGAAGTGGGGGGCACAGATGGTGCCGCCGCCACAAGGGAGCCCCCATTGTCGAACGAGTCCGTGTCGCTGCTTGGTGACCCAGTGGCCGACGAGAAGCTCCCCTCGCCCTCCGTCACACTGGTGCATTCAGAGTCTGTGGTGTGGCCCTCCATGGCCATGTGGGATGCAGCTCCCTTGTGCTCCGGTGCCACTGTACCTTCGCCTGTTGATGCTGATGTACAAAAGGACAGGGAGAGCAGAAAAAGGTGGGGAGACAGAAGAAAGAGAGTTTTAGTGCATGGCATACCGCTACCGTTGGCGGGCAAGACAAACGCAGCAGCCCCCTGCATTACACCGTGCTCCTGTCCTCTGCACATGCAATTTCTGGGATCTGGCCTATATGGCAATGGTGGACATCTGCGCACATGGATGCCACAGGGGCAACTATACCTCGACTTGGCACTCTGCTGAGGTGAGGTAGAGTGCCACATGGCCTACATTACGGAGGGGCCTTGCCTACCTAACTCGCCCTGGCCTAGGGAAACCCACAGCCCACCTCCCCCTCCCAGACACCTCCACTGCACGCAAAGTCCCCAGAATGAGAGTGTACTCACCCCCTTGTGTCTGCTGTGATGCCCTCAAGCGCCCATCCAACTCAGGGTAGGCCCCCGCCAGGATCCGGAACATCAGGGGGGTCATGGTGCGACGGGCACCCCTCCCACGTTGGGAGGCCATCCCCAGCTGAGCCTCCGCCGTCTTCTTGCTGCAGCGGCGAATGTCCTCCCATCTCTTATGTCAGTGGGTGCCCCGTCTCTGGTGGGCCCCTAGAGTCCGGACCTCCTTGGCGATGACACGCCAAATGTCCCTCTTCTGGTGGGCGCTGACCTACATGACATGCACAAGGGAAGAGGAACAGTCATTACCAACTGCACCGTCGTTGTGAGTGGCCCCCTCCCTACTCTGGCCATTTGGCCCATTCATTCCCATGCATTAATGTTCTATGAACTCTGCCCCCTTCCCTCTTCCAACCGGCCCTCTCCACCCAGGCCTAGCCCATACAACGTGCTCCCTGTGTACTAACCTGTTGGTCTGGAGGACCGTAGAGTAGCGTGTACTGGGGGAGGACCCCGTCTACCAGTTTCTCCAACTCCTGTGCAGTGACGGCAGGGGCCCTTTCCCCAGACGCAGCAGCCATCGTCGCTTCCAGACCGAGGTCACAGCAGCACTTGCAGTGTAGGTCCTCTCCTGTCGAAGGTCAGGTATCTAGTGATTGAACAGATAGAAAATGGCGGTGACGTCCGCGCCGGTGACGTCCGCGGCGGTGCGCATCATCACCGCCAGCGCACCTGTTCATTGACTCCTGGGACCCATAGGGTCCAATGTTAACCAATGCAGCATTGCGCCGCAGTCTACGACCGCCTACCGCGACGGTGTGCAACGCCAGCGCAATTACCCCACAATCCCATTGTCCCAGATTAGAGGTCAGGCAGCCGCCATTTCAGGGGCCCACATGGCTTCATTTACTACTGCGTCACACATAGCTAGGCCTACACTCAACACACATACAGGAAGAGTTTTGTGAGTGGTGTAGTCTTGTGTGTAACTGTGGGTACATACCTGGAGGAATAATGACTGGTTCTTCGCTGTTGTCCTTCGTAGGCACCGTCAGCTGGGACATATGAGAAGATGGCAGAATCCTCCGGTGTACCGACCGCTGGTGGACGTGTTGACAATGGAAGAGAGACATGTCATCATAACCTACTGGTTTGACCGTGCCACAATCCAGGAACTATGTACCCAGTTGGAGCCAGACCTGATGTCACCAATCCGCCATCCGACTGGAATCCCCCCTGACGTGCAGGTGCTGTCAGTGCTCCATTTCCTTGCAAGTGGCTCTTTTCAGACAACTGTGGCCATGGCTTCAGGGATGTCCAGCCTATGTTTTCCAACGTGTTGTCCAGAGTGTTGTCTGCCCTGCTGAAACACGTAAGGAGATACATCATTTTCCCTCAGGTGGAGGATTTGCCTACAGTGAAGGGTGACTTCTATGCCCTTGGACATATCCCCAACGTCATAGGTACCATTGATGGGACCCATGTAGCTCTGGTCCCCCCCCACAGGAGTGAACAGGTGTACAGGAAGAGTTATCATTCCATGAATGTACAGATGGTTTGTTTGGCAGACCAGTACATCTCCCAGGTAAATGCTGTGTTCCCTGGCTCAGTGCATGACGCCTACATCCTGCGGAATAGCAGCATCGCTGATATGATGGGTCAACTCCAGAGGCACTGTGTATGGCTATTGGGGGGGACTCTGGTTACCCCAACCTGTCCTGGCTATTGACCCCAGTGAGGAATCCCAGGACCAGGGCAGAGGAACGGTACAATGAGGCCCATGGGCGGACTAGGAGGGTGATCAAACGCACCTTCGGCCTCCTGAAGGCCAGGTTCAGGTGCCTCCATATGACAGGTGGATCCCTATTCTACTCACCGAAGAAGGTGTGCGACATCATCATCGCCTGCTCCATAATTTGGCTTTGCAACGCCAGGTGCCTTTTCTGGAGGAGGATGATCCCGATGATGGTGTTGTAGCAGCTGTGGAGTCTGTGGAGCCTGTGGACAGTGATGAGGATGAAGCTGAGGAAGAAGACAACGACAACAGGGAGTCAGTCATACAGCAATATTTCCAGTGAGACACAGGTGAGAACATTTTAATTTTTAGCATTACATTAACTTTCACACGTCTACCTCTATCCTGTTTCTCGATTTAAATCACTATTTGGTAACTGAGTTGTACCCTTCCGTTACGGTTTCCCAGGTGTGGTTACCTACGTGTCAACTGCTTGCATCCTTCAAGGGCTTGTGATGTGTGACATAGGTATGTTAGCTTTACAATGGTATGCCCATTATGACACTGTCATTGATAATACATATTTACTAAATCACAGACTGACTCCAGATTGTTTTGTGTTTCAAGGGTGTTTATTGAAGTGCTCAGAAATGGGAGGGGGTTGTAAAATGAGGATGGGTGATGGTGGAGGAATGTCCATGGCAGAGTCCAGTCTATTAGTCTCACAGGTGCACTGCCCATCTGGGCATAGGAAGTGGAGCTGGTGCAGTTTAAGTATGGACAGGGTAACAAAGTGGTACAGTGGGAGGACAATCAGGGTGGTCTCATTTCCTGGCGGGGGTCTTGCCATCTTGCTCTGTCCTGTTCCTGGATCTCAGGGACCGCTTGCGTGGTAGTTGTCCGTCTGCAGGGGGTGGGGTGCTGGTGTGGAGGTCCTGTGGCGGGGTGTCCTGTCCACTAGCGCCGGCGGAGGTGGTGGGCAGTTCATCGTCCTGGCTAGTGTCAGGGGCCCCTTGGAGTGCCACGGTGTCCCTCAAGGTCTGCTGTATGTCCTTCAGCACCCCTACGATGGTGCCCAGGGCGGAGCTGATGGTCCTGAGCTCCTCCCTGAACCCCAAATACAGTTCGTCCTGCAGGCGCAGGGTCTCCTGCAACTTGTCCAGGACCGTCGCCATCGTCTCCTGAGAGTGGTGGTATGCTCCCATGATGGAGGAGAGGGCCTCGTGGAGAGTGGGTTCCCTTTGCCTGTCCGCCCCCTGTCGCACAGCAGCCCTCCCAGTTCCCCTGTGTTCCTGTGCCTCCGTCCCCTGGACCGTGTGCCCACTACCACTGCCCCCAGGTCCCTGTTGTTGTTGGGGTGGTGGGTTACCCTGGGTGCCATGTAGTGGTGGACACACTGCTGATTGACCTGTCCTGGGTAGGGAGGTTTGGGCCCGCTGGGTGGGTGCTGTGCTGGTGTTACCAGAGGGTGGAAGGTCGGTGTTGGGCTGTGTCTGTGCAAGGGGAACCGACTGTCCTGAGGCCCACAATGGTCCGGGCTGGTCATCAGGATCCAGTAGGGCAGAGCTGCTCTTGTCACTGTGGGCCTCTTCTGGGGGTGGAGTGGTGTTGTCTGGACCCTCTGGTGTGGTGATAGTCCTTCGGGTTCCTGCAGGGGCATAAGAGCTAGATTATTGCATGTGTGTGTGTAATGGTGTGCAATGGGTGGGTTTTTGTGTACCCCAGTGCAAGCATTCCTGTGTGTGGAGTTGTGTGGTGATGGTTGGGGGGGTGTACTGGGTATGTACAGTGGGCATGCTTTAGTGAGGGGTGTCCATGCTTAGTTGTGTCATGCAGGGCTTGGTGTTGGGATGGGTGGTTTGTGTCATGGGTACATTAGTGAGGAGTTGTAGTGATAGGGGAGGGGGTGAGGGTAGGGGTGTGTGATAGCATGCAGGTAGGGTGGGGGATATGATAGTTAAGATTAGACTTACCAGTGTCCCATCCTCCACCGACTCCTCTGAGGCCCTCAGGATGCATGATGGTCAAGACTTGCTCCTCCCATGTTGTTAGTTGTGGGGGAGGAGGTGGGGGTCCGCCGCTAGTCCGCTGTACCGCGATGTTGTGCCTGGAGACCGTTGAACGCACCTTCCCCCGTAGGTCGTTTCACCTCTTCCTGATGTCCTCCCTTTTTCTTGGGTGCTGTCCCACGGCGTTGACCCTGTCCACTATTCTGCGCCATAACTCCATCTTCCTGGATATTGATGTGTGCTGTACCTGTGAGCCAAATAGCTGTGGCTCTACCCGGACGATTTCCTCCACCATGACCCTGAGCTCCTCCTCGGAGAAGCGGGGGTGTCTTTGGCGTGACATGGGGTGGTGTGGGGTGGTGTATGTGGTGATGGTTGTGGTGAGTGTAGTGGTGTGTGGTGTTTTGTGCGTGGATGTTGTGTGGGTGATGGTGTTGTGTGCCTCTGTGTAGTGGGATTGTCTATTCTGTGCTCTCTCTCTGTCGCCTTCGTCTAGAGTTTTTGGTCGTAGGGGTTTGTGGGTGATGTGGGTGTGTGTTTTATATTGTATTGGGTGTGTGGGAGTGTTTGTATGTGTATCAGGTGTGTGTATTTGTAATTGTCCAATGTGGCGGTGTTTTGGAGATGTGTGTGTATTTTGAGCGCGGCGGTGTGTACCGCCAATGGAATACCGCGGTTGAAAGACCGCCGCGTGGATTTGTGGGTCGTAATAGCATGGGCGTGTTTCTGTTGCCGTGGAGGTGGAGGATTTGTTTCCGCCAGTTTATCACTGACCTTTGGTGTGGCGGTCTTGTGTGGGTGTCTGAATTTCGGCGGATTCCATGATGTGTGTCATAATAGCTGTGGCGGATTGCCGCGGCGGTGTATTGGCGGTCTTCTGCGCGGCGGTAAGCGCCTTTTACCGCCAATGTTGTAATGACCCCCATAATGTCTACTGCAGAAGAGATGGTGGTGGAGCTCAACCTCACCCCTTACCTGCACCTTAAGATGTCAGAGTTAAGGACTCTCTGCAATAATCAAAAAGATAAAAACTGGATCAAACCCTACCAAAGCACAGCTCCAGTAGCTCTTGGCAGAGTTTGCTAGAGACAACCCCTCTGAAGACAACCTTACAGAGGGGGAAGCTAGTGACCTGGAGGATAATTTCCCACCTCCTGTCCTAGTTAGGGAGAACAGGGTTTCTCCAACCCTGACTCCACAAGTGATAGTCAGAGATGCTGCTTCTCCCACAGGGGAGTCCAGCAACTCTGGAAGCATTGAGGGCATCCTCAATGAAGATGACCTCCTGTTAGCCAGGATGGCCAAAAGATTGGCTTTGGAGAAACAGCTCCTATCCATAGAAAGGGAAAGACAAGAGATGGGCTTAGCTCCCATCAATGGTGGCAGCAACTTAAATAGGGTCAGAGATACTACTGACATGCGAAAAATCCCCAAAGGGATTGTAACACAATATGAAGATGGTGGTGACATCACCAAATGGTTCACAGCTTTTGAGAGGGCTTGTGCAACCAGAAAAGTAAACAGATCTCACTGGGGTGCTCTCCTTTGGGAAATGTTCACTGGAAAGTGTAGGGATAGACTCCTCACACTCTCTGGAGTATGACCTCATGAAGGCTACCCTGATTGAGGGCTTTGGATTCTCAACTGAGGAGTACAGGATTAGGTTCAGGGGGGCTCAAAAATCCTCGAGCCAGACCTGGGTTGATTTTGTAGACTACTCAGTAAAAACACTGGATGGTTGGGTAACTGGAAATGAAGTGCATGACTATGTTGGGCTTTATAATTTATTTATGAAAGAACACATTTTAAGTAACTGCTTCGATTAAACGTTGCATCAGTATCTGGTAGACCTATGTCCAGTGTCTCCCCAAGAATTGGGAAAGAAGGCAGACCACTGGGTCAAGACTAGGGTAACCAAAACTTCCACTGGAGGTGATCAAAAGAAAGTGGTTACAAAACCTCCCCAGGAGAAAGTGGGTGACACTAGAAATAAAGAAAAAGAGTCCTCTGTAGGCCCCCAAAAACCAGACCAGGTGGGTGGCCCCCAAGACACAACCCAAAACAAAGGTGGGTACCAGGGTAAGAACTGGGATGCCACAAAGGCATGGTGCCAAAACTGTAGACAGACAAGGCACCACACCAAGGACACTTCTTTTCCCAAAAACAAAACCCCTAGCAAAATCCCAGGGGTGACCAGTGTAGCCACTGGGGATGACTCCTCAGATGAGGAGGTCTTCATAGCCTTCAACTGGAAAACGGGCCCAACTGGTGAGTTGGAGATTCCAGAGGGAAGTAGACACTTCCACCACCTACTGGTGAATGGAATCCCAGCCACTGCCCTGAGAGACACCTGTGCCAGTCACACTATTGTGCATGACAGGTTGGTGTTCTCAAACCAGTACATCCCAGGTGAGACTGCCAGAGTAAGAGTTAGCCCAGACAGGGTCACTGATAGGCCTGTGGCTTTTGTGCCCATAGAAGTGGGTGCGACTTTTAGCTGGAGAAGGGTGGTAGTCAGTACAGACCTCCCCCTTGATTGTCTCCTTGGAAATGAATACCCAGAGGTTAGTCAGAGCCCAAGAGAGGAACTGGTCCAGTGTCAGTCCTCTCCCAAGGATTCTGTAAGTGCTACCCCTGCAGTAACTGCAAGTAGGCCCCAAAAGAAAAAGAAAGGAAAACAGAGTAGGAAAGGTGGACAACTTTTAGCCAAGGTTCCAGCAAGCCAAGAGGATTCTGCTCCAGTAGGGGAAAACTCCAAAAATGGCACTGGTAAAGTCCAATCTGACCTACAAGAAGTCCTGGCTAGTCAGGAAACTGTTAAACTTGAGTGGGTGGCTCCTCAGTTAACAGAAGAAAGAGTGGAAGAAGGGTATTTACTACAAGATGTATTCTAGATCTGCACATTATCCGGAAGCGTATCCTGTTAGTGAAATGAGAAATGTGGTCTTGGTGCCCACTATTAGAATTATTTCAACATTTTCACATGAACAAGCATGAGTTTATCCATTCATAACATAACTCCCCTTCAGCATCATCAAATAGCGCACCTTGCATATCCATTCTGCTTATTGTCTGCACCTTTGTTTTGTAAACGCCATTATCTTTGTCAAGTGTTTCTGTACACTTCCAATATGAGGTACTAGTGTGGCTGCATATTCATATATTGTATGTACATCAAATTTGACAGAGAAATATTCACAATATTTTATAGTAGCCAGTCATTCCTAAAAATGTGCGCATCTGTTTTGCATTATTTAAGGTGGTACAACCAAAGTTGTATTTTATGCGATCTGCATCCAATTACCTTCTCCCTTTTGGCAGAAGGTGTCCCAACTAGGAACCCGCTTGTTTGAACAAATTAACATATTTTTAGGAAATGCCTTTAGTGTTAGGTGAAACTCAGTAATTTATAGTGTCTGTGATGTAACGCTCTCTAATAGTGCTGACAAAAAGCAAATCATTTGCTTTCTGCATCAATAGTGTACCTTATCAACGTGTAAGAGAATCAAATTTGTACATATTTTCCATACAAAAACTATCAATTTATTTTTTGAGGAATCTGCATGAACCAGTAATAAATATGATCAACATTAATCCTAATTCAGACTCTTCATTTAGTGTTTAAGAAAAGTATGCCTGCCTCTCAGCACTTTCTACATTCTAATTAGTGTTTTGTTTTCTCTGTCCTCTTTGTAACTGTGTTGCCCTTCTTGTGCAAGACATTTCTATACTAACATTTTCTGTTCTCCACAAGCTGCATCATGCACCTTTTCCATCTTTTTCCTTTCATAGTTTACTATTTTCCCAAACATATCCCTAGACTCTGTCCACTGTCTCCTTCTTGTACAATCCTTCCATGCATAAAATGCCCCTCACTGGAATAACTTTATATTTTTCCTTTCTTTTCCCATTCTCTCAAACAGCCTTCTAAATAATCTATTCTACTTTCCTCAAATGATCCCTATTTTGGCCATTGTCTGTATGGGTCTTCGTGTGAAATATAAACCCAAGGGTAAAAAAAAAAAAAAAAACAGTCATGTGGTAACCCTTCTTTTTAACCACATGCGATGCTGGCGTTTTATGCTTCATCAGATATCTTACTTCTGTTACAACACTAAAACATATAACACAACATTTCACAAAGATAACCCATTACAATGCAACAACAATTGTTTTATACTGCAGTTTCTGGCTAGATCTAGTTTGCAACCAATACTTCTTATGAAATTTATTCACAGTTTTCTAGTAAATCCTAGGAACTTCAAACACTTGTTTCAATATCTGTTGTAGCTACCTTCACCTTTTTATACCTGGAGGCTTCAACCCCTCCCGGGATAACAACAGGGACTCTAACCCTGTTCAAGGTGGGGACTCAAACTCTACTGTAGATGGTGGACTCTAACCCTCTATCTCCTCTGTGAAGTCAGTTTAAACCAAAAAACCAACAACAATTAAAGTGGAGCCCTTTTCCCTTTTATGCACCATAAACCCAGTCCTGGTGTCAGTTTACAACATTGATAGTGGAACCCTGTTCCCCTTTAAACACCCTGGACCCAGTCCTGGTGTCTTACCTGGTTCCATGATGACTGTGAGTGACTGTCAAGCAATTCACTTCTTACTGTTCGAATAGAGCTCGTAAGTTTACATGTCTTGGGGGGAGAGGAGGGGGGAGGGAGTTCGACGGTGTCCTTGATCTGGGGCTGCTCGAACAAAGTCCTGATAGTTACCGTGCGCTTCCCAAGGCAATTGGACTCCTCTGGACCCAGGACCGCAGCGTAATTATCCATCTGTAACTGTATCAGTCTAGGCCGTGCGGAAACACCAAATTGTCAAAGCAAAATTAGTCTGAAAGAGAAATAACAGTCAATACACCGTCATATTGATGAACCGAATATTTATGTGCTTAAGCCCAAGGGGGGAAGACGACACACAGTGGCGCATTGTGGGGTGCTTCAAGCTTATCAAGTTGGGAGGTTATATAGGTTAAATTACAATTATATTTTTATCAAATTTAATATTTATATATAATTGGCAGAAAAAAATTACATTTTAAAGAAAAACAAGTTATCAGTAGTGTACTTTATGACAGATGTGACATTTCAAGGGTGCCTGTACTCCTCTCTTATCTCAGTTTCAAGACCCCTGTTTGGGGCAAATTGCATTTCATATGTAACAACCTAGCCTCCCTAAATGTCACAAAATTCAGTTACATGGTGTAAAAAGCTATAATTTTGGAACACATGTCACTTTTATCTTAACTAAAAAATACTATTCCCACAAGTGAGTGCTCTTGCAGGGTTTTTATTGCAAATCAGCCAATTATTTTCTCAGGTTTCAGGGTTACAAAGCATACACAGAGATGAGATGAGACGGCCTTGTGTGCCTACTCTCTTGAACCTGCATTTTATAATTAATTCAGCAAGACTAAATCTTTGCATGTCATCCTAAATGGCCATTTTCATAGGAATGTGAACATGTCCTGGGAACTGTTCTAAAAGCACAATTCAAAATGGAGAATCTATTGCTAATGTTTGAACAATGGTTCATATCTATAGGTCTATATTTTTTCTTTTCTTAGGCTTTATGGTGGGTATGGGTTTTTGGGTGGTAAGGGATTTCTAGGGTTTAGGGTAGGTGTGGGTTTTTGGGTGGTAAGGGCATTTTTAGGGTGGGTACGGGTTTTTGGGTGGTAAGAGCATTTTTTAGGTTTTATGGTGGGTTTGAGTTTTTGGACGATAAGGGTATTTTTAGGGTTTAGGGTGGGTATGGGTTTTTGGGTGGTAAGGGGTGTTTAGGGTGGGTATGGGTTTAGGATGGTAATGGTATTTTTAGATTTTAGGGTGGGTAGGCTTTTGGGTTGCAAGGTGATTTTTTATATTATATTTTTGCGTTGTAGTGCTCACGTGATAAAGGCATGCGTGGTAAATGCATGCCTGGTTCTGTCAAATATCCAGCACTGCATACACTATTGCTGGTATAGTATTGCAGTCAGTTCAGTTCATTATTCTTTATTTGGTTAATTAAAACCATAAAGGCACAACGGATAATATCGGAGTACACATAAAAACAATTTACATGTAAAAACACTTTAAAAAATCATCATCAAAGCAAGCACAAGGAAGATCTCAATATGACAGTAATGATTATGATGGCGGCCGCACTTTGAAAGTGCTCTGGACCCCTTTGTCATCCGCCCGTAGTAATCGCCTTTTTAGACATGTTCCAGCGACTACATTTGTCCCCATAGATGCTCCGACTGGTGCTGATCAAGGTGCGGTGTTCGTAATACTGATAAGAAAATAACGCCAAACGAATAGGGCGCGCTAGGCTTGTCTGCCTCAGCGGAGCCTCCTGGGTAGGGCTCCGGACAGAGGGAGCCCCTGACCGGGTTCCGAGGAGCGGGCCGGCACCCGACTGCCCCTAGGGTGAGCGGCGACGCGCTCTCTTTGGCGGCTGCGCTGGGCCGCGGGGTCTCCTGACTGCCCTGAACCCACTGCCAGATACCATCGGGCGGCCCCGCCAGATGGGGCGCGCGGACCCAGGCGGAGCGCTCCCACGGTGGGGGCCCAGGCGGGGTGTCTCGGCCCGCCCGCAGAGGAGCGGAGGTCGGGAGGACTCCGCGAGGTACTGGAGGAGGGGGGCGGCAATCGGCTGCCCCCAGTGACAACAACGGGAGGCACCTCGTAGATGGAGCGCCTCCGGGGGCGAGGGACTTCGCCTGGACTGGTGCCGAGTTCAGAGAGAGCGGAGATCACAGCCTGTGCCCGTGGGACTATCTGGAGGTTCGCTGACCCGGACCCCTAGCCTTGTCCAGTTTCAGAGAAGGATGGTTTGATTACCCCCCCAGCTCAGCCCGAGAGTACCTAAGTTTGACTTCCGGGGCTGGGTGTGGTGGCCGTCGCACACCCCAGTCTTGCCTTCGGAGGGGCGGAGGACCCTGCGGCCTGCTGGTCCTCCCTGGCAGCAGTGGAACTGGGCGTCCTGTTATCTGAGGGAGGACGAACCCCTGTTTGGCGTCCTCTCGTTCTGGCGGACTGAACATCTGCCCTCCTGGCCCGATTGAGCCATTGGAAACCAGTAGAGACAGAATTTAAAGAGCTTAACCTCTTTGGACGTCCGGTGTGGTGCCGCCGACCCACTGCGGAGCCATGGGAAAAGATAAAGCATCGAAACATCCATCAACATCCCAACCAAAGATCGACCAGTTCACCGCGCCAGCCACCTCGCGGGGCGTCGGAGATGTCCCCATCAGGGACCCCGCCACGCCGGACGGAGTAAACGCCATCCTACAGGCGATTCAGACCTCGCAGCTCGCTGTTGAGACTAAAATTGGTTAGGTAAAGGAAGACGTGGGCCTCATAAGACAGGACCTCAGGAACGCTATGGGTCGCATTACCACCGTGGAGGCCCGCATTTCACAGACTGAAGACGACCTGGCCAACCTCCATACCAAAGTAACCCAACTACTATCCCGTACTGGAGAGCTACACGGACGAGCTGAGGATGCTGAAATCCGCTCCCGCCGCAACAACCTCCGCTTCATTGGATTTCCAGAAGGTGCAGTAGAAAACAAAACACTCTATTTTTTTTGGGAACAATGGATCAAAACCTGGATGCCGGAGCACGCACTTTCACCATGGTTCGAGATCGAGCGGGCTCATAGGGCCCTGGCCCCACGGCCCCCTCCTGGAGGCCCCAGAAGACCCATTATTGCACGCTTCCTTAACTTTAAAGACCAGGACAACATCCTGATGGAGGCCAGATGTGTTACCAACCTCTGCTGGAACAATAACAAGATTTTAATATTTCCCGACTACACCAGGGAAGTCCAGGCCCAGCGTCGGTCATTTGAGCAGGTCAAACAAAAGCCTTGGGCGATGCAACTCTCATATATGCTCCTTTTTCCTGCACGCCTAAAAGTCATCATGGCCAGCAAAACTTTCTTCTTCGACTCGCCAGAGGAGGCGTGGGACTGGTTGACAGAGGAGGGGGTCTGGAGTTGGAGGGTCCCCCAGATGCGGGCGCCTCTTCCCGGTGCGATCTCGGACCCCGACCAGCCCCACAGAGAGGCCGCAGGTGCACTAGGTCCAGACGGGGAGAGAAGAAAGGGTCCAGGGGCCCGCCCGGACGGGACACTGGATTGGAGACTGGCCCTCAGTCTGGCGCGACTGGTGCGGAGACTCCGGGCTCTCGTTCCCCATTGCGGATGACGGCTGGCGACAACCTGAGCCAGTCCTCTATACTCGGACAGTGCTTAGCCGTTGTCTTATGGGGTTCCTATGGATGGGGCTTGGCTTTGCGAGACGCCACCGGACGAATGTTGAAACATTCACACAGCTGTCGGCCACCACCCCGCTCGCTGGCCGGTGCGCCACACTTAACTTTCACTGTCTAATGGTCTAACAATCCGTCTGAATGGAGGGGTCCACCACTTCAATATAGTGACAGCCCATCTGGCTGCGTTGCCTAGTTTGGGTAGTTGGGCGACAAATGCTTCCAGGGCTGAAGTATGGGGGAGGGGAGTTGGGGGGTGTGAAGTTAACAAAGGGATTTAGAGAGGTTAATTTATTAAGTTTCCTTTTCCTTACTATTGCTTTTGCTTTCATCATCATTCTTTGCCTGGGACAACTGAACTCGGACCCCTTAACAGGCTCCCAATCTCATGACGTGCTGACAAAATGGATAAGTGGCCCACACTAACTCAAGTACTGTTGTGGAACGTAAATGGCCTGCTGGATAAAATCAAGAGGTCCACAATGTCTAACACTCTCCGTAGATATGCCCCATCGGTGGTCCTACTGCAAGAAACTCATCTCCTTGTCACCCTCTGCCCTATGTTGGCGCAAGGGGGTTATGACAAAGTCTACCACTCAGGCTTTACGCGCGGATCAAGGGGGGGTGGCCATTCTTCTCCATCGCTCACTGCCAATGGTTGTCACCTCTACGAGATCCGATCCACAGGGGAGGTTTGTGACGGTGTCCGGGTCGCTTCACGGATCACCGTGTAACTTTGTTTGTGCATATTCCCCTCCTGCCGTATTCGGCAATTTCTTGCTAGTGCTCCACCGTGCTCTAGCCGACCTCCCTCAGGGTGCCACCCTAGTGGGTGGAGACTTTAACTCAGTCCTAGACCCCTCATTAGACCTCTCCGGGAAAGTTTCGGTCTCCCGAACCGTGAGGGCAACCAGCCTACGTGGATGGGCAGATAGCCTTGGTATGTGTGAAGTGTGGAGAACTTGGCACCCAAGAACGAGGCAATCACCCACTAGAATTGACCTTGTTTTTATGCCGGCCCAAGATGTACCTAACGTCACAGAGATCTTTCCCCGGGGGGTTTCCGACCACTCACCAGTGCGAGTCAGACTGGGGGGATTGGACCCAACCCGATGCCCAATATGGGGCCTAAATGCTTGGCATTTGCAAAAGGACGAATACACCCAGGAAATCAGAGACCACCTTTTCCAATATTTTGAACACAACCTGGGTTCGGTGCAATCTCCAGGCACAGTCTGGGCGACTGGCAAGGCCACCCTCCGGGCCTACGCCAAACACCTTGTTCGTATCCGGGAACGCGCCCGCGACGAACAGCTGTCGGCCCTAGATTCCAAAGCACTATGACTTGAGCGCCAAAGCCCAGGGGCTTTACCTACCTCCACACTAAGACAACTCACCAAGACTAGAGAAGAGTTCAAACATCTAGCCCTCGAATCCGCAAAACATATCTGGAGAGCAAAGGCAGCCCGTATATACGGCTGGGGAGACAGGAACGGAAAGCTCCTGCATTGGCTGGCCACAAGACCTCTAGCCGACAGGGTCATCCCGGAAATCCTTGACACGTCGGGGATGCTCGTTAGCTCCCCTTGTGACTTCGCACAGACCTTTGCCTCATATTATGCGCGGTTGTACGCGGAATGCCCTAGACCTCCAGCCGAGAGAGAATCTCCCCTTCTGGAAGACGTCGTGCTTCCCCAGATCTCTCAGGTGACTAAAGATGCCCTAGATGCGGATTTAACCGTTGCAGAGATAGCAGGCGGCTTTCCGTCAGAACTCTATTGTCGGTGTAGCGACTTACCAAGCCCCCACCTCCTCAACATGTATGAGGAAGCTGAGAGAGAGGGCCATTTCCCATCCGGGATCGACCAAGCCACTATTGTGGTAATTCCTAAGACTCAGCCTCCGCCGCGCAACTGCTCGGCATACCGAACCATTTCCCTTCTTAACATTGAAATCAAAGTGCTGTCAACAATACTTGCCACCAGGCTGAATGTGAGAAGGTAGCCTCTTTCTAGCCTTGTTACCCCCACTTTTGGCCTGTTTGTGAGTGTATGTCAGGGTGTTTGTCACTGTTTTCACTGTCTCACTGGGATCCTGATAGCCAGGCCTCAGTGCTCATAGTGAAAACACTATGTTTTCAGTATGGTTGTTATGTGTCACTGGGATCCTGCTGGTCAGGACCCCAGTGCTCATAGGTTTGTGGCCTATATGTATGTGTCACTGGGACCCTGTCACACAGGGCCCCAGTGCTCATAGGTGTGCATGTATATGTTCCCTGTGTGGTGCCTAACTGTCTCACTGAGGCTCTGCTAACCAGAACCTCAGTGGTTATGCTCTCTCATTACTTTCAAATTGTCACTAACAGGCTAGTGACCAATTTTACCAATTTACATTGGCTTACTGGAACACCCTTATAATTCCCTAGTATATGGTACTGAGGTACCCAGGGTATTGGGGTTCCAGGAGATCCCTATGGGCTGCAGCATTTCTTTTGCCACCCATAGGGAGCTCTGACAATTCTTACACAGGCCTGCCACTGCAGCCTGAGTGAAATAACGTCCACGTTATTTCACAGCCATTTTACACTGCACTTAAGTAACTTATAAGTCACCTATATGTCTAACCTTTACCTGGTAAAGGTTAGGTGCAAAGTTACTTAGTGTGAGGGCACCCTGGCACTAGCCAAGGTGCCCCCACATTGTTCAGAGCCAATTCCCTGAACTTTGTGAGTGCGGGGACACCATTACACGCGTGCACTACATATAGGTCACTACCTATATGTAGCTTCACAATGGTAACTCCCAATATGGCCATGTAACATGTCTATGATCATGGAATTGCCCCCTCTATGCCATCCTAGCATAGTTGGCACAATCCCATGATCCCAGTGGTCTGTAGCACAGACCCTGGTACTGCCAAACTGCCCTTCCTGGGGTTTCACTGCAGCTGCTGCTGCTGCCAACCCCTCAGACAGGCATCTGCCCTCCTGGGGTCCAGCCAGGCCTGGCCCAGGATGGCAGAACAAAGAACTTCCTCTGAGAGAGGGTGTGACACCCTCTCCCTTTGGAAAATGGTGTGAAGGCAGGGGAGGAGTAGCCTCCCCCAGCCTCTGGAAATGCTTTCTTGGGCACAGATGTGCCCAATTCTGCATAAGCCAGTCTACACCGGTTCAGGGACCCCTTAGCCCCTGCTCTGGCGCGAAACTGGACAAAGGAAAGGGGAGTGACCACTCCCCTGACCTGCACCTCCCCTGGGAGGTGTCCAGAGCTCCTCCAGTGTGCTCCAGACCTCTGCCATCTTGGAAACAGAGGTGCTGCTGGCACACTGGACTGCTCTGAGTGGCCAGTGCCACCAGGTGACGTCAGAGACTCCTGCTGATAGGCTCCTTCAGGTGTTAGTAGCCTATCCTCTCTCCTAGGTAGCCAAACCCTCTTTTCTGGCTATTTAGGGTCTCTGTCTCTGGGGAAACTTTAGATAACGAATGCATGAGCTCAGCCGAGTTCCTCTGCATCTCTCTCTTCACCTTCTGATAAGGAAACGACCGCTGACCGCGCTGGAAGCCTGCAAACCTGCAACATAGTAGCAAAGACGACTACTGCAACTCTGTAACGCTGATCCTGCCGCCTTCTCGACTGTTTTCCTGCTTGTGCATGCTGTGGGGGTAGCCTGCCTCCTCTCTGCACCAGAAGCTCCGAAGAAATCTCCCGTGGGTCGACGGAATCTTCCCCCTGCAACCGCAGGCACCAAAAAGCTGCATCACCGGTCCCTTGGGTCTCCTCGCAGCACGACGAGCGAGGTCCCTCGACTCCAGCGACTCTGTCCAAGTGACCCCCACAGTCCAGTGACTCTTCAGCCCAAGTTTGGTGGAGGTAAGTCCTTGCCTCACCTCGCTGGGCTGCATTGCTGGGAACCGCGACTTTGCAGCTACTCCGGCCCCTGTGCACTTCCGGCGGAAATCCTTTGTGCACAGCCAAGCCTGGGTCCACGGCACTCTAACCTGCATTGCACGACTTTCTAAGTGGGTCTCCGGCGACGTGGGACTCCTTTGTGCAACTTCGGCGAGCACCGTTTCACGCATCCTCGTAGTGCCTGTTTCTGGCACTTCTCCGGGTGCTACCTGCTTCAGTGAGGGCTCTTTGTCTTGCTCGACGTCCCCTCTCTCTTCAGGTCCAATTTGCGACCTCCTGGTCCCTCCTGGGCCCCGGCAGCGTCCAAAAACGCCAAACGCACGATTTGCGACTAGCAAGGCTTGTTGGCGTCCTTCCGGCGGGAAAACACTTCTGCACGACTCTCCAAGGCGAGAGGGATCCGTCCACCAAAGGGGAAGTCTCTAGCCCTTTTCGTTCCTGCAGAAACCTCAGCTTCTTCTGTCCAGTCGAAGCTTCTTTGCACCCGCAGCTGGCATTTCCTGGGCATCTGCCCATCTCCGACTTGCTTGTGACTTTTGGACTTGGTCCCCTTGTTCCACAGGTACCCTAGATTGGAAATCCACAGTTGTTGCATTGCTGGTTTGTGTCTTTCCTGCATTATTCCTCTAACACGACTACTTTGTCCTTAGGGGAACTTTAGTGCACTTTGCACTCACTTTTCAGGGTCTTGGGGAGGGTTATTTTTCTAACTCTCACTATTTTCTAATAGTCCCAGCGACCCTCTACAAGGTCACATAGGTTTGGGGTCCATTCGTGGTTCGCATTCCACTTTTGGAGTATATGGTTTGTGTTGCCCCTATCCCTATGTTTCCCCATTGCATCCTATTGTAACTATACATTGTTTGCACTGTTTTCTAAGACTATACTGCATATTTTTGCTATTGTGTATATATATCTTGTGTATATTTCCTATCCTCTCACTGAGGGTACACTCTAAGATACTTTGGCATATTGTCATAAAAATAAAGTACCTTTATTTTTAGTATAACTGTGTATTGTGTTTTCTTATGATATTGTGCATATGACACTAGGTGGTACTGTAGTAGCTTCACACGTCTCCTAGTTCAGCCTAAGCTGCTCTGCTAAGCTACCATTATCTATCAGCCTAAGCTGCTAGACACCCTATACACTAATAAGGGATAACTGGGCCTGGTGCAAGGTGCAAGTACCCCTTGGTACTCACCACAAGCCAGTCCAGCCTCCTACACTGAAGCCCGCTCTCCCCTCGTTGATACACCCTGACCAGTGCGGGTTCATGCCCTCTCGCAGCATCAGACACAGCATCAGGCGGCTGTACTGAGCTCTGGCACACCGTGGAGTCCTGTCTCGGTCACCGCTGGCCCTTCTTCTCCTGAACTTCGAAAAAGCCTTTGATACCGTGGATTGGTCTTATCTGGAACAAGTCCTCTGACACAATGGGATTGGACCAAAGTTCCGAGGCCTCGTCAAACTACTCTACTCCAACCCAACGGTCTGTGTCCATATAAACAGGGTGGTCTCTGACTCATTCCCCATACGTCGTGTTACCCGCCAGGGTTGTCCCCTATGCCCGCTGCTCTTTGCACTCGTGATAGAACCCTTGGCGAAACTGCTACGAGAAGATCCCCTGATGGAGGGTTGGGCGTGGCCGGAAGGTCATGAAGATAGAGTGGCGCTATACGCGGACAATGTTCTCGTCTATGTCTCAAACCTGGCTACAAGTGGTCCTCGGATCCTGGAACTCCTAGACCTTTTCTCTCAAGCCTCAGGTCTGGCTTTGAACCCCAGTAAATCCCTCCTGATCCCCCTACATCCTTCCAGAGAGTGCATCGACTGGCAAAGTAACATCCTGATCCGTAGAACTAACTTCAAATACTTAGGTATACACTTGGCCTTACTGCCCGAGCAGGCGTGGGAACTAAACATCACACCGCTCACCAAAAAAGTTAGAGTCGACCTCCAAAAATGGATGAACTTACCCCTCAACCTATTGGGAAGAATAGCTCTTTACAAAATGATGATACTCCCCAGAGTCCTATACCTCCAGCAGAATTTTCCGCACCCAAACCCCCGAAATTGGTTTGTCGAAACAGACACAGTGGCTCATCGATTTCTGTGGCACGGTTCCCAACCTAGATTGGCCCTAGCTGCATGCCAAAGAGACACGACGGAGGGTTAAGCATGTCAAATATCTAACTATTACCTAGCCATTCACCTTCTGGTGATCAATGACTGGCTGGGAGGAGGCTGGTCTGATCCTGCTTACAGGCGCGAACTTCAGTCACTCGGACACTCTGGAGTCTTTGACGCCTTGTTCGCGGGTCGGGTCCCCCGTGACACTCTGGATATCACAAGGGTAGTGCTGCTGGGTCAGCACGCAGCCCAAAAAGGGACAGGCTGGTGGGAGCGCATTACCCGGCAGACTCCCCTGTGGCAGGGGACCCACCTACGAGAGGTCTTAACGTTAGAAGGATTCCGAAAGTGGGACAACATAGGGATATCTACCCTAGGAGACTTCTGGGGCGAGTCACACATGCAGTCCTTTGCAGAATTCCAGGAAACGTACTCCCTAAATAATACCCAATTCCATAAATACTTACAGCTCAGACACGCACTTTTGGTACATGTCGAACCGGGGGATACTATCCCAGAATGCAGCCCTATGGAGGCGAGGACCCTGATGGGTGATCTGGGCAAAGGAAGAATCTCCCAGCTTTACCGCTCCCTACTCTCTAACACTGCCCCCCCCTTGCGGGTCTCCATTGGAGTGGGAGAACTGGGTAGGCCCTATTGAAGAATCAGACTGAACAAATGCATTGATGGCCCCTAGGACCCTATCCATGTCGTCCCGATTCAGAGTACTCCAGACATTCTTCCTCCACAGAGCCTACCTCTCGCCTGTGTTACTCTTTAGGGCTGGCCTACGACACACCTCCACCTGTCCCCGATGTTCCAGCCCCGATGCTGACTTTTTCCACATGGTTTGGGCTTGCCCCATTATATCGACGTATTGGAGGACGATAATGGGAGAGGTTTCGGGGGTTCTACAATCAGAGGTGGAGGTCGCCCCCCTCCCACTCCTCCTAGGGGCTATGGGGGAGATGGACTTAAGGAGAGCGGACCGTATCTTTGTGGGAGTGGCATGTCTGGTGGCATCATGACGGAACGGAAGGCGAGAGTAGCTCCCACACTGTCTAAATGGAGGCGGGGTGTTGATTGGTGCGCACCATGTGAAAAACCCATGTACGAGGCCAGAGAATGCCCAAACAAATATAACAAGATATAGGGGAAGTGGAGAGGCACGTGGGAGGCCGGGCCGGTTGCGGAGGGGGACCCGCTCCTGACAAGCTAACACAGAGGGGGCGGTCTCCTGATGGGGGTTCCCTCTGGCCCCTCCACCTCGATTGACCAAAACCCACAGGTCGGGATAGAACCTCTCTGACCCAACACCACACAGTCCATTATTCCCACGCTCATTGTGTACTCACAACACTTAAACCTGAAAGACTCTGGCCCTTGGTCATACTGCGGTTGTCCCAATTAAATTTTACATCATATCATTTCACATCGTTTTATTATATGTTTTATCATTTAGTGTCAAGAAATTTGTTTAATTCACAGAGCCTTCTATTAATTGTACGGCTCTTTTCCTCTTGCTTTTTGTCTTTTTCTTGCATTTGTATATTTATGTTTCTCACCCGTTTAAAATCAATAAAAATATCTTTATTAAAAAGAAAAATGATTACATCTCCCCCAGTAACAAAGCCAACGTGGCAGGCAATATCCCACAATTACGCAACATGTCTCTTCCTGTTTCTAACATCAGCTGCCCAAAACTTGCAACACTGAAGCATTTCAAAGGGCCAGATAAAATCTGGAGACAAATTAGAGCCGGTTTCACTTGAAGAAAGCCTTTTCCTCGCAGTAAAGGAATTATATAACCTTTTCACAAAGACCAAAATTGGTGTCCTGCAGGGAAAGTGGCAAGAAGTAAAGGGGTCCATTTTCTCCACCTTTGGTCGCCTCTCTGGTGCGACAAGTAACCAATGTAGTAGATTAAATCTGAACCTTGTTAGAAGAAAGCGATGGTAGGGTGTAATCTTGACTAAATAGGGCTCCATGGATGGGTGTGTTTTTAATAGACTGTAGGCCCAAATAGTGGGTTAATGAGCTCCCCCGCTTCTCTCTCTGTAGAAATAATTGTCAAAAAATTATTCTTAGCCCAAGTCAAATATCTCTTAACAAGCCCAGTAGGGAAAGCAAACATTTCAGGCAACCCAATTTCTCTGTTAAGGTCTTAATATGACGGAGCCAGGGAATACTATTTGCCCTCTCCAAGGCCAAGGAGTCTGTAGCTATGGTCTGATTCAGATCTAGATCTGGCTTGATCCTGATCCAAATCCAGCGCCACAGTGGAGATATAGCCACCAAATCAGAAATGTACCCCATCCCCCAATTCCTTATGGGCAACATAGGAGACAGTTGAGGGACAGTTAAAACACTTCCCATAAATTTGTTCTCCACTATTTGCAGGGCCACCTGGTCCTTATAGCCCCCAAATAGGACTCCTATAGCAAGCAATGGGAATACATTTCGCCTTGTATACTTTCAGAAGGGCTTGCACTGGTTTGGCCCTAGTCTTTTGGCAAAGTCAACAACTGCAGCTCTACATATGGCATTTCTTTTTACTTTTCTTAGCGGGACTCACGAACCCCTGTCATAAAACAGAGCCCCACAAATAAGAGAATGGAGACACCCTAGTTATTACAGCACCCTCCCCATAATGGCTTCTCTGCTTTTTGTTTCTCGTACCCATTAGCATTGTATGGGATTTAGGAAAGTTAGTACTCAAGTCCAGCAAATTCATAAACTATGCAAAGGAGTTTAACAAACATTGTAGACCTACTGCCACCCTGGCAATTAACACTGCACCATCTGCATATAGTACAGCAGGAATTAGCTGGGTACACGCCCAGAGAATATCTTTAAATGCTGCACATAGATTCAGCCCCAAGTTATTAATATATAAGGTGAAAAGAAGTGGGGCTAATATACAGCCCTGTCTAACTCCCCTATATACTTTAACAGTTGAGGAAAGACTCCCAGTCTGGTTATATATCACACAGCAGCAGGAAGGTCTATATGAGGCTCATGAGGATATTAACTATAATTCGATCCACACCCAAGTTGATCAACAGAAGCCACAATTTGTACATGTTCTTGTGGTCAAAAGTGGATGCTAAATCCTTAAAGGCCCAGTGTAGTGAACCTCTCTTTGCTATGGTGTATTTCCAGATGATCAACTGCAAGTTAAGGCACTTAGGGGGTCATTCTAACTTCGGCGGGCGGCGGAGGCCGCCCGCCAAAGTTCCTCCGCCAGAACACCGCAGCGCGGTCAAATGACCGCCGCAGTGATTCTGACTTTCCCGCTGGGCGGGCGGGCGACCGCCAAAAGGCCGCCCGCCCAGCGGGAAAGCACCAGCAACGAGGAAGCCGGCTCCGAATGGAGCCGGCGGAGTTGCTGGTGTGCGACGGGTGCAGTTGCACCCGTCGCGAATTTCAGTGTCTGCCACGCAGACACTGAAAATCAATGTGGGGCCCTGTTAGGGGGCCCCTGCAGTGCCCATGCCAGTGGCATGGGCACTGCAGGGGCCCCCAGGGGCCCCACGACACCTGTTCCCGCCAGCCAGGTTCTGGCGGTGAAAACCGCCAGAACCAGGCTGGCGGGAAGGGGGTCGGAATCCCCATGGCGGCGCTGCTTGCAGCGCCGCCGTGGAGGATTCCCTGGGGCAGCGGGAAGCCGGCGGAAAACCGCCGGCTTCCCTTTTCTGACCGCGGCTTTACCGCCGTGGTCAGAATGCCCCCGGAAGCACCGCCAGCCTGTTGGCGGTGCTTCCTCCGTCACCTACACTGGCGGTCTATGACCGCCAGGGTAGGAATGACCCCCTTAGTATTGCATTCATATATCTTGCTATAACAGCATTGTTAGCATCAGAAACCATCATTCGTAGCTATGGATCCCTTGCTTCTATCTCTTAGTTAACTACATTATGAGAATTTATATACAGCCATTAGTCCGCACTCTGTTTAAGCGATGCACTCTCCATTGCTGCAATTTCACACTAGAGAGATCCTAGTGAAGAGTTTATAGTGTCAAAAATCAGAAATATACAAAGTGATACCCATATATCTGGCAGCAGATTTACTTACAGTTCACTGTTATATTTACAATCTTTTAAATCTGTGTATGTTTTGCCTTACCACAGACTAAGAAGAGATACACAAGTACTAAAAGGAATTTCTGGTATGCCACACTCTCAGTCTGGGAAATACATTTATTACGGCTCTTTGCAAGCATTGAATAAGAAGGTCAATTATGTACAACACAAGTGCACATTTGAAGAAAGTGGAGGGAACACGAATAAAAGGAATTCCAACAAGGCAGACCTCTTAGTCTGAGTAATACATTTATTAAAGCACTGTTTAATGTTCGAAAAGAGGAATCATGCAGGTCAAATGCAGCAACACGAATACACTTCCAAAAATTATAACAGCAGTAGAATAATAATGATCATAGAAACAAACAATGAAAAAACACTACTTTAATCATGGATTATATATCTGCATACACAGTGATTATATATTCATTCACAATGCATAGCTAAAAATAATAATTAAAAAGAATTCATCACCATGGGGCTTGCTTTCTTAATTCCTTTGCCCGCAATAGGCCGTGAACCCAGTCGACCGTGAAGAGAGAAATACCCACAATTGGAGTGACGGGGGCCAAGGCTTCTCTTTGCCTCCTGAGTTCAATATCCATGGTGCTCCAGTTTCCCTACCTTATATACTTTAAACAAGCTGGAGAGGAGAATTCCAGAAATCCCCCTCCCATTCAGTGAGCTGTTCAAACGCTGGCTGTACCCGTCTGTGTTGGAAGAGCACGTTAGAGATTTGACCACATCCCAAGGTGGGCTGCCAAGACCAAGCTGTTCCCTACCGTACCATAAACATTATCCTGGTACATCCTTATCTTACTCTCACTCCTCCATGTTATTTTCTAGCCCTTGGTGAGAAAGAGCATAAAGCGCGAAAACATGAGCGAAAAACACATTACTTAACTTGTGCGCAGAAAAATACCTGCCTCACCATGAAGCTAAGTTAAGCACAAAATGAAGTCAGTGGTGAAGACACAAAATGGAGTCAGTGGTCAAGATACGAAATGGAGTCAGTGGTCAAGATGGAGCAGTGGTTAAATACTGATATCATTACATTGTACCAGTTGGTAGTCTTTGAAGAGCGGGCCCACCCCAGCAGAGCGGGACTCTCCTCTTGGCCAGCTCTGGGTGTTTACATTTCAGTTTAAGGATTGCAAAAGTGCAACCCAGTAGTGCCAACTGCAGAGTTGTCTGTATTTCTTTTTCCATTATTTTGGATAGATCCTTAAAGACCAGAGACCAGTATTCAGCTACCCAAGGGCAGGTCCAGGCCAGCCTCTGTTGATCCACATCTAGCTCACATCGAGTCTGCCCTTGTTCTCATATAATATAAATTCTTAGGCATGTAATTAATCCTATGCTAAGACTTATAATAAATTGCTCTGTATCTGTTGTTAAGAGCGCTCTCTTTTTGAGTCTGTGAGCAGCAATATTCCCATTGTGCCTTGGTAAATTGCATTTGCAGATCTGTTTTCCATTTCGTTTTAACATTAGGGACATGTTTTTTTTTTTATAACCAATTTTATTAGTTTTTCAACACAGAGTAATAAAACATTACATGGCACTTCATTCCCTGTATACCCGGGCTCCCCCTTCTTTCTTTGTTTATTGAGTTCCATTTAGCATATGTGTAACACCTACACAGTGTCTTTTGCAGTTAATCTACCACATCAGGTCCTTGACCATCAATCCACTTAGACCAAACTTTGTCATATTTCTGAGGACATCCCGTGCCTCGTACATGGGCCTCTCCATCTGGGCCCATCAGTCCACTCCCCTTCTCCACTGTGCTACCAAGGGAGGATTACTCACCGACCAGGATTTTGCAATGTCCCTTCCTGCTACCATCAGTGCTGTTCCCGTCAATTGTTTGTCTGCCCGGCTGCCCCCCACTCCCTCCATTACTCCCAATAAAACCA
Source organism: Pleurodeles waltl (assembly GCF_031143425.1). Lineage (NCBI taxonomy): Eukaryota > Metazoa > Chordata > Amphibia > Caudata > Salamandridae > Pleurodeles > Pleurodeles waltl. The sequence goes on along the minus strand of NC_090450.1, from coordinate 335,783,321 downwards.
TGATCGGCGACAACTCCATTGTCTGCCCCACAACCACAGCTAGTGTTGACACTATCTGCAGCCAGTACTGCGTAATAAGGGGACACGACCATACCATGTGAAAGAAGTCCTCTGGGGACCCTACGCATCACCTGTACTCGGGTGAGGGTCTGAGTCTTGTACGGTGCATGCAGTCTGGGATGAGACACGCACAGTGCAGGTAGTATAATTGAATAAGCCTAGTGATATGACTAGCATTTGTAGTGCCATTTTAGTCCTCCTCCTCCAATGCCCCCACCCAGGTCTCCCATTTAGTTCTCAGGGGATGAAGGGTTGCCGTGGCATTCAGCACAATTGAATGGTAAATTTGGGAGGTCCCTCCCCTACCCAGCGCCCTCAATAAGGCTTTCGCTTCCGTGAGACTGAATTCTGGAAATGACATAGATTCGGGGACATGGGATCTCAATGCGTGCGTTAGATGCAAGTACTTGTGAAATTGCAATTGTGATATCTTGTATTCCTGTTGGAGCTCCTGAAAGGACTGAATATGGTCCTCAGTCCATACATCTTCCAGCACAGTTATGCCAATTGCGTCCCATCTAGAGAAGCCCTCCAGAGCGATCATTTCCCTCAGCCAGGACCCTCCCCATACCGGAGTTTGGAGTGTTAGTTTTTTCCATCACACTGTGACACTGTGTCTCTCCACCCCCTAAATACCATCCTTGTTACTTCCGGAATGTCTTGCGTGATCTGGTGTCCGTACATGAGGCTATAATGTGGGACAGCCCCAGGCCACCGATTTCCTGCCTCAAGGCCAGGTCTGCACAGCTCCCTATGAGCCACTAATGGAGCACTAGAACCTTGGTCACCAAGTGGTAGTAATAAATATTGGACATTCCCTGTCCCCCTTCGTATGTGCTTTGTTGACAAACGCACCTGTTGAGGCACCTTCTCTTGTCCTGCCAGAGGAAGGCAGTCGCCATCGTATCTTTCTCCCTGAACCACTGGGCTGGTGACTGTATAGGAAGATTTTGCAGTATATAAAGAAAATGCGGCAACACCAGCATTTTAAATAGGGCAATACGTCCCAAGACATTAAGGTGCAGTGAGTGCCAAGTCTGCCTTAACTCTTTGAACAAGTGGCATGACATTAAGCACCCATGTAAGGCTATTTTAAGTCCCAGGTACATGAATCTAAGCCGCCTTATGGGCAGCTCTGTCTGGCAGTCTATTGCTTCCCGAGCTCCAGTCAACAGGACCAGCAGCGATTTCTTTGGGTTGAGTATCAATCCAGATGCTCACGCGAACAATTGCAGATGATAAAGGATTCTTGGCCCACTTTCCGGCAGGTAGGACAAGTACAGCAGCACATCATCCGCGTACAGTGCCACTCGATCTTTCACCTCCCCCGGCCACCACCAGCCATTTATCAATGGGTCTTCTTGGAGCATGTATGCCAGTGGTTCGATGGCCATTGCAAAAAGAAGAGGTGACAGCAGTCAACCTTGTCTCGTCCCCCTGCTTACCAGAAACACCCCGGAAATTGTTCCATTAACCAGTACCTTGGCCATTAGATGACAATAGAGTAACCCTACCATGCGTTGGAACCTGTCAATGCCAGATGGCCCAGAAGAACATGTCTGTTGGCCAGCGCAACATCCAGCCGCCTTATACAGTGCCTCGTGGTACACATGGGCATAAACCTACACTGATCTGGGTGTACTACATACCCAAGAACTCTCCGTAAGCGGGTCGCTGATATCGTAGCAAATATCTTCAACTCCCCATTAATTAACAATATCGGCCTGTAGTCCGCACAAGATAAGGAAGGGGCCTTTGTCTTGGTGAGATCCACTATTGTGGCCTGATCTAACGCGTCCGGGAAAGCTCCCACCTCCACAGCCTCTTCATATAGGTCAAGCAACTGTGGCCCCAAAAACTCGTTGTACCTGGAGTAGAATTCTGTAGGGTAACCACCTGGCCCGAGGTTTTCCCTGCCTTTAGAGCTGACATGGCCTCTCCTATCTTGTCTAGTGAAATAAGGTAATCTAGTGCCTTTCTCTCCCGGTCAGGAATTCTTTGCAAAGTCAGCTCATCCAATAGTGGCCTATCAATTTCTGCCTGAGGCCTAGGAGTCACATCTTATAGCGTTGCATAGTATTGTACAAACAATGTTGCTATTTCAGCAGGGGTGACAGAGGACTTCCCTGATACATCCATCACTTCTGGGATTACCCATCCATCCATAGGTTTTGTGGCCAACCAGTATAGTAATTTGCTACTCTTATCTCCCCAACCATAGACCTTCGCTTGTGATACACGCCATATTTGCTTTGCCACTTCCAATTGTGTCCCTATTGCGTCCCGCACGACATCCAACTTGTGTGCGTCCTCCCCTTGCCACTCTTTTGCCACAGACCTCTCTAGTTGAAGTGCCCTGGCCTCTAGATGGGTGATGTGGGCCTGCCTGCCCCTCTCTTGTGCACAAAGAAGGCTTTTACTCGGCCTCTGATCGTGGCCTTCCCTGCCTTGGTATGCACCGTTCCTTCGTTCAGCTCAAATTATTGGACAATCTCCTCCTTCAGCTTTTGTGCATACTCCCTGTTCTGCAGCAGCCAGGCATTAAGGTGACACACAGGATGCAGTGTCTGGATGATCGACCCAATGCTCAAGAGGACTGGGGCATGATCCGATATACCCTGGGCAAGTATTTGAATTTGTTTTACCTTCGGGATGTCAGACGCAGGCATAAAGACCATGTCAAAACTTGCTTGTGTATGATGTGCTGCCAAAGTAAGTGTATATTGTTTAGTGCAGGGGTTCCAGGTCCTCCAAACCTCACATAGACCCAGATTAGACACCCATTGCCTTACTAATGCACCTTAATCCTGAGGCCACCCGACCTGTCCATTGCAATGTCCATGACTGCGCTCATGTCGCCTCCAATAATTAGACTGTCCGGGGGCATCTGGGCCAACACCTCTGCCAGGTCCTGCAGAAAGTTTGCAAATGCCGCAGGTGGCGCATGGACACTCAGCAAATTCAAGGGGTATCCTCCCCGCCGCCCGCCAGCACTATGTATCTACCATTTGGATCATGCCATGTTTGGTGCACCACCATGGGGAATCACCTTCTCAGCACTGTTGCAACTCCTGGGATCCTCTTGCAAATCCTGCATGATAAACTCGATCAAATCCGTATCGTACCAGGAAGGGACAGGAAGCGCCCAGTAAGTGTGTCTACTGCAAGAGTACAATGGAGGGATGGAACCCTGCACATGGCGGAGCACTGCTACCCTTTTGATTTTGTCAGGTAACCCGTTGACATTCCATGATACCACCTTAACCAATGCCATGTGGGGAATTCATAAGTGTAATTATCTGCTTCACTGTGAAGGTTTTCTCTTTTCGGGGTCAGCCAGGGTTCTTTCTGCTGCACCGCAAGGGTTCTGCCCATGTGGTGTTGTAAACAAGTGAAAAGAAACTGTAGCAGCACCATAAAATTCCCCCTCTCGTTCCCAGTTTCTCCCACCCTATACTTCCCCTCCCAACCAGAAGAAGCATCTTCTCGCCCCATGTTTCCCCCAACTAGTAACTGAAGCTCCCACAGCGTGGAGTGCTGGACCCCCTCCATGGTTTAGGATAAATCACCTAATAGCCGTCCTTGCATGTCCCATTCACACCATTGGTGTCTGACTCAGCCTTTCTTCCTCTTGGTGGTCGGCTTTGCCTCTGTCCTCTTCCTGCTGGACGAAATGTTCGGTCTCCTTTTGCGATGGCTGCTGTCCAGAGGAACCCAAGCTCAGTGAGTGGGATGCAGGCCCACCCCAAGTCCCTTTCCAGTAGGATTGCGTTCTGGGTCTCTTCGGCTGACCAGAGTTTCGCACCAGGGCCTCACCCCGGCACAGCACGGACCATCAAAGGTGGCTGTGGCACTGCTACCCTGTTGTAGGCACCGCTCCTCTGTTGCCAATTCCCAGGCCGCTTCCGGAGTTTTGAAGAAGTGCGCTTTGCCTGCATAGAGCACCTTGAGGCGAGCAGGAAAGAGAGCATGTAAGTGAGTTGGACCGCCCTTAGCTTTTGTTTGACTGGTTTGTAGGAACGCCTGCGCATCTGCACTTCCCTTGAGTAATCAGGAAACATTAGGATTTGGCATTTTGGTGGCGGAGGTCCGCTTGTTGGCGCGTTTCTTGAAGTATGCAGTCTCTATCTTGAAGAATGAAAAAGCAAACTATTATTGTTCTAGGTGGTGCTCCGGGGGAGGCTTAGCCGACAGTCCCTATGTGCACGTTCCACAGCAAACCAAGGGGTTAGTTTGTTCAACGGCATTCATTTCTTCAGCCAAGTCTCTGAGAAGTCCATTTCTTGCATTCCCTCCACTCATTCGGAAAAGCCCAGGAACCTCAGGTTATTGTGCCTTGAATTATTTTTGTTGTCTTCAGCACGTTGTTGAATTTCATGTGTTCTGGTAAGGAGGCGATTGACCTTGGCTTTAAGGTCTCCCACCTCGTCTTCTACTGCAGACACACGGGTCTCTGTCTCCGTCACTCGACCAATAGTACCCCTCAAATCCTGGCGAAGTAGTGATACATCTATCTGTATCTCCCCAATCTTATTTTCCACTGCCGCCTTGGAAGTGTGTATTGCCTGTAGGATCTTGTCTGTATCATCTGTACCAGAAGCGGGGGGTTCACCTCCGTTTTCCCCCAGGGCTCCCCCGGATGTATTGAACCTGTTTATGTGGGAGTGAGAGGAGGATACCTTCGGCTGTTTGTCTTTCCCCATGGTGGGGCTACCTCTCAGCAGTCACTTTATTGCACCTGGGTTCCCACTGTCTCGCCACCGGACCGTCCATTCTCCAAACTTCAAAGCAGGACTTGTATTGGCTCACCTCTTTACTAGCAGTGTTGTAGGTCCGTCATACCTATCCCTTTAGGCTCCTACCTTCAGAGCAGAGTTCAAGAAAAAGGGAAGGAAGGAAGGAAAGAACAGGCCCTCGGTTGGTGGCTTCCCGGTGGCCAGGGGGGTCCCTTAGGCTTCGACCCAAACCAAATTTGGAACAACCTAAAATCTTTTGTGAATAAATTAATAACATTCATCAAACTGATACATCAATCACTTTATTTTAAATTCCATGTCCTCATACTGGGGTATTAAGAAAGGGAGAGCACATACAACTTTCTTCCTTGTACAATCCAAAGAGATTCTCACCAACGATTTAATTTTACTTCCGTTCACGAGATAATTCACATGGTCACGTAACACACCATGGAGGTACATCCCTTCTGCTTGCAGAATTTGGTTTGTGTCCTGATGAAGACCCACTTTTGAGGCGAGAGTTGCCCCGATTTACTGCACCGGGTCAAAACGTCGACGATCTAGATTGAGCCTGGATTATTTTTGGGGATCACCAAGGGGCAATAGTGATTTGGACACTCTACCCCCCAATTGAATGTGACACATATTTTGTCTGTTGTAGAATGGTCAGTTGACCGGCTCTTGTGTATATAGTTTGTATATAATTGATTAGATAGATTTCTTTAATTCTTTTTCAAGAGCACTTTTTTCCACACAATATTTCTTTGGGTGTTTTGGGACAACCATTTTTAAGAACTTCTGTATTAAAAGACAATAAATACATTGTATATTTTCATATGAATCAGGGTATGAATATCATTTGAGACCAAAACAAATTGGGTTGTGCTGCATGTCCATGTTTCCATGTTGTAATTTATATGTTGATAAAATACTGTTTGGACCATTGTAGTTGTGTAATGATTTACCCAGGTCCTTCGGGTTATTAGTGGGTTACCCTCTGTGTACTTAATGATATATGTATTAATGTCACATTTCACCTTGTCTAATGCATTTTCTGTAAATCATTAGATTTCATTTAACTTAAAAGTATTTTACACGTGTAATGCATATGTGTTTATTAGTAACAGTCGTAGTTTTTAAATAAACACACCTGCATTCACAAGTTACAAAAGTATAAGCATGTCTATAACATGTCCATTAGAAATGTTCATCAGTAATGTGTGCATTATACAAATATGTCAGAAATAAAACCTGTGTTTGTCACTGTCATAAATGAAATTAAGTTCATGTTACTCACGTTTGCATTAATAACATTGTCATCGATCAATTACTATTAATTTAAGAATAGTCAGGACAAAGTTTGTGAAAATAAATGATAATTTATTCAATAAATGAGTTATGTCTCTCAAAATTACTGAAGGAACAAGAAATAATTAGGATTGTCCATCCAAGATGTGACTACACAGGCCTCGCAAAATCATACAAATGTTACTAGACCTGCAGGTCGAGTAGCTTGAATAAGCTACTCAACCTAACTGTAATGTACTTGACCTGGAAACTGGTCTCAAATTGTGTGATCCTAGGCAAATATTGTATTTTCCAGTCGCCTTTTTCTTCATTCTCATATATGAGTGCACCTTCAGATATGTGAGTTCAGCACTTCTGCTGTAAAAAAAAAAAATCCTCTTTTGTTTGATTAAATACACTAAACGTTTGCTCCATGCATGACGTGCCTCTTAGTTTACTAATAGCTTTGCCATCGGGGCAGGAGTTTTTCTCAGTTCATGTTTAAACACTCACTTTTAATAAATATATTACTAAAGCAAGATGTGGTAGCGCACTGTCATTTACTGACAATAAATTTCCAAGGAATGTCCAAAAACCTTCCCACGAACTTGCAGCTTTACTGATAAAATTATATAGTTTATTAACAATAATCTGTGAAAATTGGGTTTCAGAAAACATTTATCATTTGCACATCACCAAGTAAAGTGTTATAACCTTTTTTTCGTTCTATTAAAAATTGTTTCATCACACAGAGGTAGAACAAAATAGTCTTTCACAGCTACTGAAATATATTTTGAAATATTTGCAAAGTTTACTTAGTTATATAAATGTTGTGTGTTAGGAAAAGCCTGATACCAAAAGCCTTTCATTTTACATAGGTCAGACAGCTCACCTTACAAAATCCTGGAACTCTGCAGTTACAAGGAAAAGTATTTGCATTGCAAGAAGACAAACTGAATTTTGACCTCTGTCTATGAACACAGAGCAAATTTGACAAGAATAAGATTTAAAGACATCTTATTTGCTAATTCAGCTTCTGAATGAACAGAACATCTGTTCTGGTCTTTGTCCACTTGCCAGAAGGGTCTCAACCTCATAAAATAAAACTTGCCATAGTGAGTGATCCAGTAGATTTTTTGAGCGCCCTGCTACACAATTTGGGCTTCTTGGCCAGAACTTGCCACCTAATTACACTGCTAAGGAGAACCTCGTCAGTAAGGGGCATCAAGTGGGCAGAGCAGGCACTTAATAATCTTTCTTGGGAGGGGTGGGATGGGTTTCTGGGGAGCCAGGGACAGGTAGGCAGTAAAAGCGGGTGGAGAAGAAGGGGTTGTAGGGGTGGGAGAGGATGGGATTTGGGAGATAGAGTTAGCTGGAGTGGGTGTTGTATATGTGTATCTGTCTGTTTTGCAGGTGCACGTGGGTCTGGTATATGTGGTGTATGTTTGGGTGTATGCTTCTTTGAAGGTGTGCGGTATTTGAGTGAGTGTGTGCATTTGCTTTTGGTGTGTGTTGGTGTGTGTGTATATGCTTTTTTTGTGAGTATTTGCTTGGATGAGCGTTCTACTGAGGTGGTTGGTGTGGGTATGGTGGGTCTTTATGTATCTGTTGTAGATGCATGTGTGTCTGGTGTATGTTTGGATGTGTGTGCTTTTGTAGGTGTTTTGTACTTTGGTGATTGTGAATATGGGTTTGGTGGGGGTTGTTTTGCATGCAGGTGTGTGTGTGACTGGATGAGTGTGATGTTGAGGTGGATGTTGCGGTTGTGGGTGAGGTATTGGTTCTTGTGGGTGTGGTGGTTGTTGTGTCTGTGGGTATATTGTCAGTAGTGTGTGTATGATTGATGGTTGTATGTTTGTGTGTCTTGGTGCGTTTGTGTTCACGCATGGGTCTGCTGATTTTGTCTGTTGGAGTAGATGCATGCAAGGAAGTCAGTGATCTTGGGATTGGGGTAGAGGTTAGAATTAGGGATGGGTAAGGGACTACAGTATGGGCACAAGCTTGGGTCAGATGGGGGGCTGCGGTCAGTGCAGAGGCTATTTTCTCTAGCGATCTCTGCATGCCAGACATTGAACTATGAATGGCATCCAGGAATGCAAGCATTTGAAAACTAAGCCTGGGTGCCACTCACAGTCACTGTCTGCCTTACAGAGATGCTGTGTAAGAGATCAATAGCCTTTTTACTGAATATAGCCAGGGGGGCAGAGGGAGGTGCCTGCAGCAAAGGAGACTCCAGCCCTTTTAAGGCCACTGTGGAGCGGGGAGCAAGAGGGAGGGTGATGATGGGAATCTGTGTGGTGAACAAGGATGCAGCTGGAACAGGTCCTGTACGGTCCACCACCACTAGGGACTGGTAGCTTGCGGAGGCCTCCGAAGATGATAATGAGCTGGTGGCCTCCATGCCATTCCTCTCACCTCCATGCCACTGTGTCTGCCGGTGTCTGATGTTCCCGCCACCTGTCACACAGTGGCTAGCTTCTTCCCCACCTTCCTGGCCAGTGTTTCCTTCACCTGCTCCTGGTGATGCTGAAAAAACACATACAACATTTTTATTATATCTGTGCAAATCAAAATGATCACAAGGTTATTTAAGGAGACATTTCCTAATTTCACACTTTCACCTGCTTCAATGCTATAAAATGTAGGTATACTTTAACATTACTTCACGCATGAAGGGAACATAAAATGGAGCCATTTGTTCACAATTTTGTAAATTACCCTCATTAGTCCAATTGTATTTTACACCATTACTCTTAAACACTTTAAATTTCTCATGGAATTGTTCAGCAGCTCTGAATGGTAAAAAAGTAAATATCTAGCAGTAAACCTGTGTACCATGCACATTGTCCATCTGCAAAAGTCCCTTTCAATAACTCATTTGCTTCAACATTGATTTATCATTTAGACATAACAAAGGACACAAAAATGGTGTTTGAGGTATGTGTAACTATGTCACCAATGTGTACACATTCCTGTCTGTTTCAGTTAATAATGTTTGGCTAGTAAATTCATGTTTGGTTAATCAGATTGCCTTACTTGCACATTTGGAAAGGAGTAAGGCTTCATGCCAATCTGCAACTGTTAACATAAACTGACTTGAATTTTGCAGTGAAAACATATTTCTGAAATGGTTTTGTTAACAAATGTTGCATTTTTTCTCATGTTTATTTTTTGATTTGGTCATTAAACCAACTCACCAACGTGAAGTCAGAAATATCCACTGTATCGTAAGTGCATTTTATGCTATGTCTCCTTTAATTTGGCCAACATAACCTTCTCACACCTGAGAGAAACACCAATTGTGGCCTGTTCGGTACAACTGTCCCTCATATCATATACAAAATCCAGGTGCCTCTTTTTTCTTAGGCAGGCATGTGTCTGCTCAAAACAGTCCTTTGGTAGCGAAAAGGAACCTAGTGGCAACCGTTAACACACATCATTACACAAACCACATCATCATACACCTTGTGCCAAACTTACACCTTACAGAACTCTTTTTGTGCGTTGGATGTGTGCCAACCTTTATGTTGATGCCAGAAATTATTGCTGTTACAAAAATAGTTAATGTAGGAAAATGCCACTGTTGGCTTGGTTACCCCCCACGTTTTGCCTAGTGTTGATGCCAGCTTTGATTGGAAGTGTGCTGGGACCCTGCTAACCTGGCCCCAGCACCAGTGTTCTTTCCCAAAACTATACCTGTGTTTCCACAATTGGCACAGCCCTGGCACACAGCTAAGTCCCTTGTAAGAGGTACCCATGGTACAAAGGGCCCTGTGGCCAGGGGTGTAGCATGTATTATGCCACCCTAAGGGACCCCTCACTCAGCCCATGCACACTGCCTGGCAGCTTGTGTGTGCTTGTGGGGAGAAAAAGACAAAGGTGGTCATTATGAACACAGCGGGTTGGCCTGCCATGCCGGCGTTGGCGGCTCAAACCACCAGCCAGCATGGCGGGCCAACCCGCCACATAATGATCACGGTGAGGGCCGCCATCGGCAGCCCTCACTCACCGCCAGGCTTCCTCCGTCAGGTAGTCTGGCAGCGGGTGGAAACATCATCCAACAGGGCAGCTGCACTACCCCTTGGATAATGTTTCCTAATCCTCCAGCCTTTAAAGGCTGGCGGAGGGGGTGCAGTGCCCCGTCGCGCAGGTCACTGCTCGATTTTCGGGCAGTGATCTGCGCGACGGGTGCAGCTGCACCTGCCGCACTGAGGCATTGGAGGCTGCTCCATGTGGAGCCGCCGTCAATGTCCTGGCCAGGCTTTTCTGTGGGCCGGCAGGCGGAAACAATGTTCACAGAAAGGTTCATTATTTGGCCGGCGGGGATCTGGGGACGCAGGCAGTCAGTGTTTTGACCGCCAGCATGAACACCAAAGTTGACATGGCCCCCCCCTCTCAGGGTGCCCTGTCCCTAAACCACTGCCTATGGCATAGGTAACTCACCCCTCTCGCAGGCCTTACAGACCTAGGGCAGGGTGCACTATTCCACAGGTGAAGACATAGCTGCATGAGCAATATGCCCCTACAGTGTCTAAGTCAGTTCTTAGATATTGTAAGTGCAGGTTAGCCATATTGAGTATATGGTCTGGGAGTTTGTCATTACGAACTCTACAGCATCATAGTGGCTACACTGAATACTGGGAAGTTTGGTATCAACCCTTTCAGCACAATAAACCCACACTGATTTATTGAAAAATGCACACAGAGGGCATCTTAGAGATGCCCCCTGTTTGTTAGCCCAACTGCTAGTGTAAGACTGACCGGTCTGTGCCAGCCTGCCACTTTCAGATGAGTTTCTGACCACATGGGGTGAGTGCCTTTGTATACTCTGTGGTCAGAAACAAAGCCTGCTCTTGGTGGAGGTGCTTCACACCTCCCCCCTGCAGGAACTGTAACACCTGGCAGTGAGACTCAAAGGCTCAGGCCTCATGTTAGGGTGCCCAAGGGCACACCAGCTAGTGGAGCTTCCCGCCCCCTGGACAAGCCCCCACTTTGGGCGGCCAGTTCAGTGGGGAAACTTAAGAAAAACAATGAGGCGTGACCACTTCAGCTGGGACCACCCCTACGGTGTCCAGAGCTGAAGTGACCCCCTCTCTGCAGAATCCTCCATCTTGGTTTGAAGGACTGGGACCAATAGGGATAGGAATGTGCCCCCCTCCCCAAAGGGAGTGGACACAAGGCGGGTGCAGCCACTCTCAGGGACAGTAGCCATTGGCTACTGCCCTCTGACCCCTACAATGACCCCTAAATCTTGTATTTAAGGGCACCCTGAACCAAGCTAGTCAGATTCCTGGTGACCTACAAGATTAAGAAGGACTGCTAAGCTGAAAACCCCAGCAGAGAAAAAGGAAGACGACAACTGCTTTGGCCCCAGCCCTACCGGCCTGTCTCCTGCTTCAAAGAACCTGCAAAAAGAACAGCAATGCATCCAGCGGGCCCAGCGACCTCTGCCAACTTCAGAGGACTGCCCTGCACCCAAAAAGGACCAAGAACTCCCAAGGACAGTGGCTCTGTCCCAAACAAACTTCCTACCAAGGACTCCCACCTCACTCCGGATGCGTGAATCCTGACCCCTGTGCACCCAACGCCCACGGCCCGTGTTCAGGTGGTCCACCCAGCAAGAGAGGTTCCTCAGTCGATTGGGAGCAAGAGCCCACCCCGGGTTGACCATTCCAAGCCCCCACAATGCTGCCTGCAGAGAGAATCCAGAGGACCTTACTGACCACGAGACCCAGACGAAGATATCCAACGCCTCAAAGACCAACTGCACCCACAGCCCCCAGGACTTGGAGAACCTGACCCCCACTGCAGCATCGACCAGTAGGCGGCCCTCTGCCCTGTCCGACCATTGGTTTGCACAAGTCATCCACCCCCCCCTCACCCCCAACCGGATCTCGCCTGCAGCCTCCAAGTGACTCCCAGAGTCCCCGCATAGATCTGCATTGGAAACCCGACCTACTATAGAGCTCTTCTAAACCTCCTCCTCCCCGCCCCCGGTCTGCCCTGCGAGTCGCGGGTACTTACCTGCTGGCTGACCGGATTCCGAGTAACCCCCTGTCTCCATAGGAGCCAATGTTAATTTGGTTCCTCTTTTACCTCAGTACCCGAACGGCCCAGTGTTGCTGGTGGTGGGTGTTTGGTGTTAACTTGTACCCCCAACGACAGACTACCAAAAACCCGGAGATAAGAACTGTAAGTGGAATACTTACCTATAAAACTGTTCAATCTTTTCTCCCCCTGGAACTGTTGAAAATTGCATTTTAAGGAAAACTGTATACATTGTTGATTTCATTCAAAGTTCTAAGTATGCCTATGCAAAGTACCTTTCATTTTATGTACTTACCTACAAACTGAATCTTGTGGTTCTAGAAATAAATTAACAAAAGATATTTTTCTATAGAAAAAAACAATCTTGGTCTGGAGTTCAGTCATTGAGTGTGTGTTCCTTCTATTGCTTGTGTGTGTACAACAAATGCTTAACACCACCCTCTGGTAAGCCTAACTGCTCGACCGCTCTACCACAATTAGAGCATTAGTATTATCTATTATTGCCTCTGTCAAGCCCCTGGGGAAGCCCGGGACTCTGTGCACACTATATCTCATTTTGATATAGTATATACAGAGCCAGCTTCCTACAGTAAGCTAACAATAAGAACTTAAAAATAAAAGTATGGGGACGCTCCCAAAATGGCGGACGTGTGAGATCGGTGTCTCCCCGCCTGCCTGCTGCCTGAGGCCCCCGCCACCTGTGAGCCCATTCGGGCAGGAACAGCACGGCCCCTGGCCCCCAGAGCAACGGAAAGGACTGGGTCTCGGCGACGGCCTGGGTCGCGGTGGTGGGACCGGCTGGAGACGGAGATCAGGCCGAGAGGCCCCAGGACACACGGCTGTGTCTTCAAGATGGTGGGCGGGCAGGACTAGCGCCTTCCTGCCCGCTGCCTGCGAACACTGCAGCCTTTTGGGCCCCCCGGGACAGGAAAGGCGCGGTCCCAGGCCCCCACAGCCACTAGGAGGAGGGGCGGCCCGTGATTTCTGAGGCATCCAAGTGAGTCCAGCGTGGAGGAGAGCGTGAAGGCATAGCGGGCGTGTGGCTCTGTGGTGTTGGCCCCCGTGACTTGACTGCACCGGCCCGGGTGGCCCCACGAGGGAGGAGGAGGTGGTGCACAGTGGCCCATTGGCCCAACAGCAGCTAGGAGAGGGGCGGCAAGACCTGCGAGGTGGCGCACGGCATGGAGCACACCCGCTGAAGCCAGTGGACGGCGGGGAGCAAGCCTGCTGGCCCACGGCTACCGGCTGAAGGCGCCTGTGGTGGCGTGACAGCGGAGGCGGCGGCGGCGGCCGATGGGGACCCCGTGGTTGAGAGGGTGGTGCCTGAGGTACTGCGAAGTTGCAGGAGGGGCTGGCCTGGGGGAACGGACCTGAAGAAGTCCTGTGTCTGCTTGGTGGGGCTTTGGAGACCCTTTGTCACGTCAGCAAAGCACCCAGGCACGGAGTTGTGCCGGTGGCGGCCGAGACAGCCGGAAATGGGACCCCAAGGTGGGTCTGGTGGGCGCAGAGAGAGACTGCAGTCTAGGGGTCTTTGTGGTGGGCCCTCGCCTGAGGTGATAAGGCAGGACCCGGATGGCTGAGAAGCTTGGGGGCCCGGCACGTGAGGTGAAGGACCTCCTCGGGCGGCTTGTGGAGCGGGTCAGTAGGGGGTTGGAGACAGCCCTAGGACCATTTGAGGTTGGGCAGGACCCCCCAGAATACTACCCAGGAGAGACCTGCTGTGGGCCGAGTGAGATTGATCTGCCATAGGTCATGCAAGGACTCGGAAGAGAAGGAGCCGACGCGCTTCGTTAGCCCGGAGGCGGGCCGAGGTTGAGGGCACCACGCAAGGGCGGAGAGGGCCCGGGTAGATTGGAGGGGGCCCTCTGGTGACTGGAGCTTGCAGAGGGGCATAATGGCTGTGGCACGCCCCAAGAAGGACCGATCAGTCAAGGCCAAGTCTTTTAAGGGCACCTCGGAGGGGGACGCCCTGCCACGACACAGAGGGAGGGAGACGAAGTGGGGGAAGGCCCTATTACACTGTCCTTCCTGGAGGGGCTCTTTCAGTCCTTAAAAGAAGACCTACAAGTGATGAAGAGGCACCTGTTCAAAGACCTGAGGGATGTGAGACATGAGCTAGAAGTAGTCGGCCAGATAGTGAACACCCTGGAGGAGCATGAACAGAACCGCGATGAAGAGATTGAACAGCTCCAGCAGGAAGTAATTCGTCTACAGGAGCAACAAATCGTGCTCCAAGCACACACGGAGGACCTGGAGAATCGCTCAAGGAGGAATTTCATCCGCATCAGAGGGACAACTACGGGGGCGGAGGAGGGCGGTATGTTGGCCCCTCTTCCACCAGATCTTAGGGGAGGATGCGGAAAAGGAGGTGCGCATGGACAGAGTTCACAGAGTAAGTCCCCTGAGACCGGCTCATGCCCACCCGGTGGACATTCTGGTCTGTATTCATGACTTCCCTCTAAAGGAGCGTATTCTCTGCCTGGCCAAGGAGCAACACCCGCTGACATTTTGGGACCACTCGCTGCTGCTCTACCAGTACCTGGTGGGCGATCACCCTACAGAAGAGGATGATTTTAGGTCGATCACCTCATACCTCAGGGACAAGGGGGTTGCCTATTCTTGGGGTCACCCCTTCCGCCTGATCTTCCGCTGGGAGGGCAAGCTCTACCAACTGCGCTCACTGCAAGAAGCCTGTACCCTGTTGCAAGTGGATCCACCCAAGGAGGAACACCCCCAACCATCGAGACCTGACAGAGGGCGTTGAAGGCGCAAACGATGGCAGACGGTCCCACTGCAGAATGGCTGGCCAGACCCAGAGACAATGGCTTCAGAGAGAAGGGCGGTCCTGGAGACTCTTGCCGGAGACACGGCGATGCCTGATAGGGGGGAGAGTGAGGGGCCAGTGGTAACTTGGTTATTGCTCAGAGGGGCGGGGCGGAGGGAGCGGGAAGACAGGGAATGGTGTTTTTCTTCCAGATGAGGTTATGGCTTCCGGAACTATGCTGGACGTTCCAGCTCCCCGTTCTGGGGTTGTTAAGACTGTTATAGTTATTTGTGGGTTGCTGTTTTGGGGCAAGGTGCCAAAGGCGGTACACAGAGACGTATAAAGCCCAAAGGGGACGTGGGGGGTCTATTAACGCTTTGGTCACTCCAAGGGGGAGGGCAACGGGGAGGAATCGGCGGCCGGCAGGCTCATAACTCAGAGAGGGCACAATACCATACTCATTCAAGGTAATCACACTCAATGTTAAGAGGCTGAATTAACCCAATCAAGCACTGGGCTGTTCTTTCCTATCTGGAGAATACCAGAGCAGACCTGTGTTTATTACTGGAGGACCACCTACGCCCAGTAGACCATCATAGATTGCGATCTAGCTCATTCCTGATTCAACACTTCTCCTCACAGGGGAACAAGGTGGTGGGGAAGGTGGCTGACAAAGTTGCAGACATACTGGGCAGATTACTGGCCTTCATAGTACACATAGGTGACTCTCGGATTGTGGTGGTCTCCATTTATGCACCTATTGAGAAACAGGAAGGGTTCATACAACGTGCTTTAGGAGAGGTAATGACCGCACAAGACAGACAGGTCATCATTGAGGGTGGACTTTAACTTAGTCCTCAACAACAACTGGAACAGATCGGCCTCTAGATTCGGGGGTAGGGGCTTGGACATCCAGTGGGCTCCAGACACTAGAGGAGTTGAGCTTGTGCGATCTTTGGAGGCATAGGGGGTCATTTTGACCCTGGCGGTACGGGACCGCCAGGGCTAAAACGACGGAAGCACCGCCAACAGGCTGACGGTGCTTCCAGGCGTATTACGACCGCGGCGGAAGCGCTGCCCAGGGGATTACGGGTCCCCGACCGCCAGCCTTTTTCTGGCGGTTTGCACCGCCAGGAAAAGGCTGGCGGAACGGGGAGTTGTGGGGCCCCCTGACAGGGCCCCATGCAGCTGTTCAGCTATGCAGACAGTGAAAAGCGCGACGGGTGCAACTGCACCCGTCGCACGGCCGCAACACCGCCGGCTCCATTTGGAGCCGGCTCCTATGTTGCAGCCGTGATCCTGCCCGCCGGCCCAGCGGGGATCTCCAAATGGCCGCGGCAGGGGTGCGGCCGCATGGCGGTCAGATCTTGGCAAGGTCGTAATGACCCCCATAGTCGCCCTTCATCCAGGGACTACACCGTCTACTCTCATGCTCATAAAACCTATGCATGCATTGACTTTTTCCTGGGCACTAGAGACGTTCAACAGAGTCTGAAGGAGATAGACATAGAGCCTTGCGCCCTGTCAGACCATGCAGATTTTTCCCTAACACTAGCTCTTCCGGACTGTCGTAGAACCTATCAGCCTTGGAGGCTTAGGACTACTCTACTGTCGAGTCCTGATGTGGTCGCCCAGATACGGTCGTCTATCGCAAATTTTCTATACTTTAATGACAAACCCGACATGTCGGTTTCCCTTCTGTGGGAGACGCTGAAGACGGTCGTGAGGGGTGAATTCATTGCTACCCCGACTGCGGATAACAAAGCGCGACGAGACAAGAGGGCCCAGTTACAGCAGGAGGTGACGGAACTCCAGAGGATACACAAACGTACCGGGGCCCGAGGGTTTGGAGGAAGCTGAGCATAGCCAAGGCACAGTTTGTGAGCCTAGATATCAATAGGGCAGGATCTGCAGCACTTCGATTGCGCCACTCCTTTTATGTGGGAGGGAACAGATGTGGGCGCCTTCTGGCCAACAGACTCCATGCACAGAGGCAACCCGCGCTGGTGGAGAGGGTCCGGTCTGAGGATGGAAGGGAAGATGAAGCGGAGGATGACACTCAGATAGCGGTGGCTTTTATGTGATTTTTACAGGGACCTGTATTCCCCTGCTGGGTCCAACCTAGAGGCCACTTTGCAATACCTCAAGGACACCAACACAGCCAACTCTCGCCCGATGTCAGCCCCGCTCGAGATTCCTATAAGACTAGAGGAGGTTGTTTCGGCAGTACCCCGGTTGGACGCCCTGAAGTCTCCGGGATCCGACGGCTTCCTGGGGTTGTTCTTTAAAACCTT
The DNA here is from genome assembly GCF_031143425.1 of Pleurodeles waltl. Taxonomy (NCBI): domain Eukaryota; kingdom Metazoa; phylum Chordata; class Amphibia; order Caudata; family Salamandridae; genus Pleurodeles; species Pleurodeles waltl. Next base: position 335,766,132 of record NC_090450.1, on the reverse strand, counting down.
TTGTGGCGAACCTGCCCCGCTATTGGCGCGCATTTTCAATGCCATCTCCGGTCCGGATACAATTCCACCATCCATGCTGGACGCATCCATTGTGGTCTTCCCCAAGCTAGGGAAGGACCCCGCATTGTGCGTGTCATATAGGCCCATTTCATTATTTAATGTGGATATTAAACTACTCATGGGCATCCTGGCCTTCAGCTTGAACCTGCTGATGCCTGGGTTGGTGGACCCGGATCAGGCAGGCTTTATCCCCCTCCGTCAGTGCGGGGACAATTCCAAACGGATTATGCACATCATTTCCCGGTGGGTCGAGGGTCCCGGCAAGGGTGCCCACTCTACCCGCAACTGTTCGCTCTCTATATATGGGGCCCTTTGCGCAGTGCGTAAGGGACGACCCAGAGGTCACTGGGGCTATTTTTGGCAGGGAAGAACATGTCATAGCACTCTATGCGGATGACGTGGTGGTAGTGTTGGAAAATCCACTGAGGGCCCTGCCGGCTTTCCTGAGGGACGTGGTGTCCTTCAGGGAAGTCTCCATGTTTAAGATAAACTTCTCAAAATCACAGGCCCTTAGCCTTACAACTCCCGAAAGATGTGGTGGAGCAGCTGGCTAGGCGGTACCCATTTCAGTGGCAACCGCAGTCTATCCCATATCTGGGCCTCCAGATAGCTTAGACTGTAGCGGAGACTTCGCATTTGAATTATCAGCTCCTTCTCCAGAGTGTCATATGAGACGTGAACCGGTGGAGAGCACACCCTATCTCTTGGTTAGGCAGAATAGCCGCCATAAAAATGTCGATACTGCCCAGGACCCTATTCCTCTTTCAGACGCTCCCAGCGGAGCCCCCACCGGGTGCCCTCCAGACGCTACTGAAAAGCCATTAGCCATTTTATTTGGGCTGACCCAGAATGACCTGCAACTTATCCCGCCAACATCCACGGGAGGGCGGCTTGGGTGTTCCTGACATGCAGCAATACTATAGGGCTGCCCAGCTCCGTTACCTTCTGGAGTGGTCACGGTCGGAATCTGACAAGCGATGGCTCTTCATGGATAGGACTATCACGGGAACTGCCCTGTGGAAGATCCCTTTCATCCAGCGCGGTCACAGACCATGGGATCTTTACTCTTCCCCTGTCACTGGCGCAACAGTGAAGGCATGAGATCAAGTAGCCTGCACTAAAGAGCTCACTACCTTTCTGTCTCCCTTGACTCCTATAGTGGGGAAACCGGACTTTACATTGGGCTTGTGCCCGGGGGCTTACAGGCTCTAGTCTGCCACGAACTGCCGCTCCATAGGACACTTATTCGACAGAGCGGGCATAATATCTTTTGACAGTCTAAGGAAAGCACACTTTTTGCCGTAATCAGAAAGAATGCAGTATCTACAGATACGCCATTGGGTGATGAACCCCTTGATGCGAGAGGCTGCATCCCGTTCCCTCCTGAAGTATGAGCGTTAGCTACTAACCAAGACAACAGATAAGCGCATCATCTCAGGGCTGTATGCCCTGATCCAATTTGCAGGTACACGGCCTAGAATCCCTAGCCAGTGTAGGTGGGAGACGGAACTGGGAAGGGACCTCTCACCCGAGGAGTGGGAGGCAACCTACTATTGAGCCAGACACACAGCATGCAGTATGGCAGCCACAGAGAAAGCTGTGAAAATAGCCACGTATTGGTACCTCACCCCGGTCTGGCTTCATAGTTGTGATAGTTCGCATTCGCCTCTGTGCTGGCGGGGTTGTGGGGGGCTGGGTACACTGACACATATTCTCTGAGACAGCTGGGACTGTCCGCAGCTGGCTACGTATCTGGAGGTATGTCACAACCAACATTTAATGGTGTGCTACAAGAAGTAATTTCTTCAACGATGAGGAACATCAACAGCTTCATTCAGGTTCCAGGATATGAGGATTTTGCAAATGTGAAGGGAGATTTTTATGTTTTGGGTGGCATATCACATGTGGTTGGAGCCGTTGATGGCATACATAGTACCTTCGTGCCACCACACACCAGGGAACAAGTCTGTTGCAATCAAAAGAACTTCCATTCAATCAATGTGCAAGTTCCCTGCTTATCTGATTTGTACATCTCAGATATGTGTGCCCATTTCCAAGGGTCAACACATGATTTCTTTGTACTAAGGAACAGCAGCATACCTCTGCAAATGTCACATGCACCTGGGAGGGCCTCGCCTGTTGGTAAGTACAATATGACAACATGATTATTTGCTTAATTTATAGATTAGGAATGTACAATGTGATGAGATATTTTTGCTCAATATATTTTTAAGTTCATATAGGAGACTCAGCTTATCCTAACCAACCATATTCGTTAGCACTTCTGAGAAATCCAACAATACCAGGGGAAGTTTGCTCCAATGAGGCCCATGGAAGAAAAGGAGACTAGTAGAGCGATACCTAATAAAGTGTGCCAAATCACCATGGGCTGCTGCATGTTGCACAACACATCCCTGTGATGGAAAATCCCGTACATCGCAGCCGATGGAGACCATGAAGAACTACCTGGTGAGGATGTTGAAATGCCAAATGAAGATGATAGTGGTGACTAGGAAGGAATTGACTTACGTCAAGATAGTATTGACAACTTCTTCACACGCGTATAAGTTTACCTCCACATATCGTTAAATTAAATGTCAAAACAACTTGTGACATAATTAACAAATCAGTCTGTACTGGAGATTTTCTAGGAATGGGTAGTTCAGGAAATTACAGGGCAAAGATGTTTGTTCTTCAATGCTTTGACACATTGACTACTGTGCTAATTTAATTTAGATTGATTATCTTTGATTGTTCTAAGTGAATGTGTCCTCATAACTTAGCATTTGAGTCTATTTTGTTATGTAAAATAAATATTTTTTTCATGATTTTTTTAGGATCCTTCACTATGTCATCTTCATTTGGACATTTCAAAGTTGTGACATTTGCAGTTACATGTTGCTGTTGCAATGTACAAAGGGAACATGGGCTGATCCTGTGAAAGACACATACTTTAAATGTACATATCTTGTACAAAGAAATCTTGCACAGGGGTTGAATAGAAGTCATTGAGTTTGCGTTAGACCTGCTGTCTGTTGAATGTTGCCACCAAGGCAATATGTGCTGCTTAACTTTCTCTAACCACATGTATACGTTGAGCCATAGCATACTCCCCTCCCTTCAGATTGGTTAAATCCTCATTTTGTGTTAAATGTATGAAGCTGTTGATGTGTCTCATGATAGTAGAAAGAACGTTTTGTAGCACACCACAGAAAGTTGGTTGTGACATTCTACCAGATACTGCCATAGTGTATTGAAATGTGCTTGTAGCCACAAAATGTGGTAGTGTCATGATTTTGAAGATTGGTGTTATCAATGTGGGTTTCCTATCATGCGGCAGGATGTCTGGGTCCAGCTGGTGACATGAATCAATAATAGTTTGCCTATTGATTCTATTTATTAGGGTTATATCACTTTCTTCCATGGTGACAGGGTTTTGAAAAGTAAAAATACAAATGACACAGACTATTTGGGTTATGCATTGGTTGTAAGTTTTTAGTGATTTTTTACAAACATTTCTTACAAATGTATGTAATCAAAACATTAAGATTTGTGTTTTTTTCCTTTTTTGGGAATGGGAGAAACATTACATTATTCTACCATTTTCTTTCAGAATACATTTTATTGATATTAGCTTTTTTAAATAATGATGGAAGGAAGAAATAAAAAAGGAAATACCACAAGAAACATAACAAACAGAAATAAACTTAAACCTGATAAACTAAAAAACTATTGAAAAACCCAAACAAAACAGTTGATCATGGTGGATTAAACTATTTTTGTAGAGGCTAAATTGTTTTAAGTCCAATGCACAAAATACAACTGTCCTCAAAGAAAGTAAATGTGTTCATAAAATAGTCCACAGAGTGAATGGTAGTCACACACTGGAGGAAATTAGGTTCTGAGTCTCTTGCTGGTGGTGGTGGAGGTCTTGCCATCCTCTCCTGGTGGTCCGGATCAACGCCGCCTCCTGGGAGAGTGGGGGTATCCATAGTTGAAAGGACTGGGGTAGGTGGAGCTGTTTCCTATTGTGGCAGGGCTTCCCTGTCTGTGGCTGAGACTGATGCATTATGTCCAAAGGTTGAATGACCATCTTCGGAAGAAGGTACAGAAAAAGCCCTGCACACATGGTGATAAATGTCAAACATCACCCCATTCAGGGAGCACAAATTCAAGTTGAAATTTGCATCCCTACATTGTGCTCCCTCTGCATCTGCTTCATGTCCCGGAGCTCTGTTAGGACCTGGCCCATCATGTCTTGGGACTGATGTAGGGCTCCCAAGACAAGGTCAGTGGTGGTCTGGGAGACAGTGTTTCTAGTGGCCTTACTTTGCTGGCCCACAGAATCCCTCCCACAACGCCTACACCTTTTACCCTCTGCCCCATCCCAATGAAATGGAGGTGGTGTTGTCTCAACATCAGCCAGGACTGGGGGGCACAAAATGGGGGTTATATTTCTTTGGACATTGGAAGTGGAGTTATCCTGAGAAAGAGGTGGTGTTGCAGCTGGGGTAGGAGGTGCAGGTGTGGCCCTAGTAAGACTCACTGCAGCTGCCTCCCCAGACAGGCCAAATGAACCAGCCAGCTCCTCATCATCCAGTCATGCAGGAGTTGTGTCCACACTGAAGGCTTGATCCTGGTCTGGAGTGAAGGCATCGCCAGTGGCAGGCGGTGGTCCACTGGCTGTGGGACATAATAAGAATTATAAACAATAAGAAATTAAAAGTCTGGATTGTACATCAAATGTGTCTTCAGCTACAAATGCAGCAACCTAAAAAATAAAATTATGATTACTGGAATTCTTAGACCTTTCTGTGATTTTTTGTGAAGTACACATACAAGTTAACTTACACACCACACATGCAAACTTCAGGAATACTGGGGAAGAGATGTCCTGAAAAGAAAAAGGTTATTTAGAAAGTGTACATTACATGTACCAAACATCCCACCCAACACAGTAGAAAAGAGAATTGAAAACTAAATAATTCCAAGGCCTAGCAGGCTACAAATCAGGCAATTATACAATTTAGAAGAATTAATGGCATTAGTCATCATATGAACATTGCAAAATAAATTGTTAATCAATACTACCTAGATTCAGCAGAGAACAGAAGATAACTAAAAATCTTTTAGTCAACAAACTAGGATTTGTGAAACCAATTACATCAATTCAATCAAATGACAAGAAGGGCGGCAGCATACTAAATAAGCTAAAATGACATTTTCATAGATAGCATAAAATTGTGATTGTCGAGTGCAGAACATTTTGACATATGCATATATGGAAGAAAAGAGAGAACGGCCAACATCACATTGCAATATTATTTTCAAGTAACACAAACAGGGCATCATGGTAGTTGTAGTCATTTCTATTCACCATTAGCAATACTTGTAAAATTGTGAGTTAAACATACTTAGTAAAATACATGCAATGAAAATGAACCTACATTTACAGTATGTACACACAAATGTGAATGAAGTAAATAAGTGAAGAGGAGACTAAGAAACACTATTTCTTCATGTGCAACTAGATGGAGTTTGGAACCTGTTTTTTTAGTACAGCACCATACATAGAAACAAACACACAAAGTAGGCAAATGCAAGGGATGATGCATGGAGAACAACACACATTATGACAGCACATATTGAGCATTGTTAAAAAAAGAGTTACAACCATAATGCTACAAATTTGAGGAAAACAATATATTTTGATACTTTACATTTTGAGTTATATGTTTTAATAAGAGTCTAAAAACATTATCAACAGCTTACTAAGGGGCAAAAACTACATTTCTGATTACTGAGAAATTGATAGGTCCAACTTAACAGTCTCCACTCCATCAGGGATTCCTGTTCGGCCTTCATGAGATAGGATCCACAAGATGTTCTCCTCTCAGGAAAAAAAGTTGTAAGGGGGCGGCTGGAAAAGCCACAACGAGTCCTCTGGGCCTCCTGATGATGTTTGGAGGGCAGGGAATGTACTCTCCCTCTCAGGTCGTTCCACCTCTTCCTACTTTCCTCCTGTGTGCGAAAGTTGTTTGCTATAGGATTCTCTCTATCAACTACTCTGGCCCATATTTGCTTTTTCTGAGATATGGTTGTATTTTGTACTTGGACCCCAAACAATTGTGGCTCTACTCTAATGATTTCATTCACCATGACTGGCAATTCTCCCTCTGCAAAAGGTTGATTCATCCTCCCTGTCATAGTGAATAACTAAAAATAAATTAAATAGAGGCCTACAAGTTAACAAAAAAATGTAAAGTAAATAACCTGACTTCTGCGTGGCAAAATCAGCAGCAAAATGGTGTTCTGCAGCGGAATGGCAAAGGACCATGGCCTGAAATGGAGTAGTTTTATAGTGTGGTATGCAGATGTCCACAATTGGCCTATATACATCAGGTGTGTGCTGCTGGCATCCATCCAATAGCCACAGCCATTGTACAATGTTGAGCAGGGCCCATAACGGACTCCCGCCATCGGGAATTCACTGCCAGAAGAACGCCAGCATGACTGTTAAAACCTAAATATGCTCAGCGCAATCCCGCTACCTAACGGGGATGGAGTTCTGTTAGCCAGCATTGGAGTCCGTCACGTCAGCAGCAATAGACAGCTTACACAGTGGACTCTACTTTCTCGACCTGGATGGAGGTTCAGCCAACATACATTTAAATACGGTGGTCGGAACTCCGTCAGGTTGATGGAGTATTTGAAACTGCCATCACGGCTGGACAACGGAATTCCTGTCAAGTTCTAAACCAGGCCCTTAATCCTGTTTGTTTAAGCATTTTGAATAAAAAATTCCTATTTAATAGATTCAAATGTTTTACCTGCATCCAGGAACACTGCCACCGCTTCCTTCTCAGGTTGGACGTTGTAAGTCATTGCCCCTTAGCGATGAAACCTGATTGTTCAGGGAGGGAGCACAATGTTGGACATACATGGGTGCAATTTACGTGGAAGAATTTTACCTCGTCATTTATTATTGATATTGATAAGTCACATCGGTCTGTATGCACTACACTAAGGAGAGTTATTAGCACTGCTTCACGCATAGTTGGGGTGGTGGTCTGTCTCCACTGCTTCTTGAAATACTCGACGCAAGTGCAATGCAGTGACAGATGCATATTTATGTATGTTTTTGTAAAACTCAATCGTGAATCCGTCAGTGCCTGGACCTTACCACTGAGATGTCTTGAATAGTGTTATCAACTTTCTCGACGGAGAATGACCTGACCAATCCAATCAATCAATTCTTTATTCAGTTAAAAACCATAAAAGACATACAAAATGTAATTCTTAAAAAAGATAAAACCAATTAAAATTCATCAACCAGTTGATAAATAATCTAGCAGCAGTTACTTCCCCACCAAGCCTCTAAGTTTCACAGCAGGAGAAATAAACTTATAGATGCCCATACATATACATTCAAACTGTAAAAGCTCAAGATAAAATAAAGCAGGCCTGCACTTTCTGGTAGTCAGATATCGTAGCAACAATATTAAAAACTTTTTCCTGGGCACAGAATATAAAGTGCAGAAGAAAATAAAATGTAGCAGAGACTGAGGGGAATCGGAGTCGCATGGACATGGGTCGAGAGCAGACCCAGAATACATGTCACTCTGGTAGGCTACTAGGAAGTGAGTTATACCCAATCTAAATCTGATAAGATAGAACCTTTGATAGGGTTTCAGTGGAAATAGCAGATAAGGCTCAATGCCCTCCATAGTAACCAGTGGGAGATACTCCACCCTCCTCTTACCCCTCATGATAAACACTCAACGTGCTAAAAACAAACTCAAAAGATCTTGCTTCATCTGCTGTCCAGATACCAATGCCAGACTTGAAGATGAAAAAAAACACACATTTCTGCCTGAAGCTACCAGGAGACCTTTCACATATCTAATCCAGGGGATCCTGTAGGCTTGCTCTAAAAGTAGGCAATCCTGCACTATTTCCTGGTTAAGAAAGGTCTCCAAAGTGAGTGCCACAGCATTACTAGGGCCAGCCCAATACTATTTTGCAGAGGGCAAATGCCTAGCTCTGTCTGACACAAATAGCCTGGGACACTACTGGGAACTGACAATAGCCTCCGCAAGAAGACATTTTTTTTCGCTTGAAGCTTTGACACATCCATAAAACCCCACACACTTTCTCCATTGATGACTGTCAAACTGCACCTTGCCTCATAAATGGCCAGCAGAGTGTCCAGGGGCCTAGATTCCAGCTTCCTTGAATACTTAAAGAGAGCCTCCACTTTGCACAAATCTTAGACACCTTGGGGGTCATTACGACAGGGTCGCAGTGGCAGTCTGACTACCGGCAACGCGGTGGTCCGACCACTTTGGCGGCGGTCTGACTGCCACATTACGACCATGGAGGTTGCGCCACAGTCGGACCGCCAGTACTACCAGTTTTCTTCCACAGGAGAGACTGGCCTGCTGGCGGATCTAATCCACCAGGGCAGCGCTGCAAGCAGTGCTGCCCTGGGGATTACGACCCCCCTCTCTGCCAGCTTTTACAAAAGACTGGCAGAGACAGGGTGCAGGAGGTCACGGGGGGCTGCAGGGGCCCCCATTGCCAGCCCCGTTGAGCTGTTCACTGTCTGCTTTGCAGACAGTGGAACAGGTGCTAGTGCACCCTACGCACTGCAGCATTTCCTCGGCTCAATTATGAGCCGGCGTCAATGTTGTAGGCTGTTTCCCGCTGTACCAGCAGGCGGAAACACCATTTCCGCCCGCTGACCCAGCAGGAAACTCCTAATGGGGCCCGCGGAAAGGCGGCCGCACTGGCGGCAACCTGACCACAGGAGTTTGGTGGATGGCCTTTTCCGTCTGCCTAACTCATAATAACCCCCTAGTGTTGATAAGGTGTGACCAATTACTTCTGCTGTCAAAAGGGATGCCTAGATATGTAAATGTTCAAACCACTGGTAACTTTTCCCCCTGAATATGATGTGATTTCAGACTCATGCAGGCATCACCCATAAGCATCACATGGGACTTGGTCGAGTTCGTCTTCAGACCCAAGTTACCCATGGAAGAGACACATTTGTTTAGGAGCTTTTGGAGCCCAACCCCTGTCCTCGACATCAATACACAGTCATCAGCATAAAGAAGAGCAGGTATTTTCTTGACGCCTACCATTGGAGAGCCTGTTTCTGCTTTATTCAGAAATTTGTATAAATCATTAATGTAGAGGCAGAACAAAAACGGGAGAAGCACACACCCTTGCTTCACCCCATGTGTCATTTTGAAAGGGTCTGTACACATCCCATTGGCACCATATCTAATGCGGCCTGTTACATTCTCATGTAACTTGGCAAGATAAAAAACAGTGGTTCATCTATACCCATTGCTAACATCTTGGTCCACAACTTGCCCCTACTTACCCAGTCAAATGCAGATGTCAAGTTCATAAAGGCAAGATGTAATCGACCTTTCTTGACCAAAGTGTATTTGTTAATGACCAAGTGAAAATTGAGGCACTGCTCACTGTGCCCAAACCTTTCCTGAAGCCTTACTGAACTTTGGAAAAACAGCCCTGCTCCGTCACCCATGATTCAAGCCTGCTCAGCAGTACTGTTCCCTGGATTTTAATAGTAGAATCAATGAGTGAAATAGGGCAGTAACAACACAGATCTGCCCTATTGCCTTTTTTAAATATGGGCACACTAATTGCACTGGACCAGGACTTAAGGGGTCTGTTCACAATCATGGAGCTTAATACATTAGTCAAAATTGGCACCCAAAGATCAGAATTATCCAAAACAATTTCAGCTGGCACCCCATCTGGCCCTGGGGCATTGTTCCTTGCACACCTCTCCAGGGCAGACAGTACCTCATCTAGCGAGGGGCTTAGCAGCTTAGTGCCTACCCAAGTATTGTTCAGCAAGGGCCAAAACGCTAACCTCACCCAAATCGCTCCTGTAAAGCTTCCAAAAGTGTTCTATCCAGATTGCCGGGGTGATGACCACATCAATGGGAGTATTATAAGTGTTAGAGAAATAGGGAGCATTTTCCACTTCCCAAAAAGTCAGGTGTCCTTACTATTTGTTGCAACATGCAGCTTTTCCCAGGCTTCTCTCCTTATGAACTTCTTCCTTTCTATGATTGCTTATTTATAGTTTGCCCTGCAGGCTCTCACTATATCTTTATCTCTAGGGACCTGTTTCAGAGCAAGGATAAGATCCCTATGGGTTTTTGAGCACCTTGCATCAAACCAACTTTCAGGCATTGGGGCTCGTGGCTGTTCCTCCCTAATTAAGATTGCTGAAATGCTATGGCAAATTTCTTCATACACCTGCAAAATAAGATTAGGGTTGGCCTCAGCATCCAGGCAGATCATAAATGCCTCCTTATTTCGCTTTACAAATTCATTCAAGGCTCCCTGAGTATTCAGCAATACCCATTTACGCTCAGTCCCTTTTTTCCAATGGATGAAAAGTGGGAGGGTGTGGTGTACTAAGCCCCCTATCTGCAGGGGAAAGTGACCGTGGATAATGGTCACTTATGCAATTAGGCAAAATAGCAAAATCATAGACCCTAAACCTATGAGTTAGTGGTAGAGCAATAAAGTCAATTAAACTACCCCTCCCATACCCAAAATAGGTGACATCCCCAGAATGGCTTTAGCCCAATAAATCAAACGTAATGAACAGTGCCCACTTATTCAAAATAGTGTTAAGATGGAAGATTCTACACGTTTTGAACACACACCTTGTGGAAACCAAGTTGCCACAGATCTGCCCACATACAACATTATTGGCAATTGGAATTGTTTTACAATTAAAATCCCTGACCCAAATTATAACATAGTCTGTAATAAGCCCACGCAAAATTTCTTCCAGAGCATGGTCAAGGAAAACAACTATCTCTGTCATTGTTATCACAAAGTTTTGATGATAAAAATTTATCACAACCATTCTCCCCGGAGTTGGCTCTAAATAACATGATGTGGAAGTAAGGAGAATCAAGGTACTTTTTAACTATCCAGCCCAAGGTAAGTGAGATCAAGGTCAATAGACCCCATTTATGATGCCCCCCCCACCCCCCCTTCACCCCCCATGATGGCATAGCCAGGCTCTGGACCGAAATAAATAAATTAATAAATACTGTGTCACGAGACCAGGTCTCCTGCATGCAAACAATACTAGGACACTGTATAAGATTGTGGCACTCAGGACTGTCTACTTTATGAAAGAGCCCAACCACATTCCAGAACAAGAACCTACAGCCCACTTTAGGTGCTGTAGGAGAAATAGCATAGGCTAGCCGTGGCATGACGGAGATATCCCCACCGATATCCCTACACGGAGTGTCACAGCTAGGGCCATTAGCCAAATGCAGAAAGGTAACTTGAGCGTCATTAGGCTGTGGACAGTCAGGTACTCGCCATGTGCGTCTGTGAGCCAAGCCAGAGCCGCTTCGTCGAGGAAGCTTGCTTATATGTTATGTTATGTTGTGTTATGCAGATGTGTTGCGCGCACTATCACCCGGGAGGGCATCCTTCTTTATGGTATAATCAAACCTAAAGCAATAGTTGGAAATATCCACTTGCAATAATGTATCCAGGATCAAAATTAATGTGTTTCCTGTCGCAATGCGAAGAGCAGAAGCTGGCCCGAAAAAATTGCTTTCTCAGTACTTTGATGCAATCCTGTTTTGTGAACAGTACTGGTGTAAAGTTTTAAGAATGTTATTGTATTTAATGATGCGCGTTTCAGTTTGTTGACGCAATAGTGGTATAATATGGAATTTAAAATGCCCTGTTTTTATTGCAGGATGTAGCAAGGTATTATTAAGACCGCGAACGACAGAAGAGGTATCAGAGATCCTCAGGTAAACTTATGTTTATTTAGTATAATTAAATACGTTCAATCTGTGTGTTTAATATATTGACGTTTTAGGCACTCATTTTACATATTCACTTAGGTTATACAAAAAATCACATACAAGCTCTCCTATCTTTACCTGCTTTTTTTAGAGCTCTGCCGGGCAGACCTATTGTAGCACAAAAGGCACTGGTTTAGCAGTACACATATACAAACACTGTTGTGGCGGGTATGTCTCCTGCATGAATTGCGAGTATGCATCCCTCTCCTGAGTTACCCCTAGGCGAAGCTCTGGTGTAATTGTTTTTATTTTTAGTCATCAGTGCACAAAAGCATTTATGCGTCTACGTGGGGTGGGGGCGTTTTATTTAGTGACACTGACACCCATTGCCTCTGCGGTCTGACGTGGCACTTCTTAGCAAATGTTAGTACAGTCTGGTCGCTGGATTTCTGCTGACAGGCGGATCTGTGTGTAATTGGTAGGAGTGGGACCGGCCTTTTTACCTGGGACTGCTGATGTGTGAATTACCTACTGGCCTGCTCTGTGCTCCATCCAAGAGTTTGAGTTTTCTTTCAACCGCACCGAGCCTTGAGGTGGTCCTCGGGCCACTCCATGGGCTGTGGAAGAGCAGCAGGAATGCTGGCATGATCTGTGAGTTTCCCTAACCGTGGGACCCACCTGTCACCTGTTGCAAAGTCCACCTGAACCCTGGTCCGAAGACAGACTGAACCGTGTGCTAAGACTGAACTGCTTTGTAAGGGCGTCTGTGACCTCTAATGTGTGTGTCAGGGATCCTTAAGTGCAGGCTGAAGGACCAGTTTAAATCCTTCATTAACTTTGATAGCCTGCAGCTACAACCTGTATGTGGGCTGGAAGCTGAAAATTGTAGCTGCTCCCTTTCCTCGGTGGCTGCTATCCGCGTTCCCATGAACGGCTTTAGTAAGAGGTGATAATTGGCAGTGGGATCAGAGCTCCTGACGACAGTTTCTCAGCTGGGGGTGGGGGGCTGCTCAATTTGAAGCAGCATGTTTCCTACATAAGGAGAGATTGGGGACTAAGGGCCTGATTCTAACTTTGGAGGACGGTGTTAAACCGTCCCAAAAGTGGCGGATATACCACCTACCGTATTACGAGTCCATTATATCCTATGGAACTCGTAATACGGTAGGTGGTATATCCGCCACTTTTGGGACGGTTTAACACCGTCCTCCAAAGTTAGAATCAGGCCCTAAATCTCGCAAGACAACTCTTTTAACCCCTTCGCTGCGAGGCCTTTTTCCCCTCCTGTGCCAAGCCGTTTTTTTGCTATTTGGGGTAGTTCGCGCTTAGGCCCTTATAACGTTTTGTCCTTTTTTCCCAACATCCTGGGGATTCTAAAGGTACCCAGAGTTTGTGGGTTCCCCTAGAGGAGACTAGGAAATTATCCAAATAGCAGCTAAAAATTGTTTTCTTGGGGGGAAAAAAGTGCTGCAGAAGGAAGCATGTGGTTTATTCCCTACAAATCACATCAACAAAGGTTTTGCACTGCTAAAATCCCCATCTTCCCAGCTTTCAAGGACAGGCAGACTTGAATCAGAAAATTATTTTTTTTCAAAACAGTTTTGGCATTTTACTGACACATAACCCATTTTTACTATTTTGGGTTGTAGCTCAGCCGGCACTTAGGGAAACCTACCTAACCTGTAATTTTTTTTAAAAAATAGACACTTAGGGGAATCCAGGATGGGGTGACATGTGGGGCTCTCACTGAGTTCTGACACATAGATGACCTTTTGCAAACCTCAAAATTTGGCGAAAAAACCCTTTTTCCTCACATTTCGGTGCTTTAAAGTTCTGGAATCTGAGGGGAGTCACAAACTTCCTTTTACCCAGCATTCCCCCAAGTCTCCCGATAAAAAGGGTACCTCACTTGTGTGGGTAGGCCTAGTGCCCGCGACTGGAAACGCCCCAAAGCACATTGTGGACACATCACATTTTTCAATAGAAAACTGACATGTTTTTTGCAAAGTCCCTGGCTGTGGATTTTGGCCTCTTGCTCAGCCAGCACCTAAGGAAACCTAGCAAACATATTCATTTTTGGAAACTAGACACCTAGGGGATTCCAGGAAGGGGTGACTTGTGGGGCTGTCAGGGGGTTCTGTTGCTCAGAATCCTTTGTCAACCTCAAAATTTGGCTAAAAAAACACTTTTGCCTCACATTTCGGTGCTGCAAAGTTCTGGAATCTGAGAGTAGCTACAAACCTCCTTCCACCCAACATTTCCCCAAAGTCTCCCGATAAAAATGGTACCTCACTTGTGTGGGTAGGCCTAGTGCTCGCGAAGGAAGGGCCCAAAACACAACATGGACACATCAAAATGATCTATTACAAAACGACCTGTTTTTGCCAGGGGGGCACCTGCGTTTTTTGTCCTGGGCTCGGCAGTCATCTAGGGAAACCTAACAAACCAAGACATTTCTGAAAACTAGATTCTTGAGGGAGTCCAGGGAAGAGTGATTTGTGTGGATCTCCCAGCGTTTTCTCACCCAGAATCCCCTGCAAACCTCAAATTTAGCTAAATAATCAACTTTTTCATTCATATCTGTGTGAGATCACTGTACCCGTACAAATTTCCTATCACCCAGTGTTCCCCTAGGTCTCCCGATAAAAATGATACCTCACTTGTGTAGGTGGGCCAAGTGCCTGTGACAGGGAAGAGACAAAAATAAGTAGAGTGGGAACCAAAGCGGGTTCAAAAGGGGCATTTTGTTTTTCCAAACATTTTTAGGTTGACAAGTGGGGCAGAATTTTTATTGGTATAGATGTGACATTGCTGGATGGTAGGAAGTTTGTGGATTCCTGTGGATTCCAGAAGGTTCCATTACATACATTTAGGGAAAATGTGTGATTTCAAGCAGAGTTGGAGGTTTGCAGGGCATTGTTGGGTAAGAAATTGTTGTGGGGTGCATGTGAAGCACACCAACCTGGACTCACCCAGATGTGTAGTTTTCAGATGTGTCTAGGTCTGGTAGATTTTTCTAGGTGCCAGCGTACTAAAGTCTAAAAAGTGCAGCTGCTCACCGTTCCAAGTGGACGATATTGGGAGTTAGCCAAGCTCTCTTGTCCCATATGTAAAATCAAAACCCTAAAGAGTCAAATGTCCTCTTGCTAGCTGTTGGGATGAGATACATTAGTTTGCAAGTGAGGCTGAAAAACTGTTACCCCCTTCAGTTGGGGTGGGGGGCATAACCATGCCCATAGTGGTTGACAACCCCCACCCCGCTATTTATGTTAGTTCCCTATCATCTAATCGGCTTTCTGCCCCCCTGGGTGGCGGATCAGGGGAAATTACACCATCTGCCCCCCGGTGGGCAGTACAACTTTGTCCCTATTTATTTGGGGTGGGGGTATGGCCATACCTCCACCTTCTTTAAAAAAAAAAAAAACAATTTGCTGGATTCTAGTGGGATTTCTGCATCCTCGGATGCAGATGGGCCTTACAAAATAGGCTGATCTGCCCCCAAGGCGGGCAGAAATGGCCAAAATGAATGCTCGCCCACAGGGGAGCAACCCTTGCCCAGGGGCCGCTCCCCCCCAAAAAAAAACACACACACAACAATCCCGGGTGCTTAAGTGGTTTCGGCCCCCCTAGGGGCAGATGGATCTAATAAAAATAAGTCAGTGTGCCCCCCAGGGGGGGCAGAAATGACCAACAGTAATATGCCCCCATGGGGAGCGACCCTTGCCCAAAGGGCCGCCCCCCCAACCAAAACACACACACAACAATCCCTGGTGCCCGGGGCGGTGCGTGCTGATGTCATCAGATGTCACCGGGGGAGAGGTGGCTGCTCTTTGCACCACAAGTAACTGTCTAGCACTGTTCCTGTAGAATGGAGAAGCATTAAAAGAAGCTTAAACTGTTGAGATTTTGTCATTTTCTAGCTCAGCGTGTATGGCAGTGCGCATTCTATGCAACAACTTTTCTAGAGAAACAGATGTGTGAGGTGGGCAGATTCAGAGTGTCCCAGTTGTTGTAGGGTGCTATATATTTGAGCTGCTCTCCACCTAAAATTGGGAACTACTAGTTTTATTTTTTCCCTACACACAGATGTAAGACTCATCATGCATACATACACGCACACCTCTCACTATACACACCTACAGGTACAAGACTCCCAACCAGAGCTTTAAGTGGGCAGGTCTCTCTGGGTCTTAAACCCAGAAATAATAAAAAATCCCTATTGGGCCCTATTTTCCTGTCTGTCGCTTTCCTAGTGATTGATTTAGGAAAAATGAATGTAAGAAAAATTAAGGTAATCCATGTCAGCAGTGTATTCTTGTTTATATTTCACAGGTTTTACTTAATCTTGCATTCTCTTAAGAGTTTTTGCTATATGTAGGATGTTGTGTTTCTGTATTTTTTCATGTAGTGTATTGCGCTTATATTGTGCATGCTTTGTACTGACTTGCCACCAGGTGTTTATACCAGGCCACGACTGAGAACTCTGGAGGTGAGGATTAAGGCAGTGCAAGTTGGGTCAAAGAGGTGTTAAAAAAAAACGTGGCCATGCAATTCTTTACCTTTCTGCAGAGCGCACATAGAAATGGTCACGTATTCTAGGTGTAGTTGTAATAATGTGCAAATGTATGTGAAGGACCAATATTGACAAGAGAAAAGTAAAAGAAAATGGAGGGATTACAGGACAGTGGGTGTGATGAGAGGTGAAGTGAAGGAGATTTGAAGAAGTGCATTTAGGAGAGAGTGAAAAGAGGGTGTTGAAGAGAAAAGATACGAGCTGCAAGATATGCAGATGGAGAGGAAAAATGACAAACCAGTCTATCATATAGTGAACATAACAGGAGAGATTAGAACCAGGTGGAGGCGCGTTCCTGTAGACAAGCAATAACAGCATGGCTAAATTCTGAAGATCCTTGAGTAATCTCTTGTACAGTAAAATACCTAGAGGGTGTTGATCAGGCTATAAAGAAAGCTCTTTGCTAGTCTGTATAGTTCTAGTAAAGACTTTTGGTCCCTGATGGAGATTTCTGTGAAGTACCCCTTCCACCATCTGCTGTAATGGCCCCTATTTCCTGGCTTATTCTCAGCACTTTAATCATCATTAGCACAGGCCCCTTTTTAGCACCAAACCCCTTACTTCTTCGTGTGATCAACGGTCTTTTGTCTTCTTGCACAAAACAGGGCATACTTTTACAGACAGGACACTGAACTATGTAACGAGTCAGTCTTGCTGAATATGCCAAGACGTTCTATTGTTTTAATGAATCCTATTTATTATTGCATTTTGTATTGTAATGATTTTAATTACTTGATCAATAACGTTTTCACTCACTCACTCAATGGGAGTGATTGAGACATTCTGAATACCACTATCCCTTCCACATGCTTCAGTAATGTTTAATTCAGTCTCATAAATTCAGAATTTAAACATTTTCAGTATTAATTACTTACAACAAAATCATTGTTGTTACTCATTTATCTTAAACACCAACAGCCATTGGCAAAATCCAATTCTCAGCTGGTTTTAGATGTATGTCAGTTGTTGTGTTATATATCTTGATGCAACAAAAGAAAGCTCAGGGGTGCACCAAAATACCAGTTGGGCGGCACCATGTAGGAATCAAAGAAATGTAGTTTACATGTTTAAGCCACACCTTTAATTACATAGGCCACTCCTCTTTTAGAGACACCACACCTTTTTCAGCCCACTTAAAGCCCTGCTCCCTACACCCACACACACACACAAACACACCCTGGCATTGCACTCAAAGGCATACAGGGGTCTTATGCATTCTCCTTTATATGCAAGCCCTGCATTCAACCCATAGAGGCAGCTTCCACTCACCCCTACAGGCATCCCCCATTCACTACCTAGAGGCAGGGCCAGACTGGAGAACCAAAAGCAGCCCAGACAAAAATGCTCAATCTAGTCCAGCTCCCTTCATCTCCTCGTACAGTCCCTCTTTTTCAATCCATCCTTCTCTTTCTCTCTCTCACTTGAAGCCTCCCCTTTCCTGCTGCAATTAACCGCAGGGAGCTAGGGAAGGTAACAGAGACAACATAAGCAGCTCCTTGTCCTAAAAACGGGCATCCAGGGACTCCGGCCCAACAGGGAACTGCCTGGTAGAATAAAAGGCCTATCTGGTTCTGCCTATAAGCATCACCAGATGCATTCGCTAATGGTAAGTACTACAGTTATAGAGACACACTCCTGCACTTACCTCCTGCACACATACAGGCCAGGGGTGGCTCCTTCTCTATGGCAAAGGAACGTTGCCCCACCAGCTGTGCCAGAAGCTGAAAAATTAAAGGATAGATCGTTTTATTTGTCTGCTTCTGGCACTGCCAGCAGTACAGGGAGGGGCGGGATACATCATGGGAGGTGGGAGGGGGAGAGTGCACCAGAGTGCACATGTTTGTGTGGCCTGCCATCTTAGGCCGGTCAAGCACACATGCGCACTTAGGTTTCTCCAGGCCGGCTGTGTTTAACAGCCAGGCTGGAGAAACTGCACAAACCCCAAGGCTGTGGCTCCAGCTGCCCTCAATAATGCAGATGCCCCCTTCACTCACTCACACAGGTAGCCGAGGGCTCACACAGGCATCCCTTTGGGCTCACCAGCTACTGGCCCTCCCTGCACTCAACCCATGCAGGCCCCTCTACACTCACCACTAAAGGTGCTTCCCTGGGAACATGCTCTATAAACACTCCCTGCATACACCACACAGCACCCACCACCTGCACTTACTCTGTAAATGTACCCCTACCCAACACACAGGCACACCTTGCATACAAACTGGCACACCCTGCACACACCACAGGCATACTCTTCACCCTATCACCCTGTACTCGCACCACCCACCATTCACATAGGCATACTTTAGGCTGTAACAGCCCCTACACTCGCCAAACACTTACTAAAAAACATTATCAACTCTATGCTACATGTGCAGGGTGAATAATGCTAACAAACTGGTGAGAAATCTTGTTATACAGCAATAGTTGGTCCGTCAGTGGTATTGCCGCCTGACTGATGGACAGGCGATGGTCTTAAGCATTATTTCAATGCATCAATTATGATATATTCGGTGTCTGCAAACATTATAACACTAGTGGCAGTTCAAAGCTAGATTGCACTCTGTACAACTGCGTGACACTGTCAACTTTTGGAAGAGGCAGCCTCAAGCGATAATTCAAAATGACTGGAAATTAGTTTGGTACCCTCGGTTGTACCCATTGTATGTTCTAAATGTCAGAGGCAATTCTGGCCCTCCTGCCAACAGGTATGTGTGTAAGCTAAACAATAAACTGTAAGTTTCCAACATCCCACAACAACACACTTCACAGTTACACAGAACTTTTAGTTTGGGCACCTGCTGCACAACCACATGATCAAGTGGTCATTTGTTATTAGTAACCCGCGCTACAAGACTAAGGAGCTATTTGTTGAATAAATTCGAAAAAGGAGTGATTCGCTGTTCATGGTTAAACATGTTCTTAAACGCAGCGGGAAAGGGGCCCCCGTTTTGCCTCAGTACGATTCACTACAAGTGTATGTGTAAACAAATGGCTAGAATGTGTTACTCATGTCAATAACATTTAATGTTGTTGTTGTTAAGGTGGTGGGTAACATTGTGTTTTTTCATTTCTTGATTCAACTTTCGCTTCCTGTGATATGTTTCTTTACAGCTTGAAGATTGTAATGAAAACAAAATACAGGAGTAGCAGGTTGGTTCTGAATGTCCTTGTTTAGTCTAACCTAAATATGCAGATTCACCTTTATTCACATTCTAAGGTTCCGTCCCTCCAGGCCTTCTCATAATTGTTTACTACCCATCGCCACTTTACTCCGCTGACAGAAGCTGCCGACTTTCCCTGGCATACTTGAGTAACATGGGGTCTGAGTGGGGCAAGTACACTGCAGGGCGCTGACCTATCTCTAGCACTGGCACTCTCTAGTCTGGCGGCTAGTGCGGCACACTTGGTCGGATTCACTCAAACCCGACCAGAGATTGCGCACTGGTCGCGGCTCTGAAGATGGACAGCACTGGTCAAGAATGCACTACCCCTCAATCTCAGCTATCAGGCTATCTCCCAGGTTGGACTGGGCTCCACACCAGGAACAAACACGGCGGCAACCTGTGTCTGGGAGAACATGCCGCCACCCCGACAGAAGGAGAGGGACATGGGTGGTAAAGGCCCCAGTGTTCCTTCCGATCACACACCATGAAATGGCCGATTGCCACTGTAATGAAGTGCAAGCTACTAGCGTTGTGTGTCTATAATGCTCACCAGCTGCCCCCTGTAAAGTCCCTCCCATATCCCCTCGCTCCTCACCCCAGCACTCTAGCTCTCAGGGCCCGGCAACAGCCGCCATGAAACCAACAATCCCTACGGTGAAGCAGGTGACGGAATCCCGGATGTGACAACACAGCGGAGCCCTTCGACCTGCAAGGGACTGAAGGGGCCGCGCACGAGCTTAGGCCTCGTGTCCCGCGAGAGCGAGCAGGCCGTCGCGAGAGGGAATGTTCCACTAGAAGACGACAGTGGGCATTGTAGAGGGGAGGAAACAAGGGCACTGAGACAAAGGTGAAAACAAACATTTGCAAAGCAAAATCCGCTCACAGTGAAAATTATTGACAAAAGTGCAATTATCCATGTAACCGCAAAAGTGCAGATATCCATTTAACAGGGTCGATTAAATGGGTTTTATGTTTGCAAAAGGAGCTTGTGAGGAGGAGGGACTGAAAACGCACCCACAGTGTAATACCAACAGGCAAATACTAAAACAATAAGTTCCAGACAGAAGAGATAAACAGGACATAGCATGATTGTACCATAGTTGGTACTGCCCCCAAAGAGAAAAAGGCAGGACAAAGAAGCAGAACTGACTACTAGCAAGCAAGGATTTTTGAAGGACACTGGAACCAACAAATGAAATCGCAGGAACCCACAGTATAAGTATATTTAAAAAGTATACAACACGTCGAACGCTACGCTCGACCTAAAAACGCGTACAAATAGAACGACGGGCGGGAGGTGGTGGAGGGACGGTGCTACACAGGAACTCTAACTAAATTGCTTCACGAAGAGGAAACGCAGTGATGGCTGGGAGGTGCTTGGGGACAGCGCAGCACTAGGAAATTAACTACATCGCAACGCAACCAGGAAACGCAGCGACAAGCGGTGGTGGTGGGGGGACGGCACCACAAGCAGAGTCAAAAGAAAGCAAGCCTTTGCAATGCAATGGGTCACTCGTTTGCTTGAGTTAGAGCTTTTAAAAAAAAACATTTAATTGAACTTTATCAATAACATTAACGGCACATAGGGCGCTCCGACTGCAGCATATCATGTCTTTGTTACAGGTGTATCCAGTATCTCATGACTGAAATATAGGGGTACCCTCTGTACAATAACCAAACCATGCCCTTAAATGTGGGACATATTTATATAAATACACTGTTAATGTTTCCCCTCTCCTCATGTTGCCCTACAGTATAGGTGCTCCCATTTCAAGTGCCTACACTCGACCCACCCTCCCCCCTTGTGCGCCATGCCGCTTCAAACTGCCAATTTGTGTCTGATGTCTGTTGCTATGTCAGGTGTCTCTGCACGGGTTCTGTCCTCTTCTATCTCACATGTGGTTGTTGGGTGATGGGGAAGTACCTATCAGGTATATGAGGTATTGATCCCCTCGTGGACCACAAGGGGATGGTGCACTGTCCCAACGTTCTTCATCCAAATGCCCCAGGACGCACCCTAGGGTACTCCAAGCCTGGGCCCTCTCTGATCAACCCCAGGCCCTGCCTGGCCTTTCGGTATCTCACCGTCTCCTCTGCCTTCACCCACTTCAGCACCTCCCATCTCCAGGTCACGCTCTGAAGACCCCACATCACATTCAAATTCCTTGCACTTTCTCTCTTGGCCAGTAGAAGAGCAAACCCCCGGAACTGATTGGTCACTTTATGCCGAGCTGTGTGGGGGTACCCTCGGAGCAAATAATATCTGGGATCATGGCGGACTTCACGATCGATGACCTCCTTTAAGTCCCAGAATTCCCTCAAAGTTGGACAAATCCAGAACATGTGAAAGAACTCTGCCACCTCCTCGCCACATCGTGGACATCTGGCCTTGGAATTCCTCAAAGGGTAGGAGGGTGTTGGCTTCATACAAGGAGCCCATGGAAGTTGCTCCCACCTCTATCCAGCTAGAGAGTTTCCTCCAATCTTCCCCATGAGGCAGCACCAATAGAAATTATAATGGGATCTCAGTGGCATGAGGTATAGTGCGATTTGATCTGCGGAGATATCACAGCCAACAGCTGCGCATTACCTTCAACTTAGTGGGGCTGGATATAGCGGGAGGGCCTAGACGGAGCACAATCTTGGCTAATGACTAAAGGTCCGGAGTGAATTGTGCGACCTCCCTGTCTGGCATCGTGCGGTTGGCTATCCATTGAGTCAGCCACTGTAACTGCCCCGCAAAGTATTGTGCCTCAAGTCTGGGACGGCCAATCCTCCGTCCGTCACAGGCCTCTAAACAACAGCAAGTGCAAGCCGTCATCTACCGGATCCCCAAAGGAAACCAACAATCAATGAGCTCAACTCCTTGAAAAAAGCTCTCAGGATCCATAGTGGAAGAGTGACAAAAAAATAAAATAATCGGGGTAGAGCGATCATTTTCAGAAGGGCGACCCGCCCTGCTACCAAGAGGGGTAACGATTCCCAGAAGGTCATGTTGCTGTGGAGCCCACGCAGTGCCCACCCCACATTTTCCTCCATAAGGTCTGCTCGGCTATGATAAACGTGCACTCCCAGGTAAGTCAGGCAGCGCGGCTCCCACTGCAGGTCGCCAAGGTCTGGAGGGGCTGCTTGGTAAGCTGTCATAGATAATATACCAGACTTTCGCCACTTGACTCGGGGCCCCAATAGCGAGCCAAAACGGTCCAATAGGTGCCTTGCTCCTTGAAGGGCACCCTCTGCATCTCCCATAAATAGTAGGAGATCATCTGGGTACATTGCAATGTAATGGTTGCAGCCCTGCTGCCCTCAGGCCTCTAAAGCATGTCTAGCTCGAGACCTGTACGAGTGGCTGAATGAGAAGGGCAAAAATAAGGGGGGAGAGCCGGCAGCCCTGTCTGGTTCCCCTCTCCACCCGATAACCTTCAGAAATAGTTCCCCACGTGCAGACTCTTGCTTGCGGCATGGTACAGAATAATTGGGTCCAGGCTACGAAGTGCTCACCAAGGCCAAACTTATGTAGCACTTCATATAGGCACGGCTATTCTAAGCTATCAAAAGCTTTCTTGAAATCTATAGCGAATATCACTGCACTATTCTTATCATAAGTGTCATCATCTAGTAATAAGAATAACCGACATATGTTAAGGACTGTATGTTATCTGGGGATGAACCCTGCCTGATCTCGATGGATCAGGTGAGGCATATGACCCAACAGGTGTGTGGCTAGGATTTTGCTTAGTATCTTGTAATCCACAAACAGCATCAGTAAAGGTTGATAGGATGGCAACGTTGGTGGCTGGTTTTCACAGTTTCAGGAAAGGAAAGATAAGGGCCTCCCGAACCAGCAAGGGGAGAGTCCCAATTTTCTTGGCCTCCTCGTACATGCCGACCAGTTTCGAGCCTGGTGTTGCCATGTAAGTTGAGTAAAATTCAACCGGAAGACCATCCAGTCCCGGGGTATTATTTCAAGCCATACTTGTGATAGCGGTCCTCACCTCATTAAGCGTGATTGCTTGTTCCAAGGCCTCAGATTCTTGATTCGATAATGATGGGAGGGTGAGATGTGTTAAGAAATTTCGGATGTCTGCCATAGATGGCCGAACTTTGGTTGTGTATAGGTCTGCATTGTAGCTGCAAAGTTCCTGAGTAATTGCAGCCTTGTGGTAGACTGCGTTGCCCAAAGGTGTGTGCAGTTCGACTATGATTGACCCTCTTATTGTCGGGTTTGCTAACCACGCCAAGAGGGAGCTTGCTCAATTGCCCTCCAAATGCATGTGTGCTATATAAGCTTTGTAATTGTAGCAGCCCAGCCTTTCATCCTCTACTGCCACTTTCTCTTGGTCTTCCACGACTAATGCCTGGAGGTCTGGGCCGTCTGGGCGCCTCTGCTCTAGCATTCACAACTCTTGCTCCGCTTTCTCTATGTCATGGAGTAACATGTGGCAGGCACCCTTGGCCGCTGAAATGCATCGTCCTCTAATAACTGCTTTAAAAGCATCCCACTCCAAAAGTCTTGTGTCTGTGGATCCCTCATTTACCTCTAAAAAAGCTGTTATTTCAGAACCAATGGCGTCCTTAAAAGCCTGATCTTCCAGGAGGGCCGGCTGGAGTCACAATGTGGGTACCGGGGGTCAGAGGTGTGACCATCTAAGTCCTAATGGTAAGGGATTATGGTTTGAGATTGCTCTGGTCAGGTATTCAGGGAGCTGTGTCAGCTCATGAATGTCTGGAGAGCACAAGAAGGTATGTAAGCGCACATGTAAGTCATGTAATGGAGAGAAAAAGAAGTAATCTCTGCCCTCTGGGTAATGAGCCTGCCAAGAATCAACTAGTCCCTATTTATTTTGCCAGTTCCAGAATGCTCTAGCAGCTCGAACAGTCGGGAAGTTCTGCAGTGGAGGTGTGATCTATCTAGAGTTGTGTCAAACATACAGTTAAAATCTCTACCTAGCAAGACAGGTACCATGAAGTGTGTGGCCAGGTATTCGGAAAGGGACGTCAGAATTCCTGATTGGTCAGTGTTAGGGCCATAAACGCTCCTGATCACTATCTCCCACCCATCTAGCATCCCAGTGATTATGACATAATGCCCCAAAGGGTCTATGATGGAAGTGTTTTGTTGATATAGCACCCCGGGTTTGATCCATATAAGGGTCCCCCTCGTATAAGCTGAGTAAATAGTGCAATAGACCTGACCTCACAATCTTCGTTGAAGTGTGCGCCCCTCTACGGCGTCCAAGTGGATCTCCTGTAACAGAGCTATATGGATCCCTCTTCTAGTGAAAAGTGAAAATACTTTATGGCGTTTGGCATCCCCCTGATGTTCCATGTTAGTACCTTAAAACTCTGTGTGGTAGTCTTTGGCAGTGTAATGTGTGGCATTCTGGGAGATGCAGGGGTTCCTGCCCCATCTCAAGAGGCACCCCTCTCACAGCAAGTCTGGTATGTAGCAGGCAGCACAAAACAGGCTCCTCTTTAACTAAAATAAGCTCTTCCCAATTCCCAAACCCAGGGACAAGCGTTGTGACCCACTTGCTCAAACTATCAAACAACCAATAGTCAAAACATGTTCATGCTTTCTAACGTTCAGATCAAGGTTTGTAGGGGAGTGATAGTCCAGACAGTTTGCAACTCTTAGCATGGAATCTCAGGCACCCACCCGACCTCCAATAGCACATTTCATTAGTGATCAATCCTTATGGGGTTTCTATTACATTAACTGTAACGGGCGGTGTGGGAACAGAGTTTTTCTTCTACCCCAGCGTTCCAGGGCAGATGCAAAGATTGTTAAATGAGCTCATCTGCAGTTCCTAGGGTGACCACCGGGAGAATCACATTGGAGGGTATTGAGGCAAGGGACTCACTGTCAGAATCTGATCTCTCTTCGCTTGCTCCCTGAGATGGGGACAGAGGGCCAGGGGAGATCCGCAGAGGGAGGCGCCTGCAGTGACCACCTTCCAACGCTCTCTCTGCACTTCTTCTGTGGGATGTCCAGCCAGTGCAGACGGTCTCGTTTGTCAAGAGCGAGGTTAGGGCTTTCTCTTCTGCATCTAGGGTAGGTCGCTCGGGCCTGGACTAGAATAGGTTGTAGTTCCGTCCAGGACCATGCATCCTGGTGGGTGGAAAAAAACTGCACCCCTTCAGAGTTGTGCAGGGAACTGCATGGAATACTCTATCCCCAGTTCCCAAAGTTTCCTCTTCATGCCGGGGAATGCTGCCATCTGGTGCTGCACCTCTCTGGAGAAATCTGGGAATATTGACCCTTTATTGGTCTCCACCACCAGATTCTCTCGTAGTCGCACCTGTTGTAGAATGTAATATCTATCCTTAAAGTGAAGAAGCTGCGCCACCACCGGTCTCAGTGGAGCGCCTGAGAGAAATGGCTAAGCCGGTACTCTGTGGGCATGCTCCAAAGCAAAGAAGGTAGATAGGCCGTCCGGGGCCACTGTGCATCTGAGCCAATCTTCCAGGTTGCGCACCATGTCTGAACCTTCAATTGTTTCAGGGAGTCCCACTACTCTGATATTATTGCGACGTGGCCTGTTCTCCGCATCTTCCGCTCTGCTCTCTGAAGCAGTTAGGCGAGTTTCAACCGAAGCCATGCGACCACCCACCATCGCCACTGCAGGGGTTTTCTTGGATAGTTCTCTCTCAGTCCCAGTGACCCTCTCAGCTAAACGATGGTGGTCATCACACAGTAGGCCCAACTCAATACTTAAGGTGTACATTTTGGCTTTGAGGTCTGCTCTGGACACCGCTATGGTCTGTAGTACGTCTTGGAGTGTGGGGGTGGAAGGGGCTGTCACCATCATCATTGGTGGCGTTTGCTCCGAGCCACCGCTGGGAGCCCCCAAGGTCCCCATCTCTTTTTTTTCATGGCTTTGCCCATGGCGTGCTCCTGAGTCGCCTGCAGACAAACCTCGAATGGCTTAGGTCTTTCTGGTGTGCAGGTAGTCCAGCAGGCGGCCCCAACGACCAATAGGTTTTCTAGCGGTGGGTTTTCTAGCGGTGGGTTGTCTCCGCGGTGTAAGAGGGTGAACTAGGTCTTCTTCTGCTTAGCAGGCGTGAGAGGCAATTTGCGTTTCCACTTGTTAGGGCCCCACCAGTACACTCTGGTGTTACAGTCCGCTAGGAGTTGGGCTCACCTTCCCAAGTGGTCATGGAGTAAAGGAACAAGTTGTGAAGCCAGGGTTTTTGGTGCCACCTTGTAGGGATTCACAGTCTCCTCCACCCTTGCCTTCTGCCACCACTATTTCAACTCCCATCTTGGGAGATCCGCAGAGGGGAAAATGGATTAAATGTCTGAAAGCCGCAGAGTGGTTCCGGTGGCCATCGTTTTGTCTGACAATCACTGCACCTCAGACCCCACTCGGGCGCTATATGGCTCTCCCTCTCCTCACCTCTGACACCGCCATGCCATCTTCATCCCCAAGGAACAGGGAGATCTTCTTGGTGATCAAAGGATTAATGTGCGCCACTCTGCCGCTTATTTGTCACTCACCGCGGGGCAGCCTCCACCTCACAGTGCACCTCTCTACAGCACACGCAACACCCAACGCCCACAGATCAGGGCATAACACCGCTTGCCCAGCCGCCTAGGTCGCAGCCCGACTTCTCTAGTGCCAGGAGCCCAGCTCTCATCAGCTTGTGCGCTCAGCTCCCAATTTGTGCGGGGGGGAGTCTAACCCACCAGGGTGCACCCCCTCCTTCATGCAGTATTCATGTCCTTACAGCTCCCCAGGCAACCATGCGCTGGGAGGCTTGGCTGGGGTCCCAGGCGAGTGTGCTGTCAGTGCACTGCGATCACCCCAGGTAGGGATCCCATATTGCCTCTGGGCTGTTCCCGAGGCAGCAAACCATTTTCTTCAGGACCGCGTTCGGCCCCACATCAGCCCAGGGTCCCAAGCAGCAGTACAGCCCTCCAGGGCATGCAACCTCCTGTTGCAACTTCGGATCCTCTGTGGCACTGGGACTCACTGAAATGCTGGGCACCATTTAAGTTCGCCATGCGGCCCAGGCCCTAGCTGAGCAGTGTTCCCCAGTCTCTGGCAATTGTCAAGGGGGCCCCTCTTTGCAGGCAGAGGGGTAGAAGAGGTGGCCCCCTACCTCTTCTGTGCGGTAGGATGGGGTTGGATAGGGCGGAGTGCACCAGAGCTCCGGAGCCCTCCGTCTCACTCCACTCGCCGCCTAGCCACGCCACCCTCGAGTTAGAGTTGTTAACATTGTAAATTCCTAACTGGACTTTTCTTGTCACATAATTTGAAACTGTACAGTAAAACAGTTGACATAAGTGAGCTGATTCAAAGTGCCACGGCTGCCATGAGCATAAGTGCAAAGGAGAGACACAAAAGGAAAAAGAAGTTCGCTCACAGTCAAACTTATCAGCAGACGTGCAATTATCCATGTAACAGGGTCGATGGCCAAGGCGGTAACAAAACTGCCCCAAGGAGGTACAAGCATAAAGCATTTACCAATGTCTTCAAAGGATTTTTGAAAGGCAAGCCCACGAACAAGTGAAAGTGATGGGCTTGAGGTGGGCGTGGTTAAAAGCCCACATACATACCAACACATTGGAAAAGCAGTGCTTTTGTGCTGCTATGCTCAGCGTAAAAAGTACTCTGTTTCACCAACTATGCAATATAGCACAAATAGAATATGTAACAGAGCAAAAGATTTTAACAAGGGACTATAGGTAAGGTAATGCAAAAGACACGTGTAGGCTCACAATGGGAAGTGCAAGCTAGTTACTTTGTCTGTGATCTGCAGGTCATGCTCTCTTTAAAGTACTGGTTCTTAGTGGGTAGAAACTGGTCCCACAATCTCAAGTCTCTGTGGCAGTGCTCAGTTAACGTTTACTTTTGGTGCACTGGGCCCCAGGGATGAAGTCTGTGCTGCAAACATGTGGTCCAACCTATTTTCTTGGTGCTGGCTCAGAAATTCTGCGCAGCGGCGTCAGTCTCTGGTAGTACAATTCAGGCCCAGACAGTGATAAGAGTCCATCTGAAAGTCACTGGTGATTCCGTTGAGAAGACGGGATAGAGGTCATATGTCATTGTTGGCTCTAGCACACATTGCAGTTCTCTGGGACAAAGCATGAGGAAAACCGATGGAGACATTCAACATCTCTTTTTCAGTGCGGCTTGTCAGGTTCACAGAAGGGATGCAGAGGGATCCACTCCAACAACCAGTTAGACACCGCTCTTGATTGTGGTGATCACAGACAATAGTCATACTTGGGACCTTCAGTGCAACCTGCTAGCCCCAAACAGGATAAAGGGAGACCCACTCCAGCACACTGTCGGCTTTGTAATGTAATTTCTGGTGGATTTGACTACAGTAAGTTGTCCTGTCCCTCCAACCATTCCATTTGGGCAGTTCTTTCTTACTGGTCACAGCATCTGAGCTTCTCCTCTGGGCAGTCTTCTGCTTGCTAGGGTGCCTTCCACTCCTCATTCTTAACAGGCGACTTGGACTTCTTTACAAGACAGGCCCCCAGCTCTTCTTCATCAAGTAATTGCAGGCTTTCAGGTAATATCTCCTTACCTCTCGGAGACGACTATCACACTAGCCCTAGGATCACAATGGTATCCCTGACACTCTGTGGAGTGTCACCTCATCAGTTTGTCCTCTTTTATAGTCCTTTGCCAGTCAGGGAATATTGATTCCCCCATCACTGTTCTGGAACCAAATTGAAATGGTTTGCCCAGTTGTCTATCACTCATCTCCAGAGCAGACATAGGCCCTCATTATGTCATTGGCGGTAAAAACTGCCTGCCGCCACGGCGACGGCCGTCATAAGCCCGTCGCCTTGGCTCACATCCGTCTGCCATAATATGTCCCTAGCCGGATTTCCGCCACAAGAAAGGCGGAAATCCAGATGTGGTCATGCTGGCAGACAGTGTTAAGGTGGTGCTGCTACCACCAGCAGCGCCACACCAGTAGACCGCCACCAGCCATATTATGATAAATAATACGGTTTGGCAGTGTTCTTCTGGCGGTAGCAGTGCCCTGTCCCATACCCTGACGGAAGACCCCCTGAATCCAGGTGTGTGTGTGTGGGGGGGGGGGGGGGTGTGCATGAGTGTGTATGTGCATGAGAATGTATATGTAGTGTTGTTTGCGTGCGTGTATGCATGTGTGAGAATGCTTGTAAGTATGGCTATGTGAATGCATGTCTGTGTGTTAGTGTGAATGTGGTGCGGATGTGCGCATGAATGAACGGATGCATTTGTGTAGGAATGTGTGTAGGCCTGTGTAAGTGGGTGTGTGTATGCGTGGTGTGTGTCTGCGTATGTGTGTGTTGGGGGGCGGGCAATTGGAAAGGGGAGAGCGTGGATAAAGGGGGATGGGGGGTTTCTGGGGAGTTGTTGGGGGGAAGTGGCCGCCTATCAGTGACAGGGAAGGAATTACCTGTCACTGACAGGCCTACCGCCATGCGCCTTTTGGAATACTCTCTAAGGAGAGAACAAGGCAGGCAATGACAGAATGATTCTATCCCTACTACAAGAAGACCACTGTTTCCACTTCCCCACACCCTTCCTCTGTTCTAATCTAAGTGCTTAGAAAGGTACTGTCAGACAGGTCACTGCTGAATTTCTACTTTTCTACAGGTAGCTCTGACTCCTTTCTGATGGATACAACTACCTGTGGATTCCTCACCTCATGAATACTCCCATGGCGCCAGCATTCTACGGAAATCTTCTTACTAGTCTCTGCACGTCGACGAGGACGTCACTGTCTCGCACGCGACGCCGTCTGACGTCATACAGGCAATAAGAGGTCCTCGACGACGTGCGGACGTCAGTTCCCTTTTTTCCGTGCATTCGAAACGGTTATCTTCGAGGGAGCAACTGTTACTCTTGCGGTTACAGTGTATATCTTGCTGCGTACTCTTTCTCTGTGGAAATAATGTCGCAGAGAAAGTCTGGATTTAAGCCTTGTCGTGAGTGTGGAGGCAAGATGTCGGTGACGGATCCTCATTCCGATTGCCTTTGGTGTTTGAGCTCCGACCACGACGTCTCGACTTGTGATTCGTGTCAGCACATGAATCCGAAGGCCATTAAAGAACGCGAGGCGAAGCTGTTTATGGCCAAGTCAAAGGAGAAGCATCACAAGAAAAAGTCTTCTCCAAGACATCGGCGTCATCGAGACTCCCGGCGCCGTAGAGAATCTCGGCGTCATTCAAGGGAGGCTCGTTCCAGGTCTCCGGATCGGCGCCGCAGGACATGGGAGGTCAGCCCCACGGTGACGCCGCATCCTTCGACGCCGTTGCTCTCTTCGACGTCTCCAACTTCGCCTGGACAGGCGTCGGTGATTGAGGTATTGGAGCCTCAGGTGTTTTCTCCGGCGCAGACGCCGAGGCCGGCGTCGGGGTCGCCTCCGAGTCAGGCACCCCAGTATCCGGCTTTTCCCACCCCTGGAGCCGATAGTTCCGCATTCTTGAATGCGATGTATGCCATCTTCCAACAGATGGCTCCAGGGGGTGGTCCGGCTGGGCCTTTGGCCTTTTCTTTGGGTGATCCTGCGCCTCTTCGGCCGGCACCCTTTATGCCCTTTCTCCCGTTTGGGAACGTGGGCTCGGCGCCAGTGTCGGCGCCGGTGGCCGCTCCGATGGCTTCGGAGGGATTGGCCCCAGGGATTTCCATCCCGTCGACGTCGAGATTTCGGCCTGTGACTCCGGTGGGTCCATCCGTTTCATCTGCTCTTCAGTCGGCGCCGAAGTTACCTGTGGCGCCGGATGCGGCGTCGGTGGCTTCGGAAGATCGGCGCCGATCTCCGACTTCGGCGGAGGTGTTGTCGACTCCGCGGATTGAGCAACGACTGCATTCAAGGAGGCGTGCTCTCCGGGTACTAGAGGAGCAGGAGTACCAACGAGCCCTAGAGGAAGGAGAGCTAGAGGACTCGGGTGATGGGCTGCGTGGACTGGAGTCGGCCAGTGGGCTGGACACTTCCCCTGAGTGGGACCTTTCGTCCCCGGGGGAATATACCGAGGAAGCTGCTTCCTTTCATACAGTGGTACGGAAGGCAGCTAGTTTTTTGGACCTGCCTTTGCCGGTGGTGGAGGCGAAACAAAACCTTTTGACAGAGGTGTTGCATCCGGCCTCAGCCGCGGCGGAGCCTCTATTACCTTTTAATGACGCTCTGCTGGATCCGGTTTTAGAGGTGTGGAAGAAGCCGGCATCTTCCCCAGCAGTTCACAGAGCCGTGGCCAGGAGGTATCGGACGGCTCCAACTGATCCTGGTTTCCTATCTAGGCACCC
Source organism: Pleurodeles waltl (assembly GCF_031143425.1). NCBI lineage: Eukaryota > Metazoa > Chordata > Amphibia > Caudata > Salamandridae > Pleurodeles > Pleurodeles waltl. The sequence goes on along the minus strand of NC_090450.1, from coordinate 335,734,241 downwards.
TACGCCGGAGAGCTTGGTTGTGCAGGCCTCCTGTTCGTCCAAATCAGCGCCTGGTTCTTTCCCGACGGTGCCTGGGGACAGAGACTCAAAAAAGCTAGAGGCGCAGTCGAAGAAGATTTTTTCGTCCTGCAGTCTGGCGTTAAAAGCCACTAATGCGACCTGTATCCTGGGGAGGTATATTCATGCTCTGATGGATGACATCTCCTCTTCGTTTACAGAGCTTCCCCAGGGTCTTTTGGATCTTGTCTCTGATGCCCAGGCTGCTGCGACCCAAATTATCCAGACGGGACTGGATACCACCGACTCGGTAGCCAGAGCAATGGGCACAACTGTGGTGGAAAGGAGACAGGCCTGGCTACGTAACTCGGGCTTTTCGGCAGATGTACAGTCCACATTGTTGGATCTCCCGTTTGATGGGGACAAACTGTTTGGGGCTAAGGCTGATTCGGCCTTGGAACGTTTTAAGGAGAGCAGGGCCACGGCTAAGTCGTTGGGACTTCAAGCTCCTTCTTCCACGGCCTCTTCCAGATTCTTCAGGAGGTTTCGTGGATTTGGGCGTGGCTCTTCCTCCTCTTCCTTTCGGGGAAGATTTCAGCAACCTGCCTCTTCCCACCCCTATAGATCTTTTAGGGGGAGGGGTAGGGTCCGCACCAGGGGAGCCTCTCAGCAGCACTCTGCCTCTTCCTCATCCTCTGGCGGGGTGCAGCAGGGGAAGCAGCCTTAGGCTTCCACCATTTCCCACTCACTCCTCTCCTGTAGGGGGAAGATTACAGCATTTTCTCACCAAATGGGAGACTGTTACGTCGGACACTTGGGTTCTCAGTGTTGTGGGAAAAGGCTACACCCTTCCCTTTCGGGAGTTTCCGCCCCTCATCCCGCCCCGCCCTTCGTATTGTTCACAAGAACACCTCCTGTTGCTAGAACAGGAGGTGGAAGTCCTCCTTTTAAAGGGCGCGGTGGAGTTGGTCCCGGAGCAGGAAAGGGGTCAAGGAGTTTACTCAAGGTATTTCCTGATTCCCAAGAAGGATGGTCGTTTGAGACCAATTCTGGACCTGAGGATCTTGAATTGGTTCCTCAAGCAGGAAAAGTTCAAGATGCTGACCCTAGCACAGGTGCTTTTGGCGTTGAACATGGAAGACTGGATGGTGTCTGTCGACTTGCAGGATGCTTACTTTCATATCCCGATACTCAAGTCACACAGGAAGTATCTCCGGTTTGTGGTGGGATCGCAACACTACCAGTTTGCGGTCCTTCCGTTTGGTCTTACTTCAGCACCTCGAGTCTTCACGAAGGTGATGTCGGTGGTTGCGGCAGAGCTCAGAAGGAAGGGGATAGCAGTATTCCCTTACTTGGACGATTGGTTGATCAAAGCCAAGTCCCCGGAGCTTGTGTTGCGTCATCTGCAGTCAACAACCCAGTTGTTGTTCGACCTGGGCTTTTCGGTGAACGAGCCCAAATCTCACCTGGAGCCCTCTCAGCGCCTCCTGTTCATAGGGGCAGTACTGGATACGACATTGGGTCGGGCCTTTCCTCCGCCTCAGCGGATTCAAGATATTCAGGATTTGGTTCCAATGTTTCGAAACGGAGCGGTAGTTCCAGTCCTCAAGGTCCTTCGTCTGCTCGGTCTTTTTGCCTCCTGCATTCTGTTGGTCACGCATGCTCGCTGGCACATGAGGGCTCTTCAGTGGTGCCTCCGAAGGCAGTGGTCTCAACACAGAGGGGATCTAGAGGGTACTGTCAAGATCTCCAGAGATGCTGCTGTGGATTTGAAGTGGTGGATTGCAAGCAACAATCTTTCACAAGGAAAACCGTTCCAGCAGTCGCCACCAGTGGCCACAGTCATAACGGATGCTTCCACTCTAGGGTGGGGAGCTCATCTGGGGGATCTGGAGATCAAAGGTCTTTGGTCTCCAGAGGAACAGATTTTTCACATCAATCTGTTAGAGTTACGGGCTGTACGTCTGGCTCTCAAGGCCTTCCTCCCTTCCCTTTGTGGTCAGTCGGTACAGGTCCTAACGGACAATACTACCACGATGTGGTACATAAACAAGCAGGGAGGAGTGGGGTCGTACCTTCTCTGCAGAGAAGCTCTTCGACTATGGTCCTGGGCAAAGGACCATCGGATTTGCTTGATAGCAAACCATCTGGCCGGAGTCTTGAACGTGCGTGCGGACAGTCTCAGTCGCCACTTCTCGGCAGACCACGAGTGGCGTCTCCATCCAGATCAAGTCCGTTTAATCTTCCAGAAGTGGGGGTTTCCTCGGGTAGATCTGTTCGCCACTCGAGAGAACGCGCATTGTCCGTTGTTCTGCAGCCTTCAGTATCTGATGCAGGAAGCATTGGGGGACGCGTTTCAAATGACCTGGTGCGGCCAGTTGCTTTACGCGTTTCCTCCCATACCCTTGATTCCTCGAGTATTGAGGAAGATTCGCCAAGACCGGGCTCTAGTAATCGTAATAGCTCCGGATTGGCCAAGGAGGGTGTGGTACTCCGACCTTCTCCAACTCTCAACGTGCCCGCCGCTCCGTCTCCCTTTCAGGGCAGACCTCCTCTCGCAGTCGCAGGGGCAGGTTCTACACCCCAACCTCCAGAGTCTGCACCTACATGCCTGGAGATTGAACGGGGCAACCTGAGTTCCTTCTCTCTCCCGCCTGAGGTAGTGGATGTTATATTAGCGGCCAGGCGACACTCCACTAAATCTATCTACGCTAATAGGTGGTCTAAATTTGTTGCGTGGTGTGGAGAGAGGCAGATTGATCCTTTACAAGCTCATCTATCGGACGTTTTGTCTTTTGCTCTATCTCTGGCGCAGAAAGGTTGTGCAGTGGCTACCATTAAAGGTTATTTATCGGCCTTGTCAGCCTTCATATGTCTTCCAGACCAACCATCTTTATTTAAATCCCCTATTGTTATCAGATTCTTGAAAGGTCTTCTAAATCAATATCCTCCAAAGCCATTCGTTATGCTGCAATGGGATTTGTCCTTAGTCCTGACTTTCCTTATGGGGTCCCCTTTTGAACCTATGCATTCTTGCCCCTTAAGGTATTTGTTTTTAAAAACAGTCTTCCTGATAGCTATAACATCAGCAAGGAGAGTGAGTGAGTTGCAGGCCTTATCAGTAAAACCCCCTTATACAACTTTTTATGGGGATAAGGTGGTGTTGAGGACCAAGGCTGCTTTCCTCCCGAAGGTTGTTTCACCCTTCCATTTGGCTCAGGCAATTACTTTGTCCACGTTCTATCCTCCGCCTCATCCTTCCAAAGAGGAAGAAAGACTGCACCGTCTGGATCCAAAGAGAGCGTTGAGCTTCTTTATCAATAGAACAAAGGATTTCAGGCTGGAGGATCAGCTGTTTATTGGATACGTGGGCAAGAGGAGAGGAAAGGCAGTCCACAAGAGAACACTATCCAGGTGGGTTGTTCTTTGCATTAAAATATGTTACTCTTTGGCAAAGAAGGATCCTCCTGAGGGCATTAGAGCTCATTCCACCAGAGCTAAGTCGGCCACTTCGGCCTTAGCCAGAGGTGTTCCTGTGGTCGACATCTGCAAGGCCGCAACTTGGTCGTCCCTTCACACTTTTGCAAAACATTACTGTTTAGATTCTGAGGTTAGAAGGGACGGCCATTTTGCACGGTCAGTGCTGCAGGATTTCTTGGTTTGACCATTTAGGCACCCACCGCCGGGCGTGGTACTGCTTTGGGACTCTATTCATGAGGTGAGGAATCCACAGGTAGTTGTATCCATCAGAAGAACGAGTTACTTACCTTCGGTAACGACTTTTCTGGTGGATACATTAGCTACCTGTGGATTCCTCACGGTCCCACCCGCCTCCCCGTTGCCTTTATGGTCTTGCCAAGTAATCCTTGAGTGCGCTCCTCTTGATCTTTGAGGGTGCAATAGATGTATATATATAATATATTTATATATATATATGGGTATATGTGTATATATCTTTATGTATATACTTGGTGTGTGTATATATTTTTAAAAGAAAGAGTTTTATATATATATATATATATATATATGTACATAAAAAAGATTTACAGTTATTCATACAATGTGGTGTATTTTTACAATATAATGGATGTTGCTTTGTTCTTTCATTGCATTGCCTGGTTGTTCTCATGCACGTAAAAAATGATTGGTACTGACGTCCGCACGTCGTCGAGGACCTCTTATTGCCTGTATGACGTCAGACGGCGTCGCGTGCGAGACAGTGACGTCCTCGTCGACGTGCAGAGACTAGTAAGAAGATTTCCGTAGAATGCTGGCGCCATGGGAGTATTCATGAGGTGAGGAATCCACAGGTAGCTAATGTATCCACCAGAAAAGTCGTTACCGAAGGTAAGTAACTCGTTCTTCTGCCACATGTTAATGTCCGGCTCTTTACAGAATATTCAGGTATGTCAGCAATGCACTTTGCTCATCTGGGAGGCTGTTACTCCATCTTCATGTTTTGCTATACTTTATCAGAGGAAAACAAAAAAGGATTATTACTGATCTCATACCCACAGACTTCGATGCAATAGATATTCATATTAACAGTCACCTACTGTACATTCCGGAAATCAGGTATGGACCCTTATTAGGGCACTTTGGTGAAACTTTGGAGACCATGTCCAGAAGGCTTCTTGCTGACTACCAGATACAGGAAAAAGATAGGTTTGGTTCTAGAGATTCAAAAAAGGTATTATGCTGCCACCACTATACGTGTATAAACCAGTGCAAAGACAGCAGTCCTATAAAAAGAAAGGCACATTTGGGGATTCAGTACATTTTCACATATAATGTGTCAGCACGCATACATGATTGTTGCGCATGCTAGGCACTAAAAATCAAAAACATAGTAGATACTAGCAGTTGGGTAGCTTAGGGCAGGGATGTGCCCTTAAAACACCATGCAGAGGACCTTCTCATTTCAGCACATGGGCTGCTCCTTTGTTGTTCCTATTTGGACACTCAGTGCACTAACTACAGTTGTTTGTGTAATACCCATGGCATTTGCTTCCTTTTCAGCTGCTCTTGGTAGACCCCCAGAGCATCATTAAACCTGACTATAAAATGGCAATTCCTTTAAGATGAATGTCCGAGCATGAACCCTACCTTTGAGTCCTGGATTAGATTTGCTAGCTCTCATATCAGCCAATTTGCCATAACTTTGGCAATATCTCCAATGTTGTTGCTCTTGAGGGAAATGGGATTATAACTGGATGCTGTAAAATACCCTTTCCAGAATGTGAAAGAAGTCCTGTTGTTTGCATTGGCCTTATCATTTTATCTTGTAGTATTAAGAACAAGATCACATTCAAGATTCCGATTGCTTCCAATTACTGTGTAAGTTGAACCAAACACCAAGAGTCTGAAGGGTGAGGCAAAAAGCATGTTTTGTGGGTGTTGCAAACATATATAAGGGCACAATTAACTTGGAGCCATATCATCTGTTTTGGTGAAGATGTACCTTCCCTTAGGGCCAACCTATGTTTTCAAATTTTACGGGGTAAACATTTCCTGAAAAGCAATACTACACCACATTTCCTGAAAATGGAGAAGGTGGGAGGTTAGGAAGCTTTACCAACCCAAACCATTTTGGCCATCTTTCACCCAGACTGCAAAAGATGTGTTTGTGTTGGAGTATGGCACTGTCCGGGGATGTGGTGGGCAGATACCCTAGAACTGCTTAACTTTCCATGAAATGGGAGAGGTCATTTCCATTTATTGAAATTTTGTTTAATAACGGTGGTCTTAATAAAAGGGCTTACACTCAGGAACTATGAAAGTGACAAAGGTTGTATAAATGGCAGTTAGTGGATCAACAGGTGGAGACATCATCAATTCAGTCAGTCAAATAACTTTATTCGACAATTGCCATAAAAGTGCAAACCAGAACACATTTTACTGATCTATAAATAATATAAAACACAAATAAAACAATTTCTAAGAACACCATATAAGCATCCAATCTAAAACCCCTTGACATATAGCAGATAAATATACTAAACATAATTAAAATCACAAAATCAGAAAAATACAGATATTCTCTCAAAATAGTAAACTTTACAAACATATAAGAATTTAAAATAGAGTAGACCTTTTCCTAATACTTAAAGAAGCTGTAACAAAATCTAGTACATAATGACAAGTTTGGATATCTGACAATCTCTGAAGATATAATAGAGCTTCCTTGTAATGGGTAGGTCTAAGGTGACGTTAAATGGGTAGGATAAAAGCCCCTCTGGGAGCAGCATATAGAGGGCAAAAAAGAAGAAAATGCGAGGTACTCTGAATTGATTTGGAATCACAGGGACAAAGTGGTAGATCCTTTTTCCAGAAACATGGTTCGGGAAAGGCTACCTTAAAGTGAATTAGATTAAGTCTAAAAAGTGTTAAAAGAGAAATTATTCTAAAACTTGAAAACCAGATCAAATCGGGTTCAAGGCATGGAGCAGTCACAATCCGAGTGTAGGGATCGAAGGATTTCAATTCCAGGGAGCTATAAAATCTCAGCTCTGATACATGCTCAGAATAAGTAGACTTCAAAACAGTCCTAGAGTTTGTAGTTAACAAATGGGGTTTGTCAAACATGTACCTAAGCTCTAGCTTCTCAAAAGAGTTTCGCAGAAACACAAGCCAGGGAATCCTATTTGAATTATCCAATTGTAGGCAATCAAAAATGCAGTCTTGAACAAGTTTTGCCGTAGGGTTTAACCAGCATCTGATCCAGAGCAGTAGAGGAGCAATGGAGACCCTGTCCTCCAAAAAACGCTGGCCAAGTTCTTCATGGCAGATGATGTTTGCTATGCATTTTGGAACCATCAGTAATCTACGCAGGAATTTATTTTCAGCGCTCTGGAGAGAGGGTATTTTATTGTAGCCCCAGGCACCTGCCCCGTAAAGGACTGCTGCAACGCACTCGGAGTTATAAAGTGTTTTCATCTGTGCAGGGGGTCTGTGGCCTAATTTACTAGAAAAGCAAAAAATCGCTTTGTTATTCCTTGTCAACTGTTGGAGCTTAAAGTTGAGTAACAGCCTCCCAGATGAGCAAAGTGCATTGCTGACATAGCTGAATCTTCTGTAAAGAGCCGGACATTAACATGTGGCAGAAAGGAGTCAGAGCTACCTGTAGAAAAGTAGAAATTCAGCAGTGACCTGTCTGACACTACCTTTCTAAGCACTTAGATTAGAACAGAGGAAGGGTGTGGGGAATTATTCACCTTGTTTAAAATATGTCCTCCCATAATAAATTGTTTAGACTTTGTGTTACGTGGGCCACATGTCATAACAAAAGTCTTGGGGTAGTTTACTTTCAAATCAAGGTTCGGCATAAAATTGTAAAACAGGTCCAATAGTCCCTGTAAACCATTTGCGGTATGAGCAATTAAAACTGCATCATCAGCATATAATAAAACTTGAAGTGGTCTCTTGCCCATCTTTGGTACATCCTTTGCATGTTTTACCAGCGAATCATAGAGCCCATTTATGTATATCAAAAAAAGAAAGGGCGCTAAGATACATCCCTGTCTTACGCCCCTTGTTGACGGAATGGGAGAGGTTCTCTTCCCATATAAACCAGCCTGAACAGAAACCGTTAAATCTGTATGTAGGCATTTAATAAGCTCCAAAAGGGACGTGTCACAGCCTAAAGCTCCCAAAATTTGCCATAGCTTCGACCTATTGACCATATCAAAGGCACTAGTTAGATCAATAATAGCCATATGAATGGACTCTTTTTTGACTATCATATATTTACTGAGTATCAGATGCAGGTTTAAAACTTGCTCAACTGTGCCTTCACCGGGTCTAAAACCAAACTGATTAGGGGATAAAATCTGGGCCTCGGTCACCCAATCTTCTAAACGGGATAAGATCACACTTCCTAAAATCTTTGCTGTCGAATCAATAAGAGAAATTGGTCTGTAACAGGAAGGATCTTGTCTGTTTCCTTTTTTGAAGAAGGGAACAATAATAGCCGATTTCCATGAGATGGGCACATTACTATTTGCCGCGCTATTCAACACATTTGTAACTAGCGGACCCCAAAGGTCAATTTCAGATTTGAAAAGAGGGCCTTTCCCTGCCTTGATCGATTGATGGTGCTTAAGACCTCATGTAGATCAAAATTAATATCTAAGGCCTTAATATTAGGGTCTAAAATGGAATATGCAGTAGGATTATCTACTATATGCAGGTTCTCATTGTTTCCTGGACAGAAAACTTTCCTAAAATTAGTTACCCAGACGTCCTCTGCAATAAGACAGTCATCAACCTTAGTATGGTTATCTGAGAAGTAGGAGTGATTTATCACTTTCCAGAATTTAGAAGTATCCTTCAGCTCAGAAGCAGCCAAGAGTTCATCCCAGGCCTTAGATCTAATTTCTGATTTCCTTTTTTCAAGGGCGGCCTTGTAGTCGGCTCTAGCTAGTTTAACTAGTTGGCGGGAGAGGGGAGCTGCTTTAAGAGCATCTTTGAGTTTTTTTATGGGCAGATGAGCACACAGAATCAAGCCATCTGTGGGCCACTGGCCCCTTCGAGGGCCTGTCTACCACCAGGGCTTGTGAGATGTCAGTGCTTAAAGATTCAAATTCACGAACTATGCGTTCAGGATCTAGCTGCTGGGACAAACACATATGAATAGAGTCAGACCTACTTCTTACAATTTCGTGGTTGGAAATTTTAGGATCTATTTTGTCCCATTTTAAACGTAAACCACAGTTTGGATTATAAACAGTAGTAGCTCTCAAGCTTTTATTCTTAGGAACCTGGTTAATTTTTAGATCCAAGTTAATACTAAGGGGATTATGGTCACTGGCACAGTGAGGCGTGATCTTAAATTCTTGAATTAAATAAAAATCAGAGGTGCCAATAAGTATAAAGTCAATGATACTCCCCTTCAAATTCCCTGTGAAGGTTGGTATATTACAGGCGTCAGCAGCCAATTTCTCTATAACGTGTACCAAATCAAACTTACAAATAAAAAGGTTTAGGGCATCTCCTTCAGTAGTATGATTGAAATTAATTAATGACTCTCTACCCTCAACAGGGAAGGCACACAGGTCCATGTGTTCCTTGCTACACAGAGGAGTATTGAAATCGCCCACCCATAGGGTAATTAGGTCACTATTCTGCAAGACATTTGATGAATCTATGAGGTCCGTTATCTCCTCCAAGTGACCCGTAAGAAGGCCCGAGGGATATTATTATAAAAATGTTAAATTAAGATATCTTTTTGCCCGCTAATAGAGACTAAAACAACCATGAAATAAGGGGAAGAACAGATTAAGGACACGTTTAAAAGCAGGAGATGTAAGGAAACAAGAACTAAAAGGCCGCCACGTGCTCTCCCCATTTGGGAGGTTATTGCCGGCTGACACAGAGAGGTAAAACCGTTCAGAAGGAACGTATCTTTAGACCAGGTCTCCTGTAGACAGATTATGTCATAAGAAGAAATAAAGCTCCTCCAATCCGAATTGTCAGTTTTGGATCGCAGCCCTGCTATATTCCAGCTAAGCAGGGTTAGTGGTCTAGACCCAGGACATGAAGTTAAAACTTAAGTATTTAGTAGAATTGGCAAGTCCAATGCAGGCTTTTCTGTGTCCCAAGTACATTCATTATGAACGTTCCCAGCTTTTGATCTCTCCATATTAGAGGAACAGGGGTGGTCCAAAGCCGTCAGTCAATCGTTCTCGTCAAGATAATTAAGAGCTGAAAACCGATTGCTAGAGGGTACATTTACCTGTAATTGGAACCTTTCTGGGTCAGGTCTATGGATACTTTAATTAGTAACAATGCGTTTTGGTAGGAGCACAGGGTCATAAAATTGACACAGGGGATGTATTTGAATCCTATTACATGACCTATTACATTGATCCAAGTTGGTCAAAAGATACTCCACCGAACGAGAATTTGCAAAATTTAAAACAACATAATCTCCCTCCTCCATTTTCTTTGAATATCCAACCCTCCTCACTCTACGGGCCATAAGAATCTTGTCATTATGATAAAAATTAGGTTTAATGTTGGATTTCAACCAGTGGCCAGCTTTTCTAATTAGGTAATGGGTATCTTCTTGTTTAGAACCCTCCAAAGGGGGAACATTTGAGAGAACCAAAACATACGGATTGCAATCAGGAGGTAGATGTAAAGAATCTGCATGGCTTGTAAATTTAATTGGACCAATGTCTTGCAACCTAGAGGAGTGAACTTCCCTTGTCAACCCTTGTGCAGGGTCGTCAACTAAAATTTCTTGTCCAGAAACGGCTTGTGGATCAAGCAAAGAATTACTTGCTCCTTGAGGTACCAGGGTAGAAGGAGGGATGGTTTGATAAGCCTGTTCTTGACTATGATGTATTCCCGTACTTAATGATCCTGGTTTAAAAAAATTAGATAGAGTACTGGTCACATCATTACAAAAGCAATCAAGCTTCCTAGTAATCAAAGTGAAAAGTTTTGCCTCTAAAGTTGCACAAAAAGATTTGAGTGTCAAGTCGATAATACTAGAAAAGTCTTCAGGGGCATCCTTGCTCAGAAGACATCCAGGGGAGGAAGCCAAGGAGATTGGGACTTTGGCACTTAAGGCCGGGAGGGTGGGTAATCTCTTTTTAGAACCCAAGGCCTTTTTTGTATTTTTGGGCTTTTTCCCGGCTCTCCTCTTCTTCAAAGGACGAGAATCGGCCTGAGAACAAGAGCTTTCAAGAGGAGGAATAACTAATAGGGTAGAAGAATTAATTCGATCAGTGGGAGGGAATATATCGTCGCCCGACTGTCTAGTATTCGAAGGCAGGATCGGTAGTGAAGGATCAGTACTTGGAATGGTGGTTATGTGAACAATAGGTTCCAAAGGGGGGTGTTGTACAGTGCTTTGGACAGCCCCAATCCTTTCTTCTACTTGTTCAAGTTCAGATTCAATGGCCCCCATCACAGAAGATAAATAACTAGTAATGGGGGACTGAAAAGAGCTGGGCCCGCCTTCCCCCTTTTGCACATTGATCTTTCTTTTTCCCATTATGGATAATGGTCTCACACAGTACCTTTCACAGCTTCCGGAAGAAATTACCGCAGGCGGGAGAAATAGACGTTAGAGGGGGGCCCAGCCCAGCCTCTTCAGGTCGATGACGGGCGAAGGACGGGCCCTCCCTTGGCCCGGGCTCCGCCCGCGTGTGTCCCGCGAGGTGGGAGCGCGGTGAGTTATTTAAAGGGCTCCTGCCCTCTGGTGATTCTTGCCGCCTCCTCCTTCCCCACAGGTGCTGGCAAAGCGCGTACCGCGAAGCGGGAGCGCTGTGAGTTATTTAAAGGGCTCCTGCCCTCTGGTGATTCTTGCCGTCTCCTCCTTCCCACAGGTGCTGGCAAAGCGCGTCCCGCGAGGCGGTAGCGCTGTGAGTTATTTAAAGGGCTCCTGCCCTCTGGTGATTCTTGCCACCTCCTCCTTCCCAACAGGTGCTGGCAAATTGACATCATCAATTAAAATACAACATTATTAGTGGTTAAGTGACCCAGTGCTCGATAAGACCAGCCCTGGCTTTTCAGAGGTGAGCTAGACTTCTTTCTTACACTAGGCTTCCAAAGCCTGGTGTAGGCCTTCTTTACCCATGTGACATTGACTAGATCTGTCACAGCCCTTCGGGGAGAGAATTCTGTTTCAGGAGGAGCCTTCTCTGCTTTATATTTCACCCTGACTGTACAGCAGGGGTCTCCAACCTTTTCTGTAGCAAGAGCTGCTTCTGATCAGTGAAAATAATCGTGAGCTACAGAAGGCTGGACAACCTGTGCCTTATTATCAAACACCCCCATGCCAAACTTTTTTTACTTTAAGCCTAAGGTTCATAGAACCAGATACTATGGTTTAAATAAAATACTTTGACTAGGGGCACTATGACAGGGCTGCCATGTGTGTCAGTGAGAATGTGGGATTTGGGGTTGTATGAACATGTGTGCATATGAATGGGATATTTGTGTATGGGTAACTAGGAGCTGGCGTCGTATGTACTTGTGGAACAGGGCATACCATTCGCCATATGGGGAATCCGTTACAAGTATAGCACGAACATACAACCAAGTTTTTAAATGAGAGGAATTTAAAGTGGAAATATTTTCATAATGTGTAAAAGTAAAAAGTATTGTATTTTTCAGTTATAAATATTGCACAGTGTTCTTCTGGCCACTGGAAGCAAGAAGCCTGCTGTTTGTAAGTGCAACAATTTGAAAAATAATTTGAGAAAATTAAATGTAAAAGTTAACTTAATCATAAGGTAACTTTTAATTTTCTCCATTTTAGAAGCTTTGAGAAATCATTTTGTCCTCGCTTCCGATACTGGGTTGACAAGAACTTTTATTTAAGAGTGAAATACTGTAGTGCTTGAATTCTTCACCTATGTGCCCTGGATCATAAATCTGACTCCAGCACCTTTCATAAGCAGGCCCTGCTAACTGCAGACTGGTGATAATATTGTATAATAAGTACAGCCTTACCTTAACTTTAAAGGGAAAAATGTGACCCTTTACTGATTTAAAAATGAACTCCAGACTGTGAACAACTCTGAAGGGGTGTGGGAGCGACTGGTAGCTCGCGCTCGACTAGTTGGGGACACCTGCTGTAGAGTCTGATAAATCTAAAAAAGTACTCTAGGGAATCTAGATCTGGTAAATTCCTTGAAGTTTTCATTGACCATGATGAGCTTTGTTGCAAGCTCTCATAAACCAAATGTCGGGCCTAACTAGATCTTGACATTGAGTCCACTGCTACCTTTTCAGCGTAAAACCTGTCCGCCGGGTTGGCGGTCTGCCCACCCAGTTTTGATGTTGGCAGTCCTACAGACTAAACACCACCCAAGTCCTGCCGACTCTGTCAAGGATTCCCATTCAAATGGATGGCACCACTGGAAATAGTGGCAGGTGGCGGGACTCCAGCCACCCTTACTGCTGTGCAAATTTGAATGTTTCTTACCGCCAGGCCAACTGTGGCAGTCCTTTTTTTCACAATTTCACTTCTGTTTTCGACTGGACACCACCTTCCGTTGGTGCTGCCACTGGACCACAGAGACAACACAGCCTGCCCCCATCCCCAGACTCAAAGGTGGGGAAGCCGCATTGCCTGTGTCTTTTATGTGGCCACTGCACATGAGGCCGGGACCACTACACTGACATACATGTCACAGTCATTTTTTAAAACAATTGTGTCCAACATGGATGGGGATACTGGTACAAGACACATATTGCACACATAGGCAACTGTCATTATGTGCCAGTATTCATTGCCAAATGAATGCTGACACCACAGTGATGTTACAATAGCACTTGTCAGCTATGTCTGTGTGTGCACATTGCGAGGGGATCTGTGCCTGTAATGTTGTGCTGCCAGTTGTGTATATGAGTCAGTACATGTATGTGTGAGATTGGATTGGATGCTTGAGGTGAATGGAGCTGGGGTGGGTGGTCTGGTTGTGTCTATATGTGTGCCACTTGCATATTGGTCTGACGTGTGTTGTGTTGCTGTGTGCAAAATTCAGGTGAGTGCTGTTGTGGTGTGGCAGTTGTGTTATTATGTGTGTAGTTGTGCCTTTGTGTGAGTTTGTGTAAGTGAGTGTGTAGTTGTATTGGTTGTTGTGTTTATGTTATGTGTGGGTGTTATATCAATGTTGTGTGTGTGTTGTGTCATGATATGGTGTAATGTGCATTTTGGCAAGTGTGTATGTGGTGTGTTGTGTAGGTGGATACATATGGTGGATACATATGGCCAAGGTACAGTGTGTGTCTGAGACTTACCACTATTCCATAGTCACTGCCATTCTACGATGTCCATTGAGTCCAGCGACAGCCTCCTTCTTCCAGCAATCTCCTGGCAGAACCCACCAACCTGACGGCTAGGAAGAGCACTTCGTCGTGACGGTCGTCAGTAATTCCGCCAAGATCTGAATCAGGCCCTTAATGTTCTACTGTTTGAACTGGAGACAAAGCATAAGCAAAGTTTTTCTAATCAAGTTGTTCTCAATTGAAAAGTCACCATCAGTGTGAATTTTGAGGCCTTCAAACAAGAAGGGGCAACTAATCTTCTTGGATGTCATCAATAATTACTTGGCTTGCCGGTGGCACAAGAAGGATGCAGTGGTAGGTTTAAGTGAATCTGTGCATATGCTGTAATTCAAGGGGAGGAGAAAACCCGGTTTCAGGTAGGCTTGGAAGGAAACAAGTGAAGACGGATATTATATTTGATGGTTTCAGCTGTCAAAACATGGCATAAAACATTGTCACGTCTCAAGCAGTCTTCCCATTTAGTGTTCTTGTTGTGTACTAAATACAGATCATGGCCTTAGTTAGGCATTTTGCCGAGGCAGTTTTCATTGTCATCCAGTTTTCTATGTCTTGTGCTGCCAACCGTTTGTTAAAGATGGTGATATCAGAACACATAGACTTATTTTCCTGTGACATCTCACCACCTTTATCATCTATAGAAGCAACGGGCATGCAAATTGCTGAGATCTTAATCATTATTATTTTTAGAATAGCTTTTGGCATTTGTCAGTATAATTGGAACTGGTCCTAACTAGCCACTCTTAGAACCAACCATAGCTAGCTCTCTGAGCAGAATTCAACTCAGCAGCAAGCTTAATTTGAACATGGCACATGATCTGTAGTGAAAAGGACTGGCCAGGGATTAGAGTGTGCTGCAAAAATTGTGATATGAATGGATATTGGGCTAGGTGTTGAAAGAATTGTTTTAATTAAAGTGGAAGTGGTTTGAATGAATTGAAAGGCTATTGTAGCAAAGTGATTTTGTGAGTAGATGAAAATGAGGAATTGATGATGTAGAAGTGATGATGTTGATTTATTCAGTTCAAAGTTGTCTATCATTTCTAGCAAGAATAGAGTGAAGCTAAAGACACTTGACCTGAGACCAATAGGTAATGGCGGTGAACCCATAGTTACATGAGGTAACTTTCTGGCATGCCTAACTTTTAGAGTAAGGTCCATAGTAGAGAAGGTGCATGGATCAGTGAAAGGTGAAGCCTTCTCTGATGACCCCACCTTAGATTGTTAGTGATGAATTTGGATTCTAATGAAGATCATCTATACAAGTGGATGAAATTGGGCTTGTGGAAGAAGATTTGGAAATTCCTATACCAAATTTGGAAATGATGTGGAAGAACATTTGGAGAGGTTGAGAAATTTTGAAAAAATATGAATGTTGAGGTATGAGCGTGTGTATTTATAAATGTAGATTTAAGAAAAAAGGAAATTGACAATCTGGTGCACACTATTTGTAGGATGGTGTGGGCGAAAGTAAAGTCTGTTGCCCAGGTGCCAGCCCAAGAGTAAAGGTGAATTGATAACTTTCTTATGAATGACTGTGCTTTACAGCAACTTTGTAGAGAAGTTTTTAAACTAGACTTCCAACATGAGAAAAGTGTTTAAAATGTTTTGTTTGCATGGAACAAAGTGTGTGAGTAGGCATTTTAGTGGCCCAGAGGATTGAAAGGATTTGAAAACGTCTTCTCATTCCTGCAGTTTTGACCCCAAATGGAAACAATGGGTTATCACTGGTGCCGGTCGCTGAAGGTTTGGGTGCGTGTTCATTCAAAAAGATAATGAAAGACAATTGTGCTTCCTTTTAGTACTTGGTAGAGTGCTGAGCATAATTTATTCAATTATTCAAAAAGATGTGCTGGTAAACAGGTAAAATTGTTTTTGTGGGGACAGACTTTGTGATTAAGACTGACCACAAACCACCGGGAAAAGTCTTGATGAAGAAGGGTCTTCACACTATCTTTGGTTGTATGACAGAACCACGCATGCCAGATCAACGCGTGCCTTACCGCAGTCGGAGCCACGACCGTGTCGTTTCCACGTATGACTTTACACGCATGCCTTTACAACCAATTTCATTGGAAAAACACGCCTAGTAAAAGCATATGTTGAAACAGCATGCGTGGTTCTCCCATACAACCCCTCCAACTGCACTGAGACCCAAAACTACCCGCACCCCAATAGCTAAAGTACTCCAACCTGCCGTGAGCCATAAAAACAAAACTATCCCTTCCCCGCCTTCCCCTAAAAACTAAAGTACCTTGACCCCCACCCTGCCCCATAAAACTAAACTACCCCAACATCCCCATCCGTACTGAGCCCTAAAAAAAAACTACCCCAACCCCTACCCCTAAAAACTAAACTACCCCAACACCCCCACCCTCCCTGAGCACTAAAACCTTCCCCCAATAGGTAAACTACCCCAACCCCCACACCCACCCTAAGCCCTAAAAAAAAAAAAAAACTATCCCAACCCCTCCATCCCACCCCTAAGAACTAAATTACCCCGACCCCGCTACCCACACTGAGCCCTAAAAAAACTACTCTGACCCCCCACTGCTACCCCTAAAACCTAAACTACCCGACAACCACCCCTAAAAAATTTTTTTAAAAAATTGCCTGACACCCCCACCCTAAGCCCTAAAAAAGAAAAAAGAAAAATACCCACCCCTTAAAATAACAATTTACCCAATAGCCCCACCCACCCGAAGCCCTTAATCCACCCCCCCACCCCTGCCCCACTTATCTCACTGCATCCTCTCCAGCTAAGCTCCTCCGCTATTGAGGAGGAGCATACCCCCGCCACCACCAGCAGCAGCAGCTGCAAAACCTTTACAAGAAAACAAAAATAAACGGCGGGGCCAGGGACTGTGATGAGCACTGAGGGAGGGGGGAGTGCTCAGTGCACATGTATGTTTGGTGGGCCGGCCAAATACATATGCGCACAAGGCTCTCTCCAGCCGAGCACTGTGTTGCCAGGCTGGAGAGAGCAGGCACAGGCTCCCAGTCTGCTTGGGAGCGCCCCGGATTGGCCGCAGGGCGGGCTGGGAGCCTGTGCCTGCCTCCAGTGAAAAGCAAGGAGCGGTGGCGGCAGCGTAGCAAGGCAGGTAATTTTTTTTTAAAAAGTAACTTTATTTAATGTTTATTCCTCCCTGCCCCTTCAGTGCGCAGCGACCCGCGACAGGTCCTTCCCCGATCCACTCTGGCTTTTTCTGTACCTTAACCTCGTGTATGCGAGGTGGCCAAGATGGCGGCCGGAGCGGACGCTTGAGAAAAGAGCTCCGCTCGCGGCCCTCCTTCTTGCCGAATATCCTGGTCCCTGGTTCCCGGTCGGCCATAAAATGCTGAGGCTACCCCCCCAGTGCCGGGGGCAGCCCTCAAGGACACAGAAGTAGCTGCGGATGGCCCCGTGATCAACTGCTGGATTCGAGGAAGCAAGACGCGCCTGGTGCTGTGGATCGGGAGGTGAGGCGGCCCTCCCGCGGCCGGCGAGACGTGGGCACGGCGGTCGGGTCGCCCCGTTCGGCTTCCCCGTGGGATCGCCGGGGGGGTCGAGGGCTGTTGGGCCTGGACTGCGGTGGGCCCTGGGAGCGGGCCTGCTGGCTGGGGCGCGGCCTGGGGGACGCCGCGGCTTCCGGTTCGGCCGCGCTCCATCGGAGCAACAAGAAACACGGGGGCGCGCGGCAGTGAGCGAGCCCCCCCTGATATGGCTTAGCATCCCTACAGCTCCACGTGGCCCCCCTACCAAGAACTGGTAGCAGCGTCGTGCGGTGACGCTGCGGCGAGAGCACTGGGCGGTGTTTCCTTGCGGGGTCGGGCCTTGGACGTGTCGGCGCCAGGAACGGGCGTCTGGCTCACCCTGGCACTCCGCCCTTGATCTGTGGAGGCGGCCGGCGGACGCGTGCTCGGGTGGAGTGGGGGCCCCGGCGTGCCTTTGGTGGAGTGTACCGGACCGGCTGAGGGGACCTTCGGCCTCTCCTCCCGTGCAGGGCACTGGGCCAGCGACAACGACCCTCAAGCACCAGCACCCAGCACAGAAGATAAAACAGTGGGAAGCAGAGGCGGAGGAGTGGGAAAGAAAGGAAGAAGGAAAAAATTTACAAAAAATAAAATAAAAATACATAAATAAAAAAGAGAGGAGGAGCCAATAAAATCAGAATAAAGGAAAAAAAGAAATAAAAAAGAGAAAAAAAAAAAAAAAAAAAGAATGAAAAAGCGCTGGCACAGAATAAATTAAACGCACATAAAACAACCACGTTGGGTCACCAAAGTATCAAGCCACAAGCAAATAAGTGAAAAACCCAACGCACCTGTACCAGGCCAGTGGCATTCAGCTCTCTGCCTTGCAACGAGGAGGGCCTCAGTCAACAAATTAACATACTAACTCCTAATATCCCTGAAAATAAGCAACCACGCCTGGACCACTGATAACGCTAAAATCACCCACTTTGACGTGCATGGCTCTGCTTCGCCCCACCAGTACACATAGCTGATTTCATACGGCATAATTCTCCCCGGTCGCATAGTGGTCACAATGGTCAAGCCTAAGCATTCCAAAACAGGGACTTCTGCGGAGGGAGAAACCCCCCCCTCCATGGGCCAACTGGACATGCAAAAGGCAACGCAACTTCAACTGAGCGAGACGCTACGCGCACACTCCCAGCAATTTGATAAAATTATGCAGGCAATTATGGAAACCAAAACTTCGCTAGAAGGGAAAATTGATGCCGCAGTGCTGGAGGTCTCCCTACTCCGAGCTGACCACCGCAAACTGTCTGACAGAGTGCATAATGCTGAACTGTCGCTAGAAACGGTTCACCCGGAAATGAAAGACATGAAAAGCAAATTCAAACAGATGGAAACTGAGTTGGCACAGCTACAACGCCGAGCTGAAGAAGCAGAGGGGCGCTCAAGACGTAACAATATCAGATTCATTGGCATCCCAGAACGATTGGAACTACCCAAAGCCGAGGATTTCTTAGAAAACTGGCTGAAAGAAATAATGAAAACTCAGGATGCCACAAAATCACCAATGATAGAAAGAGCCCACAGAATACCGGGCAGACCCCCTCGGCCTGGAGCGCCACCCCGACCCATGATAGCTAGATTTCTTAACCACAGAGACAGAGATTCTGTTCTTCAACACTTTAGATCTTCCAGTCAAATCAGCTTGGAAAATAATAACATATCTGCATACCCGGACTATACGCTGGAAGTACAACGTAGAAGAGCAACCTTTGTAAAGATCAAACAAATCTTGCGACAAAATAATATAACTTATTCTCTCATGTTCCCAGCCCGCCTGCGTATCACCATAGATGAGAAAACGCTCATATTCCCTACCCCAGAGGATGCATGGACTTGGATTCACGCCAAAGGTTTGATCAGCCCGCCAACGGAAAAGACAACAACTGAGGACTGGATAACACCCAGCTCCAGGAGGAAAAAAAAACAAAGCAAGACCACATTGCGCCCAACGAAATCGCAAATGGAATCAGAGCAAGCTCAAATATTAAGGGAAACTAGCTCCTTCACTCGACCACAATCCAAAACCCGAAGTGACACAGATGCTACAGACAGCGGATCCCCAGGAGGGGAATCAAGTGCATCCTCCTCCTTCCTACTGGCCGGCCCTGACCTTACACCGCGCGTTGCGGATGATCTCTAGACCTCGTGAGGGAATATGAACTGCGCCACAGACATGAGTCCGGCGTTGGGACACGCGACCTCCCGCCCTTATGCGGCCTAGAGCGGTGCTTGGTGGTTTCTTTGGGATGGGATCTGGCCGCTAGCTTCCTTGACTGGGACTAACAGGGTAACCAAAGCGGTTGTACTTACAATTTGGACCGAGCAGGGACAAAATTATCCTGGAGACGGGTCGGTTCCCGCCCGGCTATACCAAAACCACGCTCTCCGACAACCAAGTCACTCCCGAATGGAACTTAACTTCGCAGTTTGCAGTTTAGGCACCAGTTGTGCCATTATGTTTATCTCCGGGCTTTACCCGAAATATCCTTTTGCCTATTATTTCTTTTGCTCTCATTTTTATTATTCTCTTTTGATAATGTTGTTTTGTAGGACTGGGGGGGCTGGCGGGCGGGCGCTGGTGGCGGAGGGGAGACGTGGGTGGGCGGCGCGCACTAGACTAACAGCAGTCTCTGGACGCGTCACGGGATCGACCCAACTGTACAAAAAAATAGGTGTGCAACAACCTAACTTAACATGACAAAAAAGGAACCAACATATAATATAATGACGTGGAATGTTAAGGGTATGGCGGGCATAAGAAAGCGCAATAGGATACACGCGCACCTAAAGCGTCACAATATTCATATAGCCATTCTCCAAGAAACGCACATTACCCCTGTAGATATTCCCTGGTTGGAAAGAAAGTGGGGCGGGCAGGTCCACGGGTCGGGAAATTCATCATACGCAAGAGGGGTTTTGATATGGATAGCCCCGGGGGTCCCGTACACTGTGCGGCGCGGCGTTTTTGACATAGAGGGCAGATACATACATTTAACAGGCCACTTAGATGGGGAACCAGTAACACTGAACGGACTGTACGTCCCGAACGTCGGACAAAGTGAATTCCTACACAAAACAATCTCACACTTCTCAAACGACCTATCCTCTACATGTATCTGGGGCGGGGATATGAACTGCGTTCCACATATAGATACGGATAGATCACACCCCCCCATAGCAGCCTCCCAAGCAATCAAAAATTCGCAGATGCTGCGTCAATGGATGGTAGACCACCGTCTCATAGATACCTGGAGGCATATACACCCCCATGATCGCGAATACTCATACTACTCCCCAGTACACCTCCTCCACACTCGCATAGACCTTATCCTCATCTCCCAAGACATCACCCACAAGATCACTAGCGCTGATTACACCGCTAGGGTAATCTCAGATCACTCCCCTCTCATCGCTCATTTCAGATGGGGCAGCCCGCGCGCATGCATCCCAACTTGGCGCCTCCAGACCCGATTGTTACAAGACCCCCCTTTCCGAGATGAATTAGCCATACACATATCCTCTTACTTCATCCAAAACAAGGGGACAACGGGCTCTAGATCAACAGAATGGGACGCACATAAGGCAGTCATACGAGGAACATGCATCTCAGCAACAGTCGGCGCGCGTCAAACACTAGCACGTGAGCTTAGTAACTTAGAAAAGGAAGTACATTCTTTTGAGAAAGACTTCGCCAGGGGCGAGATTACACACACAGAACTAGCTGGAAAGCGCGCACAATGGTACGAAGCTGATAGACGACTAGGTCTGTTTGACCATCGACACTACATAGCTCGTAACCACGCAGAGGGTGACAGATCGGGTAAATTACTGTCATGGCTCATACACAATGGTGGCCGGAAATCCCCCATAGGAGCCATCCGATTAGAAACAGGACTAATAGTAAATGCACAGGCCGATATTAACCTAGCCTTTAAGGAGTATTACAGCACACTATACAAAGCTCCCGTCCCCCCACCCGAAACATCACTGAGCGAGTTTTTTACTGTTATCGAGCTGAAACAACTAACGACCGCTCAGGTTGCAGACCTGGAAAGACCAATTGATATCAATGAGATACAGCAGGCCCTAAAACAATTGCCGCATGGCAAAGCACCAGGCAACGATGGACTGCCTATTGAATACTATAGCATGTTCCCGACTCAAACACAAACCCCATATCTAGAGATGCTGACGGAGGCGCTAGAGCGTGGACAATTACCAGACACATGCCGTGAAGCGCTGATAGCAGTGCTACCTAAGCCGGGGAGAGACCCATTGGATGTACGTTCATATAGACCACTATCACTACTGAACACAGACTGTAAGCTACTCGGTAAACTGCTAGCCAACCGTTTGCTCCCATGTATGCCGGACCTGATACATCACGACCAGGCTGGATTTATACCTGGCCGGAGCACATTTAGCAATATCCGAAACTTATTGCGCCTTATGGCGAACTCACGAACGGATGACTATGCTCAAGTGGCAGTATCACTGGACATAGAAAAAGCATTTGACACGCTGGGTTGGCCCTTCTTGATGGAGACGTTGCGCCGTATGGGCTTCGGTCGAACATTCATCAGATGGATAGAGGTACTCTACACTAACCCTTCTGCAAGAGTCAAAACGGGCGACACGATTTCGCAACCGTTTAAAATAGAGAGAGGAACCAGGCAGGGCTGCCCATTATCCCCGCTTTTATTCGCCCTCGCAATCGAACCCTTAGCAGCTCACCTACGAGCGGTAGCCCCTGCATGGGGCATCCGAGACGACCACACACACCGTATAGTGTCGCTATATGCAGACGATGCACTTATTTTCTTACGAGATCACCAAAAATCCCTACCTGAAGTGCTGAAGTTACTGCACAGGTTTGGCACGTTGGCCGGACTCAAGGTAAATTGGTCTAAGTCGTGCATATTCCCTATGTGTCCTGTCCCTGAAGCACACAGATTATCCTCCAACCCTGGCGAACTGAAATGGTGTTACACCACTTTCAAATACTTGGGTGTAAACATATATCACGACGCACGAGATCTCAGGGACGGCAACTTGGGGCAGGCGATTCGATCCATTAGAGGCTCCCTGCCCTTCTGGTGCTCACTCCCTCTATCACCATTGGGCAGAGTAGCCATAGCGAAGATGGTGATCCTGCCCCGATTGTTGTACTTCTTCATGGCCCTCCCACTGACTCTCCCAGCCTCTTTCTTTAAACCTCTGAATAGCCTATTAATAAATCTCATATGGGGCAACGGCAGACGCCGAGTGGCACTAACAAAATTATACCACCCACTAACAATGGGTGGAATGGGAGCGCCTAGATTCGAAATGTACTACGCAGCTTCCCAGTTACAATGGATCTCATCCTGGCTAAGCCGTCCAGACGGAGCTGAATCACAGATGATCCACTCGTCTTTGGGGAACAGGGGCTTAATACAATACTTGATGAATCGCGAATCCCCCAAACACCCACGCAACATACTACTGAAAATTGCGCACTGGATATGGGGCCACCATGTGATCATGAACAATAAAACACCACAATATTCCCCCAGGCTTCCATTTTTGGCCATCTCGAAAATAGCCAACATAGCAGCTAGAGTTGGCCTGAACAGTTGGTCAGAAAAGGGAATACGCACCATCGGCGACATCTATAGTGAAGGACGCCTCCTAACTTTCAATACACTAATTGATAAATATGAACTGGGGCGCGGAAGCTTTATAGCATATGGAGCTGTACGCCAGACACTAAGGTTTTGCTGGGGCAATGAAAACTCAGAACCAAATATCTCCCCTAGATTGCATGAGTTGCTAGGTAGCATAGAAGATTCAATAAATGTGTCAAGAGCATACATAATCTTAACTTCTTGCGCTGAAGATAAACAAGTACAATCAAAGAACAAGTGGGATGCAGTGCTAGCAGAGCCTCTACCACAACCCGCTTGGAATCAGGCGTTGACAATGACAAAAGAAGTATCACGCAACCCGCGTTTTCGTTATACCCAGTTTAATTATTTACATCAAACATATTTATCACCTCATCGAATAACCCGTATTTTCCCCCACTCAAAGCAAACATGCCCTAGATGCGCCACTCCCGAAGCCACCTTTTACCACATGACCTGGGAATGCCCCCCAATCCGGAAAGTATGGGAAGACATAATAGTACTGCTTGTTGATTGGACAGCTGTTGAAATGTCCCCCACCCCGGAGCTGTGTTTGCTGGGTGTAGGTCCAAGCCTTAAAAGACGGAAACAAACCCTAAGATGCATAGCGCTGGCACTGGTGTTGTACAGACGCCTCATAGCCATGCACTGGAAGGCACCAGCCGCGCCGAGCATTGAACAATGGCGATCGGAGCTGCGGCGTTGGGCCAGGGCCGAAGCCGACACGCTTCAGCTCCTATCAACAAAGGGTGTTCTGGTCAAAGGTCTTGACACCTGGAACTCTTTCGTAGCAATAATAGAAAGAAAAGATGACGAACGCCCGCCCTGAACGATCCCCCCAACGAACATTAAAATCTGCATTTTATAGTCCTAAATAGCTGTAACCCCCCAGTGATAGCGCGCAACCACCCTTCATCAGGCTCGAATCAGAATGTCAAATAGAGGAAGGCGGACAGGAGCTGGGAGAGACAACATGAAATTGTATAACCTAACAGGCGGTAACCAACTAGCAATAACACCAGCACACAAAGGGACGCATGACCCAATGCTCGCGCGCGTGCCTTCCTTTCCTCCTCTGCCCCCGCTTCCTCCGTCTTGGGGGCCCCCCCCGGCCTTTATCCCCCCCCACAGTATTTCCCCTCTTTCTCTTTCTTTCTTTTCTCTTTTCTGTTTTTTTTTTTTTTTTCTTTCTTTCCAATGCAACAGGATGCTTTAATATGATGCCCAGTCAGGACTATTCCCCCCCCTGCTCCAGCCCGTGGCAACACGTTCTCTCTGGCAGTGGCGCGGAAGTGGGCGAAGTACAACATAGCCCAGTCATGGTACATAAGCCGTCTAGGGTGATGTGATGAACGAACCTGTTGCAAATGTTATTCTTATTGACAGCTTTCACTTGTGTAATTTTGTTGTGTGATAATAAATAATAAAAACACATTTAAAAAAAAAAAAAAAAAAACCTCGTGTATGCGTAGTTTGGCACATGCGTGGTTAAGGTACAGAAAAAGCCTTGCATTGTCCCGGCAAGCATTGGTACGCATGCGTGGGAAACGTCTGCTTTGTCAACGATGTTTCCCCTTTCTTTAGTCGCATATGGAGATATCAAGGGCAATTAGGATCCCAAATTTGCTGTGGAATATTTACCAGGTGTTGAAAGTAAGATGGCCCATATCTGCCAATGTTAAATGAACTAGAAAAAGATGGCGAAGATAATGAAAACATAAAGTGGTCCATAGGTGAAAAGAATGTATGTGGAGTTCTAGAAGAGGCAGTTTCTCAAGAACAATGTAGACTAAAATGTGAAGGTTATGCAACCTTAAAGAAAGTGAGATTTGATTTAGAGAACAGTTAGGACAAGCAAGGCTTAAGGGTAGAAATATGCCCATTTTAGGTTATAAAAGAAGAAAAGCAAAAATGAAGGAGAAAGTTAGGCTTGATTTTTGGTGGCCCTGAGTTGACCTGAAAGTGAAGAGATTATTGAGAGAGTGACTAAGGTATTCAGTTAGTGACACAATTTGTAAAGTAAGAGCACCACCTAAGGTGCAAAGGAGTGTACCTTCTGGACCCTGGGATAAAGTGGCATTTAACATTTTAGGTCCTTTAGGAGATGTAGAGGGAGAGCACTATATTTTGGTGTTGGTAAATTTGTCCTGAGGTACAGTGAGTTACAGATGGGTGTACTCAAGTTATGTCACAGTTTCTATAAGTCATTTGTAGAGAAGTGCATCCAGGGTGGTTGTAAGAACATGGTTGGATATCTAACGAGGAATGAGATGAGAAGTCATAAATTTGCTCAGTAACTCCCAGGGAACAGTGATTTAGAACAGAGTTTCGGAAGAACTATCATAGAGAGTATTCAGAAGGAAAAAATTTCTGAAAAGAGTATGGGAGCAGAGCATGGGTATGAGCCCTGGTCAAGCAAAAACCACAGTCCTAGTCAGGCTAAGTGTCAGGCAAACCCTGAATTATCCTGTGCACACCCTTTGGTAGCTTGGCACAGAACAGTCAGACTTAACTTAAAGACTATGGGGGTCATTACAACCCTGGCGGACGGTGTTAAAGCGGCGGTAAGACCGCAAACAGGCCGGCGGAAAACAAATGGGAATTATGACCGTGGCGGAAACCGCCAACAAAGACAGCCACTTTAACACTCCGACCGCCACGGCGGTACAGACAAACAGCGCAGCGGTCACCGCCAACAGACAGGCGGAAGACAAAGTACCGCCCACAGTATCACATCCTACCAATCCGCCACCTTTTCCAGGGCGGATTCACCGCGGATAAAAACACGGCGGAAACAGCCATTTCAAAGGGAAAACGCTCACCTCTACACACTCCACGAGTAACGACGACACCATGGAACCGGAACTCCAAAAACTCCCTGCGATAGTCTTCCTGCTCCTGTACGACCATCATCAACGCCGGCGCCGAAGACAACGGTGAGTACTGCATCTACGACATAGGGGAGGAGGAGGCAAAAGTCAGGGACACACACACGCAACACCCCCACCCCCACCCGACCCTCACCCACTACAACACACACACCAATGCATATCCAAACATTACAGTAACAACCCCCAAACCCCCCAGAAGAATGTAAAGACAAAACGAAATGAGTGCAACCATTGTAATATATCAAAAGACAGTAACCAAATATATACAGATAAATATACATAGTCAACAAAATATACATCACGATTAGTAGTGCAGGTAATGCACCATTCAATGTCCATGGACCACTGGGCCCAAAATGCACGGGTGAGGCCCACATCAGATACCTGATCAAAACGGAGAGAACACTGCTGGGGCATCAGATAGAAATACAACAGGCACCTCAGGGGCAAGGGAAGGGGGGCACCTCAGCCGGATGACTGCACCACGCCAGATCCACAAGGGGGCTCCATGCCCATTGATGTATCCTGGGGAGTGCAAAGCCACAGTCTCTCAAGTCTATACAGTGGTTGGTTTGCCCACTGTTCAATCCTGGGGAGTGCAAAGCCACAGTCTCTCAAGTGGATAACAGTCTCCACTGGTTCTGGAGGGGGACTGGTGCCCAGAGTGCTTCATCCTGTTAAGGACAGACGGAGTGGATGCTGTTCTCCACTGGTTCTGGAGGGGGACTGGTGCCCACAGTGCTTCATCCTGTTAAGGACAGACGGAGTGGATGCTGTTCTCCACTGGTTCTGGAGGGGGACTGGTGCCCACAGTGCATCACTCTCCCCGTGACGGTCCCAGTTCCGTCACTGCCCCTGCCGCACATGGGCTAGCGGTGCTTGACTTTGCAGTACTGACCTGTTCAGCGGTGCTTGCCATGGCGGTCTTTGCCCTGTTCAGCGGTGCTTGCCCTGTTCAGCGGTGCTTGCCATGGCGGTCTTTGCCCTGTTCAGCGGTCTTTACCCTGTCCAGCGGTCTTTGCCCTGTTCAGCGGTGCTTGCCATGGCGGTCTTTGCCCTGTTCAGCGGTCTTTACCGTGTTCAGCTGTGCTTGCCCTGTTCAGCGGTGCTTGCCATGGCGGTCCTTCATTGCCCAGCTGTGCTGGGGCTGGCGGTCCTTCATTGCCCAGCGGGGCTGTGGCTTCCGGGGCCCTCCTGGGCACTGACTCTAGCGGTGGCCTCCTGGCCAGTGACGATGTGGCTGACCTCCTGGGCACTGACTCTGGCGGTGGCCTCCTGGCCAGTGACGATGGGGCTGCCCTCCTGGGCACTGACTCTGGCGGTGGCCTCCTGGCCAGTGACGATGGGGCTGGCTTCCTGGTCACTGACTCTGGCGGTGGCCTCCTGGCCAGTCACGATGGGGCTGCCGGTGGCCCCTGGGCAGCGGGGATGATGGCGGTCTTCTCCGCCGTGCTGCTCTTCCCAGACTTTGGGGTTTTCTTCTGCCCCTTCCCCACCTTGGGAGGAGTCACAGCTGAATGGACACTCCCCCCGGGACCCTTGTGAGCGGCTTTGCCGGCTGGAGCCTTCCCCCACTCCCGCCGGGCACTGTCCAACTTCTGGTGCTTCACAGGGGGGGGGGGACTGGCTGTGCTGTGGCTCCATGTCACACTGGCTGCCCTGGTGCCCGGTGCATTCCACATACCTCTAACAGGCACCACTGGTACCGGCGATTTTTTGGCTGAGGTGCTAGTACGGGACCTATGAATTGGGGGGGGGGGGGAAGAGGTCAAGCTTGCTCAGGTAAAGTTTCTTAGGAACACTGGGACGGGTAGCTGGAGGGGGTCTGGGAGTGGAGGAAGAGGAGGTGGTTGTAGGAGGTGTAACTTTTGTGGCTTTGGGTGCAGGTGCATGCGCTGGAGGCTGTCGTGAGGTGGATGGCTGTTGGGTGGGTGTGTGCCTGCGTTTGTGTACTTTGGGAGGGGGCATCACAGACACACTGGGAAAGGACACAGGGGATGTGTAAATGGTAGTGGGGGTGGTGAGTGCAGGTGAGCGGGGTGTGGTGGTGGGTGTGCTGGTGCGGGACCTAGTGGCTGTACTGGTAGTGCATGCAGGTGAGAGTGTAGACGACACTGGGAGGGAGGAGGGAGACGAGGAGGAGGGGGACACAGTGGAGGCAGTGGATTTTGGTATGTCTGTATGTGTTTGATGCTTGCGTGAGTGCCTGTGGGATGTGTGGTGCTTATGTTTGCCTGAGCTTCCCTTGTGTGTTGACGTGTGTGCAGGCTGGTCTGAAGGTGTGCTTGGGATAGGGTGTGGTACAGGGGATTGGGTCTGGGTCTGGGTGGAGGAAGTTGGAAGGGGGAGGCTAGACACAGGGACAATGGCTGCCATCAGTGCTGAGGCCAGAGATTGCAGGGTTCGATGAAGGGCAGCCTGACCAGAATGAATGCCCTCCAGGAATGCATTTGTGTGTTGCAATTCCCTTTCTACACCCTGGATGGCATTCAAAATGGTAGGCTGCCCAACAGTGAGTGACCTGAGGAGGTCAATGGCATCCTCACTGAGGGCAGCAGAGGTGACAGGGTCTGAGGTGCCTGGGGCGAGGGTGATGCCCACCCTCCAGGGTGAGCGGGCACAGGGCGAAGGCTGAGGGGCTGCTGGGAGGGCGGTGCTGGTAGGGGGGGTGGCGGCTGTACCTGTAGAAGTGGGGGGCACAGATTTTGCTGCCACCACAAGGGAGCTCCCATCGGAGGACGAGTCCGTGTCGCTGGTTGCTGATCCTGTGACCGCCGTGGAGCTCCCCTCGCCCTCCGTCCCACTAGTGTATTCAGAGTCCGTGGTGTGGCCCTCCATAGCCATGTGGGATGCAGCTCCCTCGTGCTCTGGTGCCACTGTACCTCTGCCTGATGATGCTGATGCACACAAGAACAGGGAGAGCACAAAAGGGGGGGGGGGGTGGGACCGACAGAAGAAAGACAGAGGAGTGCATTGCTTACCGCTACCGTTGGCGGACAATACAGACACAGCAGCCCCCTGCACTACGCCGCGCTGTTGGCCTCTACAGATGCAGTTCCTGGGATATGGCCTACATGGCTATGGTGGACATCAGCACACATAGATGACACAGGGGCATGTATACCTGTACTTGGCACTCTACAGAGGTGGGGTGGAGTGCCACATGGCCTGCATTACGGAGAGTCCTAGCCTAGGGAACTCGCCCTGGCCTAGGGAAACCCACAGCCCTCCTCCCCCACCCAGACACCTTCACTGCGTGCAAAGTTCGCACAGTGATGTTGTACTCACCCC
The DNA here is from genome assembly GCF_031143425.1 of Pleurodeles waltl. Classification (NCBI taxonomy): domain Eukaryota; kingdom Metazoa; phylum Chordata; class Amphibia; order Caudata; family Salamandridae; genus Pleurodeles; species Pleurodeles waltl. The sequence goes on along the minus strand of NC_090450.1, from coordinate 335,705,071 downwards.
CTTGTGTCTGCTGTGATGCCCTCAAGCGCCCATCCAACTCAGGGTAGGCCACCGGCAGGATCCTGAACATCAGGGGGGTCATGGTGCGACAGGCACCCCTCCCACGTTGGGAGGCCATCCCTAGCTGAGCCTCCGGCGTCTTCTTGCTCCAGGGCGAATGTCCTCCCATCTTTTACTGCAGTGGGTGCTCCGTCTGTGGTGGACCCCCAGGGTCCGGACGTCCTTGGTGATGGCACGCCAAATATCCTTCTTCTGGTGGGCGCTGACCTACATGACATGTACAGGGGAAGAAGAGAAGTCATTACCAACTGCACCTTCAAAGTGAGTGGCCCACATCCCTACCCTTGCCATGTGGCACATGCATTCACAGTCCTTCATGCACGCAGAACTGTGGCCCCTTCCTTCTTACAACCAGCCCTCTCCACACAGGCATAGCCCATAAAACTTGCTCCCTGTGTACTCACCTGTTGGTCTGGAGGACCGTAGAGTAGCGTGTACTGGGGGAGGACCCCGTCCACGAGTTTCTCCAACTCCTGTGCAGTGAAGGGAGGGGCCCTTTCCCCAGACGCACAAGCCATTGTCTCTTCCAGACCAAGGTCACAGCAGCACTTGCAGTGTAGGTCCTCTCCTGTCGAAGATCAGGTATCGAGTGATTCAACAGATAGAAAATGGCGGTCACATCCGCGGCGGTCACGTCCCCGGCGGTGCGTATAATCACCGCCTGCGCACTTCGTCATTGGCTCCTGGGACCCATAGGGTCCAATGTTAACCAATGCAGCATTGTGCCACAGTCTTCGGCCGCCTACCGCGACGGTGTACAATGCCAGCACAGTTACCTCACATCCCATTGTCCCAGTTTAGAGGTCAGGCAGCCGCCATTTCAGGGGCACAGATGGCTTCATTTTCAACTGCGTCACACATACCTAGGCCTGGACTCAACACACATACATACAACTTTTTGGATTCATTTCCGTGTTCTGTGTATACAGTGGGTACATACCTCTGAGTTGTTTGACTCTGTGGTCGCTGTTGTCCTTCCTAGGCACCGGGGACATGTGAGAAGATGGCGGAATCCTCCGGTGTACCGACCGCTGGTGGACCTGTTGACAATGGAGGAGCGACATTTAATCATCACCTACAGGTTTGACCGTGCCACAATCCAGGAACTGTGTACCCAGTTGGAGCCTGACCTGATGTCAGCTATCCGCCATCCCACAGGGATCCCCCCACAAGTGCAGGTGCTATCAGTGCTCCATTTCCTTGCAAGTGGGTCTTTTCAAACAACAGTGGCCATGGCATCAGGGATGTCCCAACCTATGTTTTCCAACGTGTTGTCCAGAGTGTTGTCTGCCCTGCTGAAACACATGCGGAGCTACATCGTTTTTCCTCAGGTGGAGGATTTGGCTACAGTGAAAGGTGACTTCTATGCCCTTGGACATATCCCTAACATTATAGGTGCCATTGTTGGGACCCATGTAGCTCTGGTCCCCCCCCACAGGAGTGAACAGGTGCACAGGAACCGGAAGAGTTATCATTCGATGAATGTACAGATGGTATGTTTGCAGACCAGTACATCTCCCAGGTAAATGCTATGTTCCCTGGCTCAGTGCATGACGCCTACATCCTGTGGAATAACAGCATCCCTTATGTGATGGGTCAACTCCAGAGGCACCGTGTGTGGCTATTAGGGGACTCTGGTTACCCCAACCTGTCATGGCTACTGACCCCAGTGAGGTATCCCAGGACCAGGGCAAAGGAACGCTACAATGAGGCCCATGGGCGGATTAGGAGGGTGATTGAACGCACCTTCGGCCTCCTGAAGGCCAGGTTCAGGTGCCTCCATATGACAGGTGGTTCCCTATTCTACTCACCAAGGAAGGTGTGCCAGATCATCATCGCCTGCTGTATGCTGCACAATCTGGCTTTGCGACGCCAGGTGTCTTTTCTGCAGGAGGATGGTCCAGATGACGGTGTTGTGGCAGCTGTGGAGCCTGTGGACAGTGATGAGGAGGAAGCAGAGGAAGAAGACATTGACAACAGGGACTCAGTTATCCAGCAATATTTCCAATGACACACAGGTGAGAACACCTTCCTGCCTACTATAAGTACTTTCCCACTTCTACCTCTATCCTGTCTGTCAATTTCAACCTGTATATGGTAACTGAGTTGTACATTTCCCTTACGGTTTCACAGGTGTGGTTACCAACATGTGTCATCTGCTTAGATTCCTCATGGAGTTGAGATGTGTGACATAGGTATGTTGACATCACATTTGAGAATGGATTTTGTCACTGTCATTGCTAATACACATTTTCAAAATCACAGACTGACTCCAGATTGTTTTTTGCTTCAAGGGTGTTTATTGCAGTGCAAAATATTAGAGGGGGTTGGTAAAATGGTGAGGGGTGATGGTGGAGGAATGTCCATGGCAGAGTCCAGTCTATTGGTCTCACAGGTGCACTGCCCATATGGGCATAGGAAGTGGAGCTGGGGCAGTTCCAATATGGACAGGGTTACAAAGTGGGAGAGTGGGATGACAATCAGGGTGGTCTCATTTCTTGGCGGGGGTCTAGCCATCGTGCTCTGTCCTGTTCCTGGATCTCAGGGACTGCTTGCGGGGTGGTTCTCTGTCTGCAGGGGGTGGGGTGCTGGTGTGGTGGTCCTGTGGCGGGGCGTCCTGTCCACTAGCTGTTAGGGTTTGTGCACAGCAAAGAGCATGTCCCCTCTCACTGCACTAGTGGGTTCTGTAATAGCTCCCTTTTAAACTTACTATTGAAAGCCTTTCTTGTTATCTCACCTTCCCCCCACCCCCTAGGCTTCTGTGTATGTTGTTTAATGTGCTGTTTTGTTTACACATTGGGCCTTGCTTTTACCAAGGCTTCTTTAAAACACTCCTCTCTAGGCCATGTGTTAATTTAACTCATTTGCATAATAACTGAAACTCTGCACACCTTTCAAGAACATGTGCAGCATGTGAGGACCACACCCAGCTCTTCAAACCACACCCAGCTCTGCACACCTTTCAAGAACATGTGCAGCATGTGAGGACCACACCCAGCCCTGTCTATAAAAGGCAGCCCCCGAGCCTCACCCAGTGCTTGTGCTCGTCTACCTCCCGCTTACCTGAGGACAGATCCCTCGGCGCTGGCACTCCTGCTCTCTACAGACTTTCATTGGCTTCAATGGGCGCAGCTGCTGGTTCTTCCTTCTTCCGGTTTCCGGTTCCTCCTTGCCTCAGCCTCTCTCCTACAAGCAACCTGCAAAAGAGAAAGAAGACAAGGTTAGACTGATCAGTATCTCTTGCCAGCAACAAGTAAGTGCAAAACTTTTATTACCTGAAAGAACTTTGACAACAATTTCTGGAAACAAGATACCTTCCACGAACATTGTGATTCAAACTCTTTGTTACAAGAATACTTTGCGGAACTTTGTGAAGCAAACATTTTTTATGGAACTTTTAAGAATCGAACCGTGGAAACCATTAACAGCAAGGCAAACAGTAAATCAAGGACTTGCACAAATTACATGCTGTATTTTGACGTAAAAGTACAGTATTTGTTTTATAAAAGATTCTGGAAATATGGGAAAAGTGAGTCTGCTATTGGGAATTTAGGCTTTAGTTATATTAAGATGAATGTTTGATATTAGTAATTCTGATAACGGTATTTGTTTAATGTTTTAGAAGCTTTAGAGTAATAGAAAGCACATCCCAGAGCAGTAACACATTCCAAACCTGGAAACTAGAGACCAGGATCCAAGAGGTACTTTTAGAAGAAAATTTCTAATAAATAAAGGGATAGTCAGGAACCCAGTTAGGAATAGGTTGTACTTATCTGTTCTTTGTTTATGTTTCATTAGGCACCAGTTTCTACAGAAGTCAGAGAGGGCCGCAGATTTGTGCAGCACTTCAACAGTGGAAACGCAAGAATGGTGTTGTCTCTTTATTTTATTTTATCCACTTCCCCCCTTCCCTTGAGCTTCTGTTCTTAGTGCACTGTTTTAAAAACTAGTGTGCTGGAACAAGCAGTTTCAGGGTGGGGTCGGATTGTCTTCAACCTCCATCAGAACTGAACAAGGACTCAGGTGAGCTGGGCTTTGACACTAGCGCCGGCGGAGGTGGTGGGCAGTTGATCGTCCATGCTAGTGTCAGGGGCCCCTTGGAGTGCCACGGTGTCCCTCCTGGTGTTCAGTATCTCCTTCAGCACCCCTACGATGGTGCCCAGGGCGGAGCTGATGGTTCTGAGTTCCTCCCTGAACCCCAAATACTGTTCCTCCTGCATGCGCTGGGTCTCCTGAGACTTGGCCAGGACCGTAGCCATCGTCTCCTGGGAGTGGTGGTAGGCTCCCATGATGGAGGAGAGGGCCTCGTGGAGAGTGGGTTCCCTTGGCCTGTCCGCCCCCTGTCGCACAGCAGCCCTCCCAGTTCCCCTGTGTTCCTGTGCCTTCGTCCCCTGGACCGTGTGCCCACTACCATTGCCCCCAGGTCCTTGTTGTTGTTGGGGTGGTGGGTTATCCTGGGTTCCCTGTAGTGGTGGACACACAGCTGATTGACTTGTCCTGGGTACGGAGGTATGGGCCCGCTGGGTGGGTGCTGTGCTGGTGTTACCAGACGATGGAAGGTCTGTGGTGGCCTGTGACTGGGTGTGGGGAACCGACTGTCCCGGGGCCCACGATGGTACGGGCTGGTCATCTAGATCCAGTTGGCCAGAGCTGCTGTCATCACTGTGGGCCTCTTCTGTTGGTGGTGTGGAAGATGTCTGGACCCTCCTGTCTGGTGACGTTGGGTAGTGGTCCTGTAGGGGTGTAAAAGCATGATTATTGCATCTGTGTGTGTCATGGTGTGCAATGGGTGGGTGACCGTGTACCCCAGTGGTAGCATTCCTATGTGGGGACTTGTGTGATGATGGTTGGGGGGGTGTTATGGGTATGTGCAGTGGGCATGCTTTAGTGATGGGTGTCCATGCTTTGTTGTGTCATGCAGGGCTTGGTGTTGGGATGGGTGGTTTGTGTTAGTAGTACATATGTGAGGAGTTGGAGTGATAGGGGAGGGGGTGAGGGTGGGGGTCTGTGATAGCGTGCAGGTAGGGTGGGGATATGATAGTTAAGATTTGACTTACCAGAGTCCATTCCTCCACCGACTCCTCCGAGGCCCTCAGGATACATAATGGTCAAGACCTGCTCTTCCCATGTTGTTAGTTGTGGGGGAGGAGGTGGGGGTCCGCCGCCAGTCCGCTGTACCACGATGTTGTGCCTGGAGACCACGGAACGCACCTTCCCCCGTAGGTCGTTTCACCTCTTCCTGATGTCGTCCCGATTTCTTGGGTGCTGTCCCACTGCGTTGACCCTGTCGACTATTCTTCGCCATAGCTCCATCTTCCTAGCTATGGAGGTGTGCTGCACCTGTGATCCAAATAGCTGTGGCTCTACCCGTACGATTTCCTCCACCATGACCCTGAGCTCCTCCTCCGAGAACCTGGGGTGTCTTTGCCGTGCCATGGGGTGGTGTAGGTGATGTGTGGGGTGGTGTATGTGGTGATAAGTGTGGTGATATGTAGTGGTGTGTGGTTTTTTGTGCGTGGATGTTGTGTGGGTGATGGTGTTGTGTGCCTCTGTGTGGTGGGGTTGTCTATGCTGTGCTGTCTCTCTAGCCTTCGTCAAAAATTTTGGTAGTAGGGGTTTGTGGGTGATGTGGGTGTGTGTTTTATATTGTATTGATTGTGTGGGAATGGTGTTTGTATGTGTATCAGGTGTGTGTATTTCAAATTGTCCAATGTGGCGGTGTTTTGGAGATGTCTGTGTATTTTGAGCGCAGCGGTGTGTACCGCCAATGGAATACCGCGGTTGAAAGACCGCCGCATGGATTCGTGGGTCGTGATAGCATGGGCGTGTTTCTGTTGGCGTGACGGTGTCGGTTTTGTTTTCGCCAGTTTACCACTGACCTTTGGTGTGGCGGACTTGTGTGGGTGTCTGAATTTCGGCAGATTCCGAGATGTGGGTCATAATAGCTGTGGTGGATTTCCGCGGGCGCTGCTGTGTATCGGCGGTCTTCTGCACAGCGGTAAGCGGCTTTTACTGCCAATGTTGTAATGACCCCCCCAAGTGTAAAGGATTTGTGCAACACTTCAAGCAGTAAAACAGTGAAAAAACACTCAAAATGATTCCACACCAAGTTAGAAAATAACTGAGTTTAACAACAACAAGACCAAAAGAACAAAAATCAAGTAAGTAGAACTTGAGTTATGAATTTTTAAAGAATAAACTGCAAAATAACTCTTAAAAGCAAGAAGCGCCAGCCGTGGATACCTGGTCACGCAGGACCGGGACAAAGTCAAAAGTGCAGGCCGACTGCGATGGAGCATGGGCTGTGTACAGGGACCCAGTTAGATGTGCTGAACCAAAGTACCTTAAGTCGTGGTTGCGGAGCATTGCATGAGTCTGAAACACAGATGAGTTGTATAGATGTGTCTGTTCTGAGATATGGCGCGTTGCAGTGCAAGGTCCTGATGCATCAACGTTGAGGATCCTGTAGACGGGGTTTGAGATGCAAAGGTTGGTGTCGAGGATGCATTGCACAGTCGGGGCAATGCATCCGATCCAATGAAAGGTGATATCGCAATGCAGAGTTTTGTCATCATCATCATCATAGCTGCCGTCGGCAAGGGTGTGAGGAGAAGGCGCAGTGGACAGCTTCATGCACTGTTGTTTTCGAAGACAATGTGCTGGTCCCAAGATGCAGCAATGCAAGTCTGTTGCGTCGGTTTTGACTCACCCAGTAGTGGCGATAAACCAGTTCTATTCCACACAGCAGCAGCGATGAGTCAGTTCTGCTTCTGCAGCAGAGGATGCATCGGTTCCGCTGGAGCAAAACACCTTATGTTCACTTCCATGGGCCCAATACTGGGGTGGCACCAATTGGCAGGACAGACTCAGAGAGTGGGAAGAATCCAGGTGTAGGAAAAGGGTGGTAGGAAGTATTTTAATTGTCAGAGACTTCAGATTAGGAGACCAGCAAGTTAGCCCTTTGGAATCATCATGGATTCAAGTGATGCAGGTCCCGTCCTTCTCACCCAGGCAAGAGAGAGCAGCTGGCAGCAGGGCAACACAGCAAGACAGGAGTCCAGCAACGCAGAGGTCCAGCAGAGTGGCAGTCTTCAGAAGTACAGTAGTTCTTCCTAGCAGAGTCTTTCCAGGTCTAGAAGTGTAGTGAGTTGGTGGTGTCAGAGGTCCAGTACGTATACCCAGTTGGGACTTTGAAGTGGGGGAGACTTCAATGACAGGCCTTCAAAGTGCACAGAGATCCTGCCTTTCCTGTCCTGGCTCTAAACTAACTATAGGGAGTTATGAAGCCCTTTGCGTGACGTGTAAGGATAGGACACAGCCTATTCAGGTGTAAGTGAAGCTGTGCCCAACTCCTCCCTCCCATCTTCCCAGGATGGCCCATCAAGTCACACCTAAGTTCCTATTGTATGTGGCAGTATAGAGGGAATACGCAAAGCCCAGCTGTCACCCATCCCAGACAAGTGATCAGAGACAGGCAACATGTACCAAATGGCTGTCAGAAAATAGCCACTTTCTGAAGTGGTATTTTCAGAAATCCTATTTCACCATAAGACGTGATTTTAAATTGTGATTCCAAAGACCCCAAACTCAAAAAGTTTATCTCTTCCAGATTGTGAATTACACTTATAAAATGTAATAAGGTAATCCCAATGTTATCTTATGGAAGAGATAGGCCTTTCTGTAGTGAAAAACGACCTAGAGAGTTTTTCACTACCAGGACATGCCGTGTAAGGCTTAAAACTACATGTCCTATCTGTTAAATGCATTGCACCCTGCCCTCTGGGTTGTCTAGGGCAGTGGTTCCCAACCTTTTGATTTCTGTGGACCCCCACTTTAACATTAATGGAACCCAGGGACCCCCACTGAATCATCATGGGAATCCGGGGACCCCCAACTGAGTCATTACTGGAAGCTGGTGACCTGATTTGTCAATATTTGTTCATATTTTTTACTTTTCTAGGCTCTCGCGGACCCCCTGAGAAGGCTTCGCGGACCCCCAGGGGTCCCCGGACCACAGGTTGGGAACCACTGGTCTAGGGCCTACCTAAGGAGTGCTTACATGTATAAAAAGAGAAGGTTTGGGCCTGGAAAAAGGGATGTTTTGCCAGGTTGACAGTGCAGTCCAAAACTGCACAAATAGGCTCTGCTGTGGCAGGCCTAAGACATGGTTAGAGGGCTACTTAAAAGGTATGACTCAATCAGTGCTGCAGGCTCACTAATAGCATTTAATTTAAAGGCCCTCGGCACATGTAGTGCATGTTACTAGGGACTTAAGTAAATTATTAAATATGCAATTGGGGATAAGCCAATTTTATCATGTTCAGGGGAGACAGCATAAGCACTTTAGCACGGGTTAGCAGTGGTAAAGTTCACAGAGTCCTAATACCAGCAAAAACAAGGTTAGAAAAATGGATGAGGTAGGCAAAAAGCATGGTGGTAAGACCTCTCTAAGGCTGTCATGTTTTACAGTCACTTCATGCCACAGCAGGAATGGCTTCTTTTCAGTTGTTCAGGGATAGAAAGCCTAACGTTATAAATTCCCTGCATGGATGATGTGAACTAAGGGTATAGGGCACTGTCAATATGGGTGAAATATGGAGACTACAACATGCTGTGATCCTGTCAATAAATGTACCAAATTGTTTGAAAGTAGTTTAGTAAGGGACGCCTTACCTTTAGAACCACCAGTGTTACTCTGCCTCTACTGGTAAGTTCAAAGTCTTTTATACTGATCCAGTTTGTATTGTGTCCATGTGGTTGGCGGAGGCTAAAACATCTATGATGATTTAATTAGTGATTAATAAGATGTGTAAATGAGCACTTGCTGTATCCTTCATATAGCATAACCATGAGTTCCAGAAACGCAGGTCATCTCTGTGTGTTCCGGAGTAAGGATGACAAGGTAGTACAGATGGTTGTAATTGGATATAATTGGATACTGTTTGGTGTGGGAAGGAACTTGTGGTTCTGTGCCCTTATGGTGTCATTGAGACGACAAGGGCCTGCTTAAGAGTGGCCTCCCGCATTTGTTTCTGAGTCTGCTGTGCACCTATTCATTTGCTGAGATGGTCCGAGGTAGTTAAAAGATGTTAGAGTTTGTCCTCTTCTGCTGTCTGACTGGCTTTCATTGTGGAGCGTGATTTGTCATGACTCCATTCCTGCATAAGTTACTTCACAATCCTGACTACCTTATCTCTCCCTATCTGATAGCGACTTCTAGTGGCAGATACCTTACTTAAGAATTATCCCCAGGTGTCAGACTGGATCTGGACATTTTTCATGAGCAGTGCCCCTGTTCTCCAGTAGGTGGCATTGTTCGACTCAACGTTGCTTTGTCTTCATCCTCCATGCGTGGTGCATGTATAAACGCCACTCCAATGCGCTGACATCAGTTCTTTTCTTTCCACGCCAGTCAGTGCAGATCCAAAGAAGAGCTACCCAGTTCACTTTTTGACTGACCTTTTTTGATGTTTTGTCCAAGAGTTTTTGGTGTGGTAGGATGTCCACGAAGAATGCTGGTTTTAATCCATGTAGTGCCTGTCACCTGCAGATGTCAGTGATGTATCCACACCTCATCTGCCTCTGGTGTCTCAAGTGTGACCACGACGCCAAGACCTGCGTTGACTGTTGCACCATGTACCCCATGGCCCTGAGGGAGCGGTCCCTTAAGCTCCTTGCTGCTCAATGTGCAATGCCACAATGGTATCCGTCGCACTCAAGGCTACTGCACCCTTATGAATACCAGCCCCTAGACCCCAATGAGGACAACTAGGGTGAATATTTGGCGGATGCCAACAGACTCTACACCTCCCCAGCCACTTGTTTTTCCTCTACTCCTACCGTGGCTACAGAGGAGGGAGCTTCATTTGCATTGGTGGTGAGGAGAGCACCAGAGCTCTTAAACCTCACGCTACCCTCTGTGGCTGTCAAGATGAATGTCTTGATGGAGGTACTTCAACCAGGAGTCACCCCATCTGAACCACTTCTCCCATTTAATTAAGCCTTTGTGGACGTCCTAATCAAGACTGGTCCGGGCCTGTATTGGGGCTTCTGTGAATACGACAACAGCCCACCACCATCGCCCTGCCCCCAGGGGAACCTAACTTCCTCACCCAACACTCCACCCCAGAGAGCCTGGTGGTCCAAGCCTCACGCCCAAACTAAATCCTGGTGCATTACCTACCACTCCACCAGACAGGGAATCCAAGAGGCTGGATACCCTAGGAAAGATAATGTTTTCTTCTGCCAGCCTGGCACCACAGTCCGTGAACACTGCATGATTTTTGGGCCAATACTCACACTCATTCTGCACAGGTGCTGGCTATGATCTTAGAAGAGGCTCAAGGCATACTCTCCTAAGCTATTGCTGATGGGAAGGAGGCAGCTAAGTTTGCCATACACTGTGGACTGGAATACCGACTCGCTAAGCCCTTTAATGACTACTGTCTCTTAGGAGACAAGGCGGACTCAGCACTAGAGCACTTCAAGGACAGCAGATCTAAGGCTAGGTTCTTGTGCTTTTCCCTGGCCCCTGGTCAACCACAGTCAACCTTTTGCTCCTTTCGTGGGCATGGAAGGATCTTCCAGCTGCATCTCTACCCTCCCAGCCACCACGGTAATCAGCTTTCCAGCCCCTGCATGGCCGAGGACTCAGCACCCAAAGGCCTCGTGGGTACCCAGTGGTAGTCAGGATATGCCATCATCTGCACCACTGGAGGTCGATAACATCCAACTGCTGGGTTCTCCAGGTTGTCCTAAGGGGCTACTTCCTCCCCTTCCTGACTACCCCTCTACCCATGCCACCTGCTTGCAACAGGCTGACGGAGGACCACATCTCCTTACTCCACCAGGGAGTGGTGGCTCTCTTGGCCAAGGGAGACATAGAGAGTGTGCTGGCATTATAAGTAGGTTATGGTTGCTAATTGTGCTGCTTTCTGGTGCCCAAGCAGAAGGGAGGCTTTCGTCCTATCCTCAACCTGAGCCTTCTCATTTTCTACCTGAAGAAAGAGAAAGCTAAAATGTGCACACTTGCTCAAGGCCTGCCTGCCCTGGACCCTACTGGGCCTCATGGCCTCCTGCATCAAGCTTGTGACACATGCCTATTGGCATATGCAGGTTCTGCAGTGGGATATGAAGTTCTAGTGGGACAGCATCATGGGAATCTCTTCAACATGGTTCAGACCTCAGAGGACACTGCAAAGGTTCTGCAGTGGTGGTTAAAAAACTGCAAGTGTGTCAGTGGCAGAACCCTCTCCCTTCCCAAACCATATTTGATGGTACTGACAGATGCGTCACTTTTGGGCTGGGGCTGCCATTTGGGAGAGAGGGAAATCAGAGGACTGTAGTCTCTGGCGAAATTCAGACTCCACATCGACCTGCTGGAGGTCCAAGGGATCTGACTGGTATTGAAAGCCTTTCTACTCTCCAACAAGGAAAGGCTAGTGCAAGTGTTCGCGGACAACACCACCACCATGTGGTGCTGCAACAAACAGGGCGTGGTGGGGTTGTGGACCCTCTGTCAAGAGGCCCTGAGTCTCTGGACATGGCTGGACATCAGGGCATTTCCCTATTTATTTAAATCCTGGTGCGATCTCTGAATGCCAGACCTGACTAACTCAGTCGAAGATGTCTACCGGAACACGAATGGCGCCTCCATCCGGAGGTGGTGCAAGGTCTTGTTTAGCAGTGGGGAGACCTTTGGTTAGATCTGGTCGCCACCGCAGAAAATGTGCAGTGTCAGCACTTCCGCGCACTGGTTTTTCCAAGGCCGCTCTCGCCCAGAGACACTTTTCTGTGCACCTGGTCGCTGCAGACTTCTCCTCTGAGCCAGGACAGGAGCCTCTGGGATGGCGGCTCACTGGCAGTGATTTAGCTTTTGTTGTGGGCCCCGTGCATTACCGTTTTAGGGGTGTGGGCTGGTGTTAAAAGGGGCATCTATCTACTTATGCCTCTGGTTGTCGCCACTCTAATGCCATGTTGTCTACTGATGCACACCATCATATTCTGCCATTACACCTTTCCAGGCCCGCAAGGCCTAGAACTGTTACAGCAAGGTGGCCATCTTTAGCGGCAGCCAGACTGCACAAAGAAAAATCACTCCTTGAATTACCAGGTGTGTTGCAAGTGTTGTAAACCTTGTTTAAAAAATTAAAAAATGTATCAAAAAAATAAAAAGTGAAAAAAGATTCACATTAGCATCCTACATATATCTGCGAACCCTCCATTGAAAAGGTACAATAACATGCTCGTCCTCTGAAGTGGAGGTCTTCTCCTCTGTCCGGCCCTCTCAAGCATCACTGCTGCAGCTCCTACCACCAAGAAAGCATACATTTTTGCATGCCCCTCATGTTTTCAAATCAGCGGCTGGCAAACGTCCCTCTTGTGATGCCTGCAATGTGCGTGCTTCAATAAAGAGTCTTCACGCTGAGAAAAATTAGCACACATCGTACAAGGAGTATATCTCTGCAGTACCTTTTCTTACTCATACAATACACCCCACCCACCGAGGGCTCAGCCAGTTGCAATAGACCTTTTGCTCAAGACTGATCTAGACTAACTCACTCTTCTTTGGGCTACTCAAATATTGAATCTGCCTCTTACAAGTGACTCAGAACACTGTAGAAAGACTGGCTGCTTTGATAAAGTCCTGGGATTTACTCTAACTAACAGTAGCAACCAGACCAGCTTAAAAACACCCTTTTCACTCACAAATGCATTCATGGCAGGCATCTTCTATGCTTGGCAACTAAAAACCTTTTCCTGACCAATGATTTTGCAAGGCACATGTAAGTTCACAGAATATAGCAGGAAGTTCAGCGGGTTACATGAGGTTGTACTTTAGCATGTTTGATATGCAGGTTCTACACACAAATTAACATTATTGCAACTGATCTCTTTCAGGTACTGTAATCAGAGAAACCTGGCAGTAAACCCTCAGGGGGGTAACACAGGACTGGTTGGAGGGAGTGTGCCAGTCTTTGATGAGATTATTCTCTCCACAGCACTAATGAACCAGATCATCAGCTTGGACAGCATCTCTGGTAAGAAATATGTGCTCTTCTGCCAGGATAATATCACCCAGAGGAGCACTTATAATAAATGAACACATTGGTGGATAGAACACACTAATTCACTGCAGTTTTGGAAGACTGGATACTATTAGGATCACTTTAGATGATAGGAAGCCTATGTCTTGTAAGGCAGCCTGTTGGCATGAGTAGTATTTTGTAAGAAAGGGACCATTAATGGCTGTACATTGTTCTGAGAATATTTACAAGATCTGTCCATTGGATCTGATAGAGACTTCTAGTTGCAGATTCCTTACCTTAGAATTTCCCCCCAGGCGTCAGACTGGATCCCAAGATTTATCTTCGAGCAGTACCCTTGCATGCCGTCAGATGGTATCCGTCAACTCCGTGTTCATCGTTGTTGTGGTTACTGTGATGATATGGGGGTCGTACGTAGGCACCGCTTTGGTGCAGTGACGTCAGTCCTTTTTCTTTCCATGCGCTGATCTGGAGAGAGCTACCCAGGTAGTTTTTTTTACCAATTTCAACACTTTAGTCGTGTTTTTTGGTGACTTTTGGTGTGTCGAGGATGTCCCCAAAGACAGGGTTCAAACCATGAGAGGACTGTCAGCGGATCCGCACCGGGTCAGTTTATGACATTTGGAGTGCAACCATGACCTGAAGAGTGCAGGGCCATGCATCCAAAGGCTTTGATGGAGCGGTCTCTAAAGCTCATGACTGCCCGGCGCTCGCCTCTGCATCGCTCACGGTTTTGTTCGAGAAGAAGGTCTCGAGACCTCTTACGGAGTCACCACCACTCGTCTTCTTCCAAGTCTTCGGGTCACTCGGGTAAGAAGAAGAAGAAGTCGAAGAATGCTAAGCATTCTTCGACTTCACCTATTGCTCGGCTGATGCGGAGCGTTGACACTCCAGGCCTCTGTCCACGGAGCCTACTACTGGGTCTGCGCCACCCCAAGTTTCCTGGAGCCGGAGTGACCCCTGCCCAACTAAAGCAGTTCTGTGAGGCCACGCGTCTCACATTTTGCCAGTCCGACCCCCCTATGGCGCCAGCTGGGCCTGGGGGTTCGGCTGGGGGCCCTTCAGGTTCTGCACTGGTGGCTTCAGCCTTGGCCTCTGAGGGCCCCTCCGGATCTGCTATTGGATCCATGCTGATGCTGGTTGTGCCATTGTGATCTTCTCGGGCACCTGCTAAGTCGTTGATGCTCTCAATGTCAGTTGGGCCCATGATCGACGTCAACCCAATCCTAATTCCCAACTACCCGGAGCTGAAACGGCATCACCAATGCCGCTTTCGACTTCATTGGGGCCTACACACCCCAGGTTGGATTCAAACCCTTTTTTTCTATGGTTACGAATATGAGGAAGGATTGAAGGGGGCGCTGGAAGCTTATGAATACCAGCTAGATGACCCTAACATGGACTGGGCACAGGAATTGGGCAAGGCCAGGGGTCTGGATACTTCTCCAGACACTGGCATGCTTTCTTCTCCGACTGTGGCTACGGAAGAGGGAGCCTCCTATTCAGTAGTGGTCAGTAGGGTGGCCGAGGTCCTTTGCCTCAAACTGCCCACTGTAACAGTCAGGACTAATCTCGTGATGGAGGTGCTTCAGTCTGGGGCTTCCACTTCGGATCCTCAATTCCTGTTCAATGAAGCCCTCACTTATGTCCTTCTGGGTACTTGGTCCAGATCCAGCACAGGGGCTCCTGTGAACAGGATAATCACCCGCCGCCAATGTCCTGCCCCAAATGATCCTAAATTCCTGTCCCAACACCTCATGCCTGAAAGTCTTGTGATTCAGGCTTCCTCTTCTTCTGGCACATTCCCCTCCGCTCCCCCGTATAGGGAATCAAAGAGACTGGACCAACTTGGGAAGAAGATGTTTTCGTCCTCCAGTCTAGAGTTGCAGTCAGTGAACACCGCATGCCTTTTGGACTGCTCTACCCACTCTTTGTGAGATGTGGTCGCGTAATTCATGCCATGTATTCCGGAGGAGGCCCGGGCTACCATCTCTCAAGCTGTTGCTGATGAGAGAGACGCAGCAAAGTTCACTATTTGCTGTGGGCTGGACACGACTGACTCTCCTGATAGATCAGTGGCGTCGACAGTGGCTTTGAGGCGCTATGCCTGGTTGAGGACATCTGTTTTTTTGGGGGCTGTCCAACAGACCCTTATGGACATGCTCTTTGATGGCACCCATCTCGTTGGAGACAAGGCGGACTTGGCGCTTGAGAGGTTCAAGGAGTCTTGGGCTACGGATCAATCCCTTGGCCTTTCGAATGCCCCTTGCCCCCAACAGTCCTCCTTTTGCCTCTTTTGTTGCCACAGAAGGGGCTCCCTGTCACATCCCTTTCCCAGCCACCATGCCACCCACACTATTCAGCCCCTGCATGGCCGGGAACACGGAAACCCACAGGCATGTGGGACAGGGAACTAGAGGTCTGCCCAGTCCACCGCTGCGCCTGCTGCAGTCTCCAAGACTTCCTAGTTCATTCCCCAAACTCAGACCAATTGGAGGTAGGATTTGCCATCACTTGCCCCACTCGGAATCTACCACAACAAAGAGGAGGGTTATGCAGATCGTCCAAAGAGGCTACTCCCTCCACTTCAAGACTGCCCCTCCGGCCATGCCTCCATCATACGGCCGCTTTCCGGAGGATCATCTGACACTTCTCCGCGAGGAAGTCATGGCTCTCTTGGCCAAGGGAGCCATAGAGAGGGTCCCTGCACCAGAAGTAGGTTGTGGTTGTTATTCCCGCTACGTTCTGGTGCCCAAAAAGGACAAGGGCTTACATCTTAGTCTAGACCTTCGGGCCCTCAATCTCTTCCTCAAGAAGGAGAAGTTCAAAATGCTCACTCTGGCTCAGGTCCTGTCTGCCTTGGACCCAGGAGACTAGATGGTATAGCACTGGACTTGCAGGACGCTTACTGCTATATACCTGTCTTGCCTGCCCACAGACACTACTTGCGGTTAGTGGTAGGTCACGAGCAATTTCAATTTACCGTGCTCCTCTTCAGCCTTACCATCGCCCCTCTGGTTTTCACGAAAGTGATGTCAGTGGTTGCAGCTCATCTGCGCAGGTTAGGGGTTTCAGTCTTCCCCTATCTCGACGGCTGGCTGTTGAAGAAGGTCATGCCCCAGAGAGTCATCCCTCATCTTCAGACTACAGCAAACCTTCTGCACACACTGGATTCACTATAAACATGCTGAAGTCACACCTTACTCCATCTCAGATGCTCCCTTTCATCGGAGCTGTTCTTGACACAGTGCAGTTTTGGGCCTATTCTCCCAAAAAGCGATTCCAGGATATTCAGACTGATTCCGATGTTTCATGCTCTATCCTGGGTTTTGGTGAGAACGACTGCATACTTCTGGTGGCACATGGCAGATGGCATATGCAGACTCTGCAGTGGGACTTGAAGTTCCACATGGGAGAGGCGGAGATCAGAGGTGTCTGGTCTACGGCGGAGTCTGGACTCCACATTAATCTTCTGGAGCTCCAGAAGGTCAGGCTGGCATTGAAAGAATTCCTTCCCTCTCTCAAAGGGAAAGCGATGCAGGTGGTCACAGACAACACTACCACCATGTGGTACTGCAGCAAACAGGGCGAAGTCGGGTCCTAGACCCTTTGTCAAGAAGCTCTGGATGTGGCTTGCGCATCAGGGAATTACCCTGGTGATTCAACATCTGGCTGGCTCTCTAAACGCCAGAACAGACAAACTGCTTTGATACATAGTCGATCATGAGTGGCGTCTCCATCCGGAGGTGGCGCAAGGTGTCTTTCAGCTGTGGGGAGATCCTTGGTTAGATCTGTTTATCTCCGCATAGAACATGCCATGTCAACTCTTTTGCACGTTGGAGTTTCCAAGGCGGCACTCGCTCAGTGACGCTTTTCGTCTCAAGTGGAACTTCCGTCTTTCTTACACCTTCCCGCCTATACCACTTCTGTCCAGAGATCTGAAGAAGATCAAGAATGACTGAGCCCAAGTAATCCTTGTGGCTCCGGAAGGGGCACGGAGAGCCTGGCCACAGTCTTCCAGTCAGACTCCCCTTCGGGAGGATCTTCTATTGCAGCAACAGGGGCGGTCCTCCACCCGAACCTGTTCAATCTTTACTTTAATGCGGGGAGATTGAGCGGCGGCAGTTGACAGCTTTTGACCTTCCGTCCGAAGTCTGTGACTTTATCTTGGCAGCCAGGCCACCAAAACGGTGTACGCCTGTCGGCATAAATTTGTGACATGGTGTACCAAGGAGTCTGTTGATCTGCTCTCTGCTCGTTTCTCTGAGAATCTTTTGTTCATGCTTTCTTTAGCCCAGTAGGGCTCCTCTTTGGGCACCCTGTAAGGTTACTTATCAGCTATCTCAGCCTTTCTTAGCTTGCCAGACCAACCTTCCCTTTTCAAATCTCCTATTGTTGGTAGATTCCTTAAGGGACTCACCGATTTGTTACCTCCCATTCTGTTTATTATGCCCAAGTGGGACCTCAATCTGGTCCTCCCTTACTTGATGTGTGCCCCTTTTGAGCCGTTACACAATCGCCCCTTGCGGCTCCTTACTCTCAAAACTGCATTTCTTGTTGCCATCACCTCTGCTTGCAGAGTGAGTGAGCTTCAAGCTTTCTTCTAAACCCCCATTTTTGTCTGTTCACCCTGAGAAAGTGGTGTTTCGTACGAGGGCCTCCTTCCTTACCAAGGTTGTTACTCCTTTTCATGTAGGCCAATCCATCATTTTGCCTACTTTTTACGCACCCCCACATCCTTCTCATGAGGAGGAGAGGCACCACCGTCTGAATCCAAAAAGAGCGTTGGCGTTCTTCCTCAATCGTACTAAAGATTTCCAGGTGGATGATCAACTCTTTGTTGGGTATGTGGGTGCGAAGAAAGGGAAGGCGGTGCAGAAGCATACCATCTCACATTAGGTACTACTTTGCATCAAATTGTGCTCAGCTTTGGGAAAGAAACAACCCCCTGAGGTCCTGCATACTCACTCCACAATAACAACTGCTGCTTCAACAGCATTAGAACGCGGAGTTCCTGGCCTGGATATCTGCCAGGTAGCAACGTGGGCATCCGTACACACTGCCTGGACAATCAGGTCCCCAGAGACGGGTACTTTAGTTGTTCGGTCCTGCAGGACTTTTTAGTATGTTCTTGGTTGGCAGCCCACCACCGTGGATGAAATTGCTTGGGTATCTATTCTAAGGTAAGGAATCTGCAACTAGAAGTCTCTATCAAATGAACAAGTTACTTTCCTTCGGTAACGATTTATCTGGTAGAGACATTCTAGTTGCAGATTCCTTACCCACTCACCCCTCCTCCCCGCTTGCGAACTGATTTCTAAGGATAGGGCTTCCCTTCATTCTAGTTGCAGATTCCTTACCAACTCACCCATCCTCCCCACTTGCGAACTGATTTCTAAGGATAGGGCTTCCCTTGTCAGGGCCTTAGCTCTGGCGCACCATTTTCAGTGTTATCCATGGCTCTGCACTTGGGGTGGAAAATTGCGAAAGGAAAATGACATCACTGCGCTGAGGCGGCACCTATGTACGACCCTGTGGCTATAAGTATCCTATCAGTAGTAAGGTGGTGCTGCGTAATTGAGAAGCAGGTACCTTAAATCTGTTTTGCTTGTGTGCAGTACATGTCAAGGTGGACCCAGGCTTTTGTATTTATTAAAAACTCACAACCAAATTAAAATGTTTTGCCAATTTAATGTTCAGGCCTTAAGTATTAGAGGGAAATATCTAGCTCTGTGTTTGTTTGTTTTTAATACTTTGTATTTTGACAATTAATTATTGCTATAGACCAGTGGTTCCCAATCTGTGGTCCGTGGACCCCCTGGGGGTCCGTGACACATTCCCATGGGGTCCGCAGGCCTGGGTTTGAGCCTCTGTACAGGAATACGTGCATGCTTTTATATTTAAGACTTTATTTGTGTAGCAGTTTTCAAAGCACTGCACAGTTCCCTGTACAACCGTCAGCTTTCAGGCAATAATAAAAGCGTCAAGATAACTCTGGTGATTAATGTATCTGCTGGAGAGAGATAGTTTTGTCTAGTAGCAGTTTTGACTCATCTAAGGTAGCACAGATGGTTAATACGGTAGCTGCAATGAATGTGTATAATGCAAAGAAAAGTATTTTATGTGCATATTACAGTGGGTTAACCTCTTTTGTCTATGAAACTCTTTTGTTACTGTGCAACTCATAAGTTAGAACCCTAATTTAGCACAGTGCTATGAACTGCCATCAAAGAGCTGCATGCAAACAGCATGGCACAAATTGCAAAGTTCCCCCGTCCCCAGTCTTTAATTAGCCTTATGCTGCTTTAAAAAAAAAAAAATTAAAAAAAGGTTTGCTTGCGTTAAAATATATTCTTATTAACAAAGGCAGCGCCAACCACTGTGTTATGTTCTGGATCACAAGATTGTGCTTTGCCAGACCACGCACTCTTAAAAGATGCTACCAGTGTGGATGACGTGAATCCTACACCTTGTAGTCCCCTGTAAAGTGCTCAGAGACCCTACAGTGGTATGAGAGGTGCTATAAAACAAATGAATTACATGTGACAGAGAGGCTGTAGACATATGAGAGACCCTTCTGATTTTATTTCCTTTCCCCACCACATATTTATGTGAAAAAGCTTTCTCAGATCTTATGTACCTAAAAAACAAAAACGGAAATTGCTTGGGAAATTTAGAATCTGACCTGGAGAGGCAGCTTTCCTAAATAAAACCAAACATTGAAAAGTTAGTCGCCAAGATGCAGCGCCAACCTTCCCATTTACAGCGCCAACCTTCCCATTAAAATTGTTAGATTTTTGCATATTTTTTCAATATAAAATAATTATATCTTTAGTAATTTGAGTATTTGTTTGGTGCGTACTTGTTTGTGTATTTTTTGGTGAATTACTGTTTTAATGTTTAAAATTTCAATTATACAAATTGCTTGGGGGTCCCTGGCTTCCAGTAGTGTTTCAGTGGGGGTGTTCAGGAATCAAAAGGTTGGGAACCACCGTTATAAACTGTACTGTGTCTTCTGCATGGTTTCATTTTTATTGTACTTAGCTGCTGATTAATTACAGCTACCATTTAAAGGTGGTAAATCTGTCGGAAAGTCCTTTGTTATTTTATTATGAGTTAATTAAGATAGTGGTGACGATTCTTTTAACAGATGAAGCTAAGAATAGGAGGAGGAGGACAGTCCCCCTAGAAAGGCATGTTGTGCAAGAGAGGCATTGTTGACATGAATTTTATAGCATTAACTATATCGGTTTTCTGGTGTTCAGGAGCAGGGTTATTGGCATGTAGTGGGGGGATTAATGGGACATGGGCGTGCTGCTGGCGCATCATTTATCACTAGTATCTCGAAGTCACCTTACCTACATGTTGGAGTAGATATACTTTTTAGATTTGTTTTTGTGTTTCGTTATATTTTTAGGCATCTTGGTTTGCCAGGCAGGCTGCATCTTAGAAAAGCTAAACCAGTACCTAGAGGAGAGAGATTTCATCATGCCACTTGACCTTGGAGCAAAAGGCAGCTGCCATATTGGGGGTAATGTGGCAACCAATGCAGGCGGCGTGCGTCTTCTGAGGTACGGCTCTCTACGTGGCACCGTTCTGGGGCTGGAAGTGGTAAGAGAAGATGCAACTCTTAAGATTTTCCTTGCCATTCTATATTTTTTTTCATTGACTCAATTTTAGTTTACTTTAATCCACAGATGCCTCTGTTGAAACATCCAGAAGAACGATTAAATAGCAGAGATCACTACCGCCTGGCTACTTTTATCTTCTTAATCTTATTTCCGACCTTTGAAACTGGTAACCACAGAGCCTTTGTCTCCACAGTTGGGTTGCACTGTGTCCTCATATACTAATATATATATATATATATATACTAATATATATATATATAATGGAGTCCAGGATTTCAGCTAACTACATACGTAGTATGTAGTGTTAAAATAGATTAATTTACTTTTTTTTTGGTGGGGGGAATATATATATATATATATGTGTGTATATATATATATATATATATATATATATATATATATATCGCATCACACTTAGAAGCATTCAGACGCCTTTCTGTCCATTAGAGGTGGTGTGAGTTCCTTCGGCTGGGCTGACGCCGTAAATTCTATGTCAGGACATAGGCTCAGATTATGCTTCTCTTTCCATGCTTTATTTTTAACAGCAGCCAATGAAAGTCATGGAAAAACAAAAACTACAAATCCCAACACTTGTAATGTCAGTGATGACCATAGAGGAGGAAGCCTATAAATTGTTGCCTCACACCCAGCCACTCCTCTTTCTTTGCTGCTTCGCAGCCAGTTAAGTCGTTTTTCCCTTCTCTACTGATAAATTGTATGTACTTTTAATTGTGTTTGGGAGCGGTATTCCCTCCCTTTAAAGCGTCCGTTTGGATCGCTTTACTATTTGTGGAGTGGGAGCAGGGGAGCGAGGACTCGCGCGTTTGCGCAATCCTCTTACAGCCGGTGTTGTATTTATTTATTTTATTATATATATTTTATGGCGCGCGCTCGGCCTGAGCGCGTTATCCGGAGCCGTGCAGCCCTTCTGCACGTTCCACTCCGGAGCTTCATTTTGAAGTATTCGCTAGTTGTTTATTCGCCCCCGGGAGGCCACATATCGCGCTCTTCAGCGAGTTGTTTGCTTTGCCCCGCGGGGCTGCTGACTGAGCCCAGAGGCTTCCTGAGCCGGGCCGAGTTGATTTTTATCTTCTGCCCCAGGAGGCCACATATTTACAGGTTTTCACTCGCACTCTGCAGCTAGCTGTTTGTTTTGCTCCCGGGGGGCCTGCTAACTACTCGAGCCCCAGGCTTCCTGAGCTGGGCCGAGTTGATTTTTATCTTCTGCCCCAGGAGGCCACATAATTACAGGTTTCACTCGTGCTCTGCAGCGAGTTGTTTGCTTTGCCCCAGGGGGCCTGCTAACTACTCTGGGCCGAGTTGATTGTTATCTTTGCCCCACGGGGTCTCTGACTGTAAGCTCTGGCTGGAGCTCAACATAATTAACTTTTAAGCCCTTTTGGGCAATTTCTTGTTCTTTTGAACAGTATCAACTAAAAAAAGGCTCTGCCTCTGTTATTTTACCTCAGTTTCACCGGCTCAGCTCCCCACCTACACCCCAGTGCTTGTACACGGGGGTTGAAATAAATTATTATTCAGGCTGGGCCTGTTTGCAAGAATATATTAAACTCCTCACAGGGCAGCTCCCTCCACACTCTAATTGATGTATGCTTCTGCCCTGCTTTCTCCAATTGTTATTTCTGCTCCTTTGGAGCCCTTCTGCTGTTTCAACAATATGGCTGGCTACGAAGACCAAGCCGTGGATTTGTATTATCTGGTTGAACCGGCTGGTTCTTTTGACCAAGGTTGGTATATGCTCTCGTCAAGTGCGTCACTCGATTAATCAGGCTTTAGCTCAAGCCATGCAACTCATCAAATACCACATTTTGAGTTTTGGGGATCAGGGCTGGGTAGCCCCATCTGGCGCCCAACCCATTGGGGAATCTTCCCTTTCAACGAGCATGCAGGCTTCTAAGCTGAATACTAACCTGCATGCTGCGGACTTTGAAACCCTTATAAGAAATATGGCCAGGGAGCATGACTGTAATGCGGGATCACAAAAGACCTCCAAGGCTACCAAGACCCCCGTATTAGATCCTACTCTGCCTGGCGCGGATGCCAGGATAACATTTTGACAGTTTCCGGTCCTTTAAGATTTTAGAGTTGGCCTTTCAGGCCAAGGAGTCGGGTGAGCCTATCAACCCGGACATTCTAGTAGGTTGGGCTCAGAGAGCTTTTGCTTCTTGGGCAATGCCTTTTGCGCCATATCTTCTGAACGCCGCTTTTTGGTGTTGATGAAGCCAGTCCCCATGGGCAGACCTCGCTACATTTATCCAAAGGTCTTCAATCTTTCTCTCAGGAGTCGGGAGGCACAGGTGGACTTGAATGTAAGTTCAGATGTACTGTTGGGGGGCAAAACGCAGAGTTTTGCTAGATACTTGGCGTCTGATTTCTTTGGATGCGTGGGTCTTAGAGACCGCGTGGGGGTTCAGGCTAGAAATTTACGAGTCCCCGTCTCAACAGGGCCTTCCCAGGCCAATATATTTTTCCCCTCAAGAACAAGAAATTTCAGTTCTAGTAAGAAGGGCGCCATTGTCAGGGTTCTTCGTCACCCTTCAGGTGTTGTCAGTCCAGTGTTGCTAGTGGACAAGATAGGTGGCGGTTCCAGTCTGGTGCTATACTTAAAAGACTTCAACAGTTTTTTGCTATATCGTCATTTCAAATGGAGGGCATCCATTCACTGAGGGATGTTCGCCAAGAGGGAGACTGGTTGGCCCGCCTAGATCTAAAGGACACTTATCTGACCATTCTTATTTTTCCTCCTCTTCGGAGATTTCTCCAGTTCCATTGAGAGACCGAGTATTTTGAATACAAAGTTCCCCCCTTTGGTCTGTCTTCCGCCCCCTGGTGTTTCTCAAAGGTAATGAGTCCGGTCGTGGAGTTCCTTCGCTCCCATGGGATCCAGTTTATAATTTATCTAGACGACATTCTGATCATGGCACAGGATCGAGACCTTCTGCTGTCTCATCTGGAATGCTCAGTGTTTTCTATTTCAGAGTCTGGGCTTTATTATCAATGCCCAGAAATCCATTCTGGTCCCATCTCAAGGGGTAGTTTTTTCTGGTTTTTCCAGTTAGACTCGATACAGTCTCTATTGATTCTTTCCCCCGGGAAGATTAATTCGGTCAAGAGAGAGTTGAGGTCTCTATTACCCAAACAGACTATCATTGAGGGGGATTGCCCGCCTGGTGGGCCTGCTTTCTTCTTCAATTCAGGCGATATTTCCGGGTCCTTTACATTACCGAGCCCTTCAACGCTTGAAGATACCTCATCTTCAGAAAGATCTGTTATGCGGATCAGTTTTTCCTCTCAGGAGTCTCGTGCAGAGATGAATTGGTGGTTAGGGCATATGGAAGCCTGGAAGGGCAGAGCCATTCTGTTCTCTCCCAGATGTAGTGATAGAGTCCGACACCAGTCGTTGCGGCTGGGGAGCCCGGTGCGGATCAGTGTCCACGGGGGGCAGATGGTCCAGCACGTAGTTGTACCTACACATCAATTGTTGGTAACTCCTAGCCGGCTCATTCGCTATCAGGATCTCTCTCCCGCCAGGGCGAACTGTTGTGTTCCACTTCGCATGGACAATATCTCGGCGGTGAGATGTGTCAGCAAGTTGGGGGAACTCGTTCTCGCATCTTAGCGGAGATAGCCAAGGGGTTTTGGCATTTTTGCCTTCACCACAGGATTTCAGTCGTTGCGGAATACCTTCCTGGGACCAGCAATTGGATGGCAGTCTGGTACTCTCGACTCCAGAGAGGCTTCATCGATTGGAGGTTACATTTCGGAATCTTCAGAGTTATTTCTGCTCTGTGAGGTCCTCCTTTTTCAATAGACCTTTTTGCGTCTCGCCTTAACCGGCAAATCAAACGTTTTTCAGTTGGAGACCAGGTCCGGAAGCATCGTAGTCGGATGCCTTTTCTTCAGAACTGGTCTCAGGAACGGAGCTAAATTTTTTCCCCTTTCATCATGTTTCCCAGGGTTTTGGCTCAGATCAGACGGCAGCAAGCAGACTTGGTCCTGGTGACTACTCTTTGGAGTTCGCAGGCATGGATCCCGTTGGCAATGGAGTTGAGTTGCAATCTTCCGCTCCTTCTTCCCTTTCGGGAGATTCTTCTCCAGGACCCTCTGGGTCTTTTACATCCATTAATCTTGTTGGGTCAACTATCCCTGATGGCTTGGCGTCTTTCAGGGAAAGATAGAGCATCCCAGGACGTTCGCAAGAGGCTTCCGAATTATTTGCAGGTTCATGTCCTCCAGCACTCACAAGGGTTACACTTCGACTTGGAAGTGATGGAGTGCTTGGTGTAGTTCTAGGAGTGCGGATCCTTCTTCAGCAGATTGCTGTCTGGTCCTTCATTTCCGATCCTCTTTAGCGGCATCAGGTCTAGCTTATCGCTCTATCAATAATTATCAGTCGGCTATTTCGGCAGGGCATTTTCCCAGTGGAGGGTTCCCATTGGGGAATCTCCTTTGTTTGTAAGCTAATGAGGGGTATCAGATTGGCCAATCCCCCCCGTCATCGTTTTTCTTCCCTTTGGGATGTGACTATTGTCCTTCGTTTTTTAGAATTTTGGTCTTCTAATAGTTTTTTGTCTAGGAAACAGCTGTCAGCTAAACATAACAACATAGTGAGTTTAATTTCCTGTAAGAGGGAGAGTGTTTTCCCCGGAAGGGGTTTCATTTTCTATTTTTCGCGTAGAACTAAATGCAATTTGAAGAAAGTGTCTTATCCCTGTTTTGTGGACAACCCCAAACTATGTGTGGTGCAGTGCCTTAGAGCTTACGAGGTGAGTACAGAAGAGTTTCGTTCTGATATGGGGGTCAATTACTCATTTCTTTAGTTAAGACTTATCATCCTGTTTCTTCAGCCACCCTCGCAAGATGGATGCGATGGTTGCTGAATGAAGCAGGCATTGATATTTCTAGATTTGGTGCTCATTCTTCCAGAGGAGCCATGGCTCCAAAGTCTTTGGCTTTGGGTTCTTGTTTAGAGGACATTTTAAGGACAGCAGACTGGTCTTCGACTTTTAAAACCTTCTATTGTAAACCTATTGTGTATATTGCATCAGTGGTGGTGAATCAGCTTTGAACAAGCATAATCTGAGCCTCCGGTCCTGACAGAATAAAAAAAATTCTGGCATTCGCGTTAAGAATTTTTCAATTCTATTAAGGACTCGGAGGCGAGGATTATCCCGCCACACTGTTGTATATGTTTTATTGTGGTGCATATTATTTCTTGAAGTTCATGTACAAATTACTGTATTTCAGTGCTAACCCACCCTGTTTAGTAGTAGATATAAGTATCACTTTATGGTATTCTGTTTTTATGGCCTGAATTTTCCTTTTTTTCCTAGGAAATGACGAGAAGTAGTTTCGGCCCATTCTGGTATCGTTCAAATTCCAGTCAAGTTGGCTTCCAGTTCTTCTGTTTTTTCAGGACTTCGTTTTCAAGTTTCTAGTTAAGACTTTGACTTATCTGTTGCGAGTTTGGACAAAGAAAGAGGAGTGGCTGGGTGTGAGGCAACACTTTATAGGCTTCCTCCTCTATGGTCATCACGTGACATTACAAGTGTTGGGATTTGTAGTTTTTCCATGACTTTCATTGGCTGCTGTTAAAAATAAAGCATGGAAAGAGAAGCATAATCCTCGCCTCCGTGTCCTTAATAGAATTGAAAAATTCTTAACGCGAATGCTAGAATTTTTTTTACTTCCCATTTCTTTCCCTTCACCAAAATGAAGAAAAACACTTGAAACGCACTCTCGGTGGTATTGTAACCAACGTTTTTTTCCGTCTAACGACCTTTATCACAGGAACATTCTTGGTTCCACGTTCACCAGTTTATAAATATGCAAGCTGCCCTTTTCCATTCAGTTAGACAACGACATTTTCTCTCTCTTTGATCCCCGTTTTTGATTTTAATAGATCTCCCCTGTGTCATTTACTGACAAAAAAAGTGAAAAGAAAGAAACCAATTGTGTAACAAATCTAATCTTGTGTGAGCGCTTAACATTGGATTTCATACGGATTTTAAGCTCGAAGCGCTGGCTATATTTAACTTATTGGAACGTTCTTCAATCGGGCAGTTCCATCAATCACAGTTGTTCCTTTGCCGTGCATTCTGGGTCTCGAAGTTTCAATTAAATTAATCTTTCTTCCACAGTTTGTGTGAGATTTCAATGTCAGTTTCACTCTGTACGCAGTTTGTTACTGATTTATCTGACATGTCATGTAGACAAATTCTTGGCACCACTGGTAAAGGACTTTCTAAAGGACTCAAGTAACTATAACTCTCGCCCTGCAATGCACAGTTTCCTCATCAATAATGTAATATGTGGAGGAATTACCTTTGCCACGCATCGCTCATTACTCCACATATTACATCATTGATGACACTTTCTGTGGCATCATTGTTGGTATTACTGTAACATTTCCAATAAAATTATTGATGAGAAATCTTTATATTGTGAGGGCGCAAGTTACAGTTACTTTAGGGCGTGAGTTATAGTTACTTGAGTTAACATAACTATAACTTCTGAATTTCTATGTTTTTGTGTGAGGAAATTCAGAACTTAACTATAACGTCCCTGTAATCTTTGTTTTCTCCAGTGGGGGGAAAAAAAAAAAATATATATATATATATATCATTTTTTTTATTTTTTATTTTAGAATATTTTAATAACCTGTTTTTAATAAAAAAAAAAAACTTTATTCAAAAAAATAATTTAAATTGAATATTTATATAACTTTTAATAATTTTTAATATATAGCAATTAGGTATAAACCTTTTACTTTAATTGGGAACTTCATTTATAAATATGCCTTTAAAAACATTTTTTTTAATGTATTTAAAGTCATTAAATATTTAATTCAGAATTAAGTTGAAAGTCTGCAGCATTTTTAAAAATGTTGTTCGTCACTTAAAATAAATATTTGAAATTGATCTACATTTCTTTTTATTTATCTTAAAAATATTTTAACTACTTTTTTAACTATAAACTTTTTTGCTTTTTCCTGTGCTTTATTAAAAGGAGGTTTGAACTCAATACAAAAATGGTAAGAAGTAGGGAAAAATACATTTCGTAGTGTCAGAAAATGAAGCTATAAATCAATCATTGAACCTGAAATTTAATTACATGCGGTTAATTCATTACATTCAAACCAAAAATAAGAATAGCCTCTAAATTATACAAAACAAACATTATACGTACATTAGATTATAAACAAACAAAAAATAAATTCCATAAAACATGTAGTCAATCAATCCTCTCCTCATTATTTCCAAACGGTGTGGTTATCACCAATATTTTTGTCCTAAATCCACAGCAAAGAGATGGTTGCAACATCTAACACATCTTTATATCCTCTTTACTTTCATCCATATTTAAAGAAAGATGTGTCCAATAATCCTTATAAGGCATGTATAACTTCCTGGCAACCTCTCTTACATACAAAAGGTCGACGCATTTCGGCCCACATAAGTACGGGCCTCATCATGACTAGCGGAGAGAAAGGTAACTGTATTCAGTTGTTTTTAGTCATACTTGACCGAAAACATCTATTTCTTCCTTCATTTCTGCCAAGCATTACGTCATGGGTCTGCTTGAACGCATCAATATGTTAAGCGTTTCTTGCCTGCACGGAAAACCACGCCGTTCTAGTCTGAGTTCAAAGCTTCACTTGAGTGGTCTTCCTGTGTATCGAAGTAAGTTTCTGATTCTGTGGCGTTCTGCGTGTTACAATATTGGTGATAACCACACTGTTTGGAAATGTATGTATGATGTATGTATAATGTTTGTTTTGTGTAACTCAGAGGCTATTCCTATTTTTGATTTGAATGCAATGAATTAACCTCATGTAATTAAATTGCAGGTTCAATGATTGATTTATAGTTTCATTTTCTGACACAAAAAAGTGTATTTTTCCCTACTTCTTTTCATTTTTGTATTGAGTTCAAACTTTACCCAGGTATAGTGCAGGTAATTGGGTAGATCCCTTTTTTTTTTGGCTATTTATTAAAAGGAGGTGTCAGCGTGGTTAGGCGCCAGGCAAGATGGCCGCATATTTGAGCTTCTCCGTAGCGGCGCCTTAAGGGCCTGTTAAAATCCATCTCATCAATCCAGACCAGAGGCGGGGGAAAGAATAGTCGGGGGTCCCCTGAGGCCACAAACCAGGAGAAACGAGACACAACAGATGGCGATACTGGGCCGGGAAGACTGAGCAACGTGCGGCTGGGAGAAATAAAAAATGGCAGGCGGAAACAACACACAAGGCCGGGAACGGAGCCTCTGAGTTGCATGGTCCCCCCGATAAGGAGCACCATTAGAGAAAGCCAAGTGGGCACTGGAGGGGGTGTCCTAGATGTAGGAGGGGTCAGAAGCGGTGGGACACGGCCCGATGCCTCCGCATGGCAGGTGCAACTGCGGCACACACAAAGAAGCGCTGTAGGGCACAGAGAGCACCAAGGGAGCAGGACGAGCAGGCGAACTGGAGTCACACCCCTGGTGGGCCTGAGTAATCAAAGCGACCGGTGGGTGACGGAAGCAGAGGGGAGACCAACGGAGAGAGAGAACTGTGAGATAAGTCGCCCAACCTGAGGGCTGCCGAGAGGGAACGTAGAGACGCACGAATGTTACAGAGGCACGATAGCCCTCCGTGAGAATAGGAGACGCCCATGGGGATGAAGCTCGTGACACCAGCGACAGTAGGGACAGGAATGCGCCCCTATGAATGGAAGGACCTGCAGTGAAGAAAGACAGTGATCCCAACAGTAAGCACCCCATTGGAGACAACCTGAGACCCGGGGGCAGAAACTAGACCACTGTGTACAATCGCACTGGGCCAGGGGCATCAGGAGAAGCCGTGGCAGGGCCGAGAGGTGGCTTGAAAGAAGGGAGGCAGAGTCAGCACTCTGGGGGGCCTTGGGGGACCTGACCTATGTCGACCAGCGAAGCAAGTCACTGCAAAGGGACCAAGGGAGCACCCCAGCAAGGTGCCTGACAAAATGGAGCACAAACGAGGGCCACAAACAACACAAACAAATAGTTTGGACAAGTACACAGTCCAGCTGGTGACAGGTGGATCGGTGCGGAAGGCACCAGATCCTGTGGGGGGAAGCCCAGGGAGTGGGGACCCTTCGCTACGGGAAATTATGGATGCCATACAAGCGCTAAGGAACAACATCGAGTTGAAAATCGATGCAGTGACACTGGATGTTAACTTATTGCGCGCAGACCTTTGCAAGGTTACAGACAAGGTCACCACGGCAGAAGGTCAGATTAGCGGGCTCCAGGCCGTTA
This sequence comes from Pleurodeles waltl, assembly GCF_031143425.1. Lineage (NCBI taxonomy): Eukaryota > Metazoa > Chordata > Amphibia > Caudata > Salamandridae > Pleurodeles > Pleurodeles waltl. The sequence continues at coordinate 335,675,040 of NC_090450.1, read as the reverse complement.
ACAAACTACTAGAAAAGCAAATATCAGACCTGACAAAGAAGCAGGCTGAGATGGAGGCAAAGCTGGAGGACCAAGAGGGTAAGGCCCATCACAAAAACATCAGGATCACTGGAGTTCCGGAAGGGGCAGAAGGGCACTGTACAGAGCTGTTCGTAGAAGACCTTATCCTGAACAAATTGGGTCCCAAACGCTTGTCTAACTACTTCACAGTCGAAAGAGGGCATAAAGTGCCAGCATGACCACCTCTGGCGGGCACCCCCCAAACAATAATTGCTTGAGTGTTCAACTTCAGAAACCACAACGCAATTCTTCAGACTGCCAGAGAGAGGGGCAGTCTGAAAAGGGAAAATAACTTGATACGTTTCCTTCTGTACTTCACCCTTCAGGTCCAGAGGCAGAGACGCCACTTCGAGGGGATCAAATGGGCCATTCCGGCCAAGGTCATAAAACATATGATGATCTTCCCAGCTAAACTACAGATGCAAATGCAAGATGGCAGGTCCTGGTTCTTCCAGTCTCCGGAGGAAACATGGGACTGGCTGGAGGGCTGGTGCAAGATGGAACGGCACAGCCCTGGGGCCTGTGAGCGGCAAGAGAGATTGCAAGAGAAAGGGGCTCTGAGACATGCCGCAACAAGTCCTGCCCGGGTCTGTTACAGAACACCATGGCAGACCGAATGCACGGGAAGGACTAGGGGACCGATCCATGCCCGGCCTGGAGGTAGAATCAGACCGGGGGGGTCTAGACTTGAGCCAAGCAACAGGAGGAGAGTTGGGTTGAGCCTGAGGCAGGAGTCGGGGCAACGGCCCGGGACCTCAGGGCAAAACCAAAAGGCGAACCCTGCCGCCAGATTGGTTTTACAGCAATGAACGAACAGGGTCAGATAAGAGCCTGAGACTATTTGCTGACTGTCTGCTATGGTTTGCCTACCACACCCACAAATTGGTTTGAAGGTTTTGGGGTGACAGGCACTCTGCAAAGTTGTGAAGCAGGGTGTTGGGGGCTCCCGCGGGGCAGGGCAGCAGGGAGGGATGGTGGGTTATTTGGGGGGAGGAAAGTTCAACTGGGGCAGCCAACAAGTTAAACTGCTCAAAACGTGCAGACAAAAGCTGAGATCGGGGAGACTGGGCTCCTAGGGGGCACCCAAACTCAGAGGCCGAGAGCCAATGGCTGGGGAGAGCATGATATAGTGATTAACCCAACTATATACAATGGCTTGTGGTTTGTATAATGAACTGAGCATCTTGTCCTGGAATGTAAATGGGCTGGGGAGTAAAATTAAGAGCACAATAGTTCTACAACCCCTCAGGCGAACGGCACCAGATGTAGTCTTATTGCAGGAAACCCACCTTAGAAGGAACAAATGCAAGGCCCTAAACCGTGGTGGCACAAGCGTGATACTCTTCGGATGCAGGGGGTGGGCATTCTGCTTAGAAAGACACTTCCATTCACACTAGTACGCTCCTGGGCGGATCCCATGGGCCGATTCGCCACGATCACAGGACAGTGTGAGGAGCTCATGCTAAATGTATGCTCAGTATACATCCCACCGTGCCTACACAGGGTGATGCTGCTGGAACGTGGGACCCAGATGCTGGAGCCGCCAGCTGGGATCCTCATCATGGGGGCGGGGGGGGCATGAATGTGGTGTCAGACACAGAGGCCGACAGACAGACTAGATCCCCTACCCCCAGTGAAGGAGGACCGCTGAAATCGTTTGTAGAAGCGGTGGGACTGGTGAACATTTAGAGGGCACTACACCCACATGAGAGGGCATATACATACTACTCTGCCCCCCATGTTGGTTTTTCCAGGATAGACCACATATACACCCACAGCCGACACATAGATCACTTTGTTGAGGCCCGGCATAGGGAGCGAGGAATCTCTGATCACTCGCCAGTAATGATAATACTAAAGATTCAGACCCCATGGAGGTGAGCATTAGGTAAAGAGCAGGAGTGTTGCTTTGACAAAAGTGTGACTACAAGCACCCCACCCCCCCCGGAGGAGCTATGAAATAAGAGTCCAAATACTACCGAGTATCAATGACGGACACCATAAACAATTGGTATCATCTTATGACACTACATTAGTAAGGTGAATTGCACCATATCATAGAGCATGTATTATTTATGCTTTCATTAGAGCTAGTCAAACAAGGAGTGGCACCAGGGAGTCCACCTTGGTCCTGAAGAGGAGTCTAGGGGTAAGACTCTGAAGCATGTAGACTAGGAAGTCAGGTATATTACATCCCCCACTTCCGCAGCCCCTTTTTAATCATACCGCCTCCAAGAGATCTATTAAATCATTGGAATTACTAGGAGACAGGTATTTTTAACTCACCCAAGACCCCACCACTCTTGTCCCTCCTGTGATTCACATTGACAAGACTACATCAGTGCTCCCATGTATCCCGTAGATCGCAGCACGCCCCCCTCCATAGCGGAACAGTAAGTAACCCAATGATAAAGCACGCCACTAAGGGGTAACCCTGGTGGGTGAGGGTTTTTCTAACAGGAAAATCCTTTTTCCTGCCCATCCTGTGGTGGTTTATTTAGCTGGGCCTCTTTTGTAATGTTATATAGGCTATAAGGAGGACAGACCCAGCCCCACAACCTCCTTCCCCCTCTTTGTTTTTGTAATTCTAAAGGGACAGAAACGTGACTATGCCACCAAACCCAGCATAGATACATGGTACTTGGGGGACCCGGCAATTGTGGAACGGCTACGGGAAGGGACGGACCTCTACTTTAAAGAAAACAATGGGTTGGTGTCCTCCAGATGTGTATTATGGGAGGCATTTAAGGCGGTCCTCCATGGACAGGCCCAGGCGCTGATAGGGGGTAAGAAAAAGGTGAACAAGTTACAAATAGAAGCACTGGAGAGGGAAGTAGGAGCGCTAGAGGCTCAGCTGCCTGGGAACAGGTCAGAAGAGCTCTGCCGACGATTAATAGCGAAGCAATCTGAATCACGTTAGCTGGCTGGAGGATGAGGTCAAGAAATATGCCCAGGTGACACAGAGAAGATTATATGATATTGGGGATAGGGCAAGCAAACTGCTAGTGCGGCTAGACAACAGAGACCAAAAACAAAAGGGGGTATGTGAGATAGTGGACGAGTCGGGAGGGTCCAGACGGTCGGGCCCAGAAATAGCTGAGGCTTTTGCCTGCTATTATTAGAAGCTATACTCCACAAAGACCCTTATGATAGATGACCACTGTGACGACTTGCTCAAAGACATGGCACGGGTGTCCCTCACAGAGGTAGAAAGGGAGTCACTGGTGGGGGAGCTGATGGCTGAGGAGATCGGACAGACATTTGGAGCCCTACAGGCGGGAAAGGCAGCAGGCCTGAATGGGCTCCCAGGAGCTCTACAAGGGGCTGAAAAGCAGGGTGGGCCCACATCCAACAAAAATGTACCATGAGACATTAAATACGCTGCAACTGTCGGAAGATCAGAGGATAGCAACTATAGTGGTCATTCCTAAGGAAGGGAAGCCGACAACACAATGCGCGTTTTATAGGCCCATATCCCTACTGAACGTGGAGGCGAAGGTACTCGCCAAGGTGCTGGCCACCCAGCTGCAAACGGTGATATCCTCCATAGTACATCCCGATCAATCGTGTTTTATGCCCTGTAGAAGTATCCAGCTTAACATTCATAGACTGTACGGAGTGCTCCACATGACACAGTCACTGTCGGACATCCGAGCAGGCTTGTTGGCCCTAGATGCCAGGAAAGCATTTGGCAGTCTGGAAAGGGGATACATGTTTGCCACCCTCCACAGACAGGGATTGGGCCTGCAGTTTTGCGCCTGGGTTAGGCTGCTCTACCAGAAACCATTGGCGAGGGTGAGAGTAAATTCGGTAACTTCCCGCACTTTTGAACTGCAGAGGGGCACGAGGCATGCCTGCTTTCCCCTATGCTGTTTGCATTGGCACTAGAACCGCTTGCAGCCTGGATCTGGCAGGACCCACTGGTCCGGGGAGTCCCGGTGGGAGTGGGTGGGAGGAGCGCATCTCTCAATACGCGGATGACATATTACTATACGTCACAGATCTGATTCGCTCCATAGACAGGCTACTACAAATCTTATGCCTCTTCAATGAAAACTCTGGGTACAGTATTAACTGGGACAAATAACTGCTGTACCCCTTGGCGGGAGGACACCTCCTCTGCCTCCCTGCACAGACATTCCTGTGGTACCCGATGGCTTCAAATACCTGGGGATATACATTACCAGGGACCCGCAAGAATTCCTCAGAGCAAACTTGACCCCACAAGAGGAAAAGCTAGAGAGAGATGTAGAACACTGGCGACAACTACCATTGACACTAATGGGCAGGGCAGCTCTATACAGGATGATGACACTGCCCTGGCTTCTATACGTGTTTCAGAACACCCCGGTGGTGATCCCTAAGTGGGTCTTTGAGAAAATCTATCAGACCCTTAGATCTCTGTTATGGGGGGGTCCCCCGTATAGCTCTGAGAAAGCTTCAAAGGGGGGTTATGATGGAGGACTGTCAATCCCTGATGCCTGGATGTACTTCTGGGCGACCCAGCTGGTGGTGATCAATGGATAGGCCTTCACAGGACCGGCAGAGCCAGCCTACAGGGTCGATAGGGCAGCGATGGGCACCTTAGGCTATGAGAAAGTCCTGTACAACTAGCGGGGCCCGGGACTTACCAACTCACACCCTGACTGTGGTGCAAGAATGGAAAGAGGCAAATCACTGCCTGGGGGAGAGGGAGGTGCTGTCTGCTCGTGCCCCACTTTGGACAGGTGACTTCCTGAAGGAAGTGAGTGCGCTGCAGGGGTTCTCTAGAAAGGCATTGATTGGGATAGAACACCTGGGAGATGTGTGGAGGAACAATGCTATGATACTACAGGCTGAGTTTGCCTGACAGCATGTAGAAAGATATAGATACTTGCGACTGCGTCATACGCTTCGTAGGCACATACATAATCAAAGACAAGACGCTGCTTGAGCACACGATCCTCACAGAACCGCTGCCGGAACAGGCAATCTCAATAATTTATAGGAAACTGTCCAACAACTCCCCCATTCCAAATGAGCAACTGTGAGTAGCATGGAACTGTGAGTCCATGGATGAGGATGAATGGGCTGACGTCTTGAAAAGCGCTGGAGAAATCACAATTCGGACCCGTTATAGATTGGTGCATCTTCGGATACAGGTCCTGTCACTCCAGGGTGTAGTTAAAGCAAATGGGGCACACCCAGTCAGATCTCTGTGTGAGAGGGTGTGCGATGCCGGGGACATTCTATCACATACTATGGTCCTGCCCATAAATACAGATATTTTGGAGGGAAGGGGTGGATGAGATGTCAAGGGTCGTGGGAGGCCCGGTCACGATAGAACCTAGGTGGTTGTTCTTATTGATTCCAGGGGAAACTGTGTGGGAAAAAACCCTATTTGTATGGCTGAGGTTGGCAGTGGGAGTGGCTAAGAGGAATATGGCCAGGGCATAGGGAGCTCCCCATCAACCAAGGGGGGCAGATTGGGTGACAGATATAGACTGATGCTGTGGGTCCGAAAGAGTAGTCTACAAAAGTAGGGGCTGTCCAGCGAAATGGGACAAGATATGGGGACAATGGAACGCAACTCAGGGCACGTGAGGAGGAGGAGGAGGGTGCCGGAAGAATGGGGGTGGCCCATAAGGGATGTTGAGACTGGACTTTTCAGCCTGTATATTCTTTTGTTTAGCCCACTTTGAAATTTTCTTTAATCCGTTTACTTAATCTGTGCTAAAAATTGTGCTCCCGAACTAATTTGTTTGCAACATATCTTTTTCATCCTAATTTACCTCAAGCTCATTCTGTTCTAAAACCACTTGCGGTTTAATAGCCTTAAGAGAAATGTTTATCACATGATATGACCATCACAAAAGCTTTTGTTTTCAATTCCAATTGTGCCCTATGTTTCTGGCCAAGTTTCCCATTAACTGGCACAAATAAAATCTAATTTCTAAATATCCAGACTGATTCCAACTAATAATCATATGACTGGTGATCTCTTGTTGATTTTTAAAGTCAAGAGCCTGTAGGTGAGTTGTTACTTTAAAGCATGGAATGGCAAAATGTTTGAAAAACTGTGCTTTCTTCTTTATAAACCACTTATATCTTACTTGGGTTATTTTGTTAATCACGGGGGTCTCTTATCTTTTCTTCTTTGAGCATTGTATGAATTACCTCATAATCATAATGACACTCCAAGTAATGCCTTAATTTAAATCTGGCAGTATATTGAGCAAAGTGGGCAAAGTAATACATTTTGAAGTTTGGATCTGTGAGTGCGTTTTCATCCTTTGCAGGACTAGAACACTTCACTGAGGTCGACAAACCTTTTGAACCAGTAGAGTGTGATGAACCATATACCAAAATGTACATCCACATGTCGATCAACAATTTAGTTACCATGACCAATATGACAGTGGAAGAAAAACTCCAATCTGTGAAATGTTTCAAAGCTTTATTATAACCACAGAGCCAAAATAACATAAACTGTGTGCAAGATCAAATTATAAAGATAAATGAACACCATAGGCTGACCAAATCTACGAAACACGTTTAATCTGCTCTACATTAATACTATTAAGCATTCAAGAAGTATAACACATACTAATAAAGCAATCACTTGTAAATCAGAAACATGTTTCAAACCAGTATTAAAAAAAGACATTAGTCAACTCAAATGGACAAATTCAGATTACAGGGATTGAGACATAGGTTCTCCCTACTTCTAATCAAATTAGGAAAAGCATGTGTGAGAGCAGGCTAACACATGCGGGCAAAAAGAAAAGACACAAATAATTTGGAAAAGCATCTAGGGCTAAATTAACCTAGCTAAAACAAAAGAGACAGGTGTCAAAATGGGGAGCACCCTGTCTTCCATTCCAGCATTTGTGACCCCAAGGCATCATGGTAAATGCAGTCATTAGCACGAATTTGAATAGAGTTTTGAAAGTTTTTCACCATAAGTTGGTGCGGCGAGTGCCGTATCTTCAGACACGTGTTTCTGGCTATTTGGCCGTCATCAGCGAAGAGCAACGTGTAGCTGGCGGGGTTGCTTGAAATGTCGCCTTGAAAGTATTCACAGGTTTAAGTACCACTCAAGAAGGTGCACAGGTGCTTCACCCGAGCTCGTCAGCTCAGAGGCTCACGGGAGCCTTAATTACAACAGTCAAAATGGGGAGCACCCTGTCTTCCATTCCAGCATTTGTGACCCCAAGGCATCGAGGTAAATGCAGTCATTAGCACGAATTTGACTAGAGTTTTGAAAGTTTTTCACCATAAGTTGGTGCAGCGAGTGCCGTATCTTCGGACACGTGTTTCTGGCTATTTGGCCGTCATCAGCGAAGAGCAACGTGTAGCTGGCGGGGTTGCTTGAAATGTCGCCTTGAAAGTATTCACAGGTTTAAGTACCACTCAAGAAGGCGCACAGGTGCTTCACCCGAGCTCGTCAGCTCAGGCTCACGGGAGCCTTAATTACAACAGTCAAAATGGGGAGCACCCTGTCTTCCATTCCAGAATTTGTGACCCCAAGGCATCATGGTAAATGCAGTCATTAGCACGAATTTGAATAGAGTTTTGAAAGTTTTTCACCATAAGTTGGTGCGGCGAGTGCCGTATCTTCGGACACGTGTTTCTGGCTATTTGGCCGTCATCAGCGAAGAGCAACGTGTAGCTGGCGGGGTTGCTTGAAATGTCGCCTTGAAAGTATTCACAGGTTTAAGTACCACTCAAGAAGGCGCACAGTTGCTTCACCCGAGCTCGTCAGCTCAGAGGCTCACGGGAGCCTTAATTACAACAGTCAAAATGGGGAGCACCCTGTCTTCCATTCCAGCATTTGTGACCCCAAGGCATCATGGTAAATGTAGTCATTAGCACGAATTTGAATAGTGTTTTGAAAGTTTTTCACCATAAGTTGGTACGGCGAGTGCCGTATCTTCGGACACGTGTTTCTGGCTGTTTGGCCGTCATCAGCGAAGAGCAACGTGTAGCTGGCGGGGTTGCTTGAAATGTCGCCTTGAAAGTATTCACAGGTTTAAGTACCACTCAAGAAGGCGCACAGGTGCTTCACCCGAGCTCGTCAGCTCAGAGGCTCACGGGAGCCTTAATTACAACAGTCAAAATGGGGAGCACCCTGTCTTCCATTCCAGCATTTGTGACCCCAAGGCATCATGGTAAATGCAGTCATTAGCACGAATTTGAATAGAGTTTTGAAAGTTTTTCACCATAAGTTAGTGCGGCGAGTGCCGTATCTTCGGACACGTGTTTCTGGCTATTTGGCCGTCATCAGCGAAGAGCAACGTGTAGCTGGCGGGGTTGCTTGAAATGTCGCCTGGAAAGTATTCACAGGTTTAAGTACCACTCAAGAAGGCGCACAGGTGCTTCACCCGAGCTCGTCAGCTCAGAGGCTCACGGGAGCCTTAATTACAACAGTCAAAATGGGGAGCACCCTGTCTTCCATTCCAGCATTTGTGACCCCAAGGCATCATGGTAAATGCAGTCATTAGCACGAATTTGAATAGAGTTTTGAAAGTTTTTCACCATAAGTTGGTGCGGCGAGTGCCGTATCTTCGGACACGTGTTTCTGGCTATTTGGCCGTCATCAGCGAAGAGCAATGTGTAGCTGGCGGGGTTGCTTGAAATGTCGCCTTGAAAGTATTCACAGGTTTAAGTACCACTCAAGAAGGCGCACAGGTGCTTCACCCGAGCTCGTCAGCTCAGAGGCTCACGGGAGCCTTAATTACAACAGTCAAAATGGGGAGCACCCTGTCTTCCATTCCAGCATTTGTGACCCCAAGGCATCATGGTAAATGCAGTCATTAGCACGAATTTGAATAGAGTTTTGAAAGTTTTTCACCATAAGTTGGTGCGGCGAGTGCCGTATCTTCGGACACGTGTTTCTGGCTATTTGGCCGTCATCAGCGAAGAGCAATGTGTAGCTGGCGGGGTTGCTTGAAATGTCGCCTTGAAAGTATTCACAGGTTTAAGTACCACTCAAGAAGGCGCACAGGTGCTTCACCCGAGCTCGTCAGCTCAGAGGCTCACGGGAGCCTTAATTACAACAGTCAAAATGGGGAGCACCCTGTCTTCCATTCCAGCATTTGTGACCCCAAGGCATCATGGTAAATGCAGTCATTAGCACGAATTTGAATAGAGATTTGAAAGTTTTTCACCATAAGTTGGTGCGGCGAGTGCCGTATCTTCGGACACGTGTTTCTGGCTATTTGGCCGTCATCAGCGAAGAGCAACGTGTAGCTGGCGGGGTTGCTTGAAATGTCGCCTTGAAAGTATTCACAGGTTTAAGTACCACTCAAGAAGGCGCACAGGTGCTTCACCCGAGCTCGTCAGCTCAGAGGCTCACGGGAGCCTTAATTACAACAGTCAAAATGGGGAGCACCCTGTCTTCCATTCCAGCATTTGTGACCCCAAGGCATCATGGTAAATGCAGTCATTAGCACGAATTTGAATAGAGTTTTGAAAGTTTTTCACCATAAGTTGGTGCGGCGAGTGCCGTATCTTCGGACACGTGTTTCTGGCTATTTGGCCGTCATCAGCGAAGAGCAACGTGTAGCTGGCGGGGTTGCTTGAAATGTCGCCTTGAAAGTATTCACAGGTTTAAGTACCACTCAAGAAGGCGCACAGGTGCTTCACCCGAGCTCGTCAGCTCAGAGGCTCACGGGAGCCTTAATTACAACAGTCAAAATGGGGAGCACCCTGTCTTCCATTCCAGCATTTGTGACCCCAAGGCATCATGGTAAATGCAGTCATTAGCACGAATTTGAATAGAGTTTTGAAAGTTTTTCACCATAAGTTGGTGCGGCGAGTGCCGTATCTTCGGACACGTGTTTCTGGCTATTTGGCCGTCATCAGCGAAGAGCAACGTGTAGCTGGCGGGGTTGCTTGAAATGTCGCCTTGAAAGTATTCACAGGTTTAAGTACCACTCAAGAAGGCGCACAGGTGCTTCACCCGAGCTCGTCAGCTCAGAGGCTCACGGGAGCCTTAATTACAACAGTCAAAATGGGGAGCACCCTGTCTTCCATTCCAGCATTTGTGACCCCAAGGCATCATGGTAAATGCAGTCATTAGCACGAATTTGAATAGAGTTTTGAAAGTTTTTCACCATAAGTTGGTGCGGCGAGTGCCGTATCTTCGGACACGTGTTTCTGGCTATTTGGCCGTCATCAGCGAAGAGCAATGTGTAGCTGGCGGGGTTGCTTGAAATGTCGCCTTGAAAGTATTCACAGGTTTAAGTACCACTCAAGAAGGCGCACAGGTGCTTCACCCGAGCTCGTCAGCTCAGAGGCTCACGGGAGCCTTAATTACAACAGTCAAAATGGGGAGCACCCTGTCTTCCATTCCAGCATTTGTGACCCCAAGGCATCATGGTAAATGCAGTCATTAGCACGAATTTGAATAGAGTTTTGAAAGTTTTTCACCATAAGTTGGTGCGGCGAGTGCCGTATCTTCGGACACGTGTTTCTGGCTATTTGGCCGTCATCAGCGAAGAGCAATGTGTAGCTGGCGGGGTTGCTTGAAATGTCGCCTTGAAAGTATTCACAGGTTTAAGTACCACTCAAGAAGGCGCACAGGTGCTTCACCCGAGCTCGTCAGCTCAGAGGCTCACGGGAGCCTTAATTACAACAGTCAAAATGGGGAGCACCCTGTCTTCCATTCCAGCATTTGTGACCCCAAGGCATCATGGTAAATGCAGTCATTAGCACGAATTTGAATAGAGATTTGAAAGTTTTTCACCATAAGTTGGTGCGGCGAGTGCCGTATCTTCGGACACGTGTTTCTGGCTATTTGGCCGTCATCAGCGAAGAGCAACGTGTAGCTGGCGGGGTTGCTTGAAATGTCGCCTTGAAAGTATTCACAGGTTTAAGTACCACTCAAGAAGGCGCACAGGTGCTTCACCCGAGCTCGTCAGCTCAGAGGCTCACGGGAGCCTTAATTACAACAGTCAAAATGGGGAGCACCCTGTCTTCCATTCCAGCATTTGTGACCCCAAGGCATCATGGTAAATGCAGTCATTAGCACGAATTTGAATAGAGTTTTGAAAGTTTTTCACCATAAGTTGGTGCGGCGAGTGCCGTATCTTCGGACACGTGTTTCTGGCTAATTGCCCGTCATCAGCGAAGAGCAATGTGTAGCTGGCGGGGTTGCTTGAAATGTCGCCTTGAAAGTATTCACAGGTTTAAGTACCACTCAAGAAGGCGCACAGGTGCTTCACCCGAGCTCGTCAGCTCAGAGGCTCACGGGAGCCTTAATTACAACAGTCAAAATGGGGAGCACCCTGTCTTCCATTCCAGCATTTGTGACCCCAAGGCATCATGGTAAATGCAGTCATTAGCACGAATTTGAATAGAGATTTGAAAGTTTTTCACCATAAGTTGGTGCGGCGAGTGCCGTATCTTCGGACACGTGTTTCTGGCTATTTGGCCGTCATCAGCGAAGAGCAACGTGTAGCTGGCGGGGTTGCTTGAAATGTCGCCTTGAAAGTATTCACAGGTTTAAGTACCACTCAAGAAGGCGCACAGGTGCTTCACCCGAGCTCGTCAGCTCAGAGGCTCACGGGAGCCTTAATTACAACAGTCAAAATGGGGAGCACCCTGTCTTCCATTCCAGCATTTGTGACCCCAAGGCATCATGGTAAATGCAGTCATTAGCACGAATTTGAATAGAGTTTTGAAAGTTTTTCACCATAAGTTGGTGCGGCGAGTGCCGTATCTTCGGACACGTGTTTCTGGCTATTTGGCCGTCATCAGCGAAGAGCAACGTGTAGCTGGCGGGGTTGCTTGAAATGTCGCCTTGAAAGTATTCACAGGTTTAAGTACCACTCAAGAAGGCGCACAGGTGCTTCACCCGAGCTCGTCAGCTCAGAGGCTCACGGGAGCCTTAATTACAACAGTCAAAATGGGGAGCACCCTGTCTTCCATTCCAGCATTTGTGACCCCAAGGCATCATGGTAAATGCAGTCATTAGCACGAATTTGAATAGAGTTTTGAAAGTTTTTCACCATAAGTTGGTGCGGCGAGTGCCGTATCTTCGGACACGTGTTTCTGGCTATTTGGCCGTCATCAGCGAAGAGCAACGTGTAGCTGGCGGGGTTGCTTGAAATGTCGCCTTGAAAGTATTTACAGGTTTAAGTACCACTCAAGAAGGCGCACAGGTGCTTCACCCGAGCTCGTCAGCTCAGAGGCTCACGGGAGCCTTAATTACAACAGTCAAAATGGGGAGCACCCTGTCTTCCATTCCAGCATTTGTGACCCCAAGGCATCATGGTAAATGCAGTCATTAGCACGAATTTGAATAGAGTTTTGAAAGTTTTTCACCATAAGTTGGTGCGGCGAGTGCCGTATCTTCGGACACGTGTTTCTGGCTATTTGGCCGTCATCAGCGAAGAGCAATGTGTAGCTGGCGGGGTTGCTTGAAATGTCGCCTTGAAAGTATTCACAGGTTTAAGTACCACTCAAGAAGGCGCACAGGTGCTTCACCCGAGCTCGTCAGCTCAGAGGCTCACGGGAGCCTTAATTACAACAGTCAAAATGGGGAGCACCCTGTCTTCCATTCCAGCATTTGTGACCCCAAGGCATCATGGTAAATGCAGTCATTAGCACGAATTTGAATAGAGTTTTGAAAGTTTTTCACCATAAGTTAGTGCGGCGAGTGCCGTATCTTCGGACACGTGTTTCTGGCTATTTGGCCGTCATCAGCGAAGAGCAACGTGTAGCTGGCGGGATTGCTTGAAATGTCGCCTTGAAAGTATTCACAGGTTTAAGTACCACTCAAGAAGGCGCACAGGTGCTTCACCCGAGCTCGTCAGCTCAGAGGCTCACGGGAGCCTTAATTACAACAGTCAAAATGGGGAGCACCCTGTCTTCCATTCCAGCATTTGTGACCCCAAGGCATCATGGTAAATGCAGTCATTAGCACGAATTTGAATAGAGTTTTGAAAGTTTTTCACCATAAGTTGGTGCGGCGAGTGCCGTATCTTCGGACACGTGTTTCTGGCTATTTGGCCGTCATCAGCGAAGAGCAATGTGTAGCTGGCGGGGTTGCTTGAAATGTCGCCTTGAAAGTATTCACAGGTTTAAGTACCACTCAAGAAGGCGCACAGGTGCTTCACCCGAGCTCGTCAGCTCAGAGGCTCACGGGAGCCTTAATTACAACAGTCAAAATGGGGAGCACCCTGTCTTCCATTCCAGCATTTGTGACCCCAAGGCATCATGGTAAATGCAGTCATTAGCACGAATTTGAATAGAGATTTGAAAGTTTTTCACCATAAGTTGGTGCGGCGAGTGCCGTATCTTCGGACACGTGTTTCTGGCTATTTGGCCGTCATCAGCGAAGAGCAACGTGTAGCTGGCGGGGTTGCTTGAAATGTCGCCTTGAAAGTATTCACAGGTTTAAGTACCACTCAAGAAGGCGCACAGGTGCTTCACCCGAGCTCGTCAGCTCAGAGGCTCACGGGAGCCTTAATTACAACAGTCAAAATGGGGAGCACCCTGTCTTCCATTCCAGCATTTGTGACCCCAAGGCATCATGGTAAATGCAGTCATTAGCACGAATTTGAATAGAGTTTTGAAAGTTTTTCACCATAAGTTGGTGCGGCGAGTGCCGTATCTTCGGACACGTGTTTCTGGCTATTTGGCCGTCATCAGCGAAGAGCAACGTGTAGCTGGCGGGGTTGCTTGAAATGTCGCCTTGAAAGTATTCACAGGTTTAAGTACCACTCAAGAAGGCGCACAGGTGCTTCACCCGAGCTCGTCAGCTCAGAGGCTCACGGGAGCCTTAATTACAACAGTCAAAATGGGGAGCACCCTGTCTTCCATTCCAGCATTTGTGACCCCAAGGCATCATGGTAAATGCAGTCATTAGCACGAATTTGAATAGAGTTTTGAAAGTTTTTCACCATAAGTTGGTGCGGCGAGTGCCGTATCTTCGGACACGTGTTTCTGGCTATTTGGCCGTCATCAGCGAAGAGCAATGTGTAGCTGGCGGGGTTGCTTGAAATGTCGCCTTGAAAGTATTCACAGGTTTAAGTACCACTCAAGAAGGCGCACAGGTGCTTCACCCGAGCTCGTCAGCTCAGAGGCTCACGGGAGCCTTAATTACAACAGTCAAAATGGGGAGCACCCTGTCTTCCATTCCAGCATTTGTGACCCCAAGGCATCATGGTAAATGCAGTCATTAGCACGAATTTGAATAGAGTTTTGAAAGTTTTTCACCATAAGTTGGTGCGGCGAGTGCCGTATCTTCGGACACGTGTTTCTGGCTATTTGGCCGTCATCAGCGAAGAGCAATGTGTAGCTGGCGGGGTTGCTTGAAATGTCGCCTTGAAAGTATTCACAGGTTTAAGTACCACTCAAGAAGGCGCACAGGTGCTTCACCCGAGCTCGTCAGCTCAGAGGCTCACGGGAGCCTTAATTACAACAGTCAAAATGGGGAGCACCCTGTCTTCCATTCCAGCATTTGTGACCCCAAGGCATCATGGTAAATGCAGTCATTAGCACGAATTTGAATAGAGATTTGAAAGTTTTTCACCATAAGTTGGTGCGGCGAGTGCCGTATCTTCGGACACGTGTTTCTGGCTATTTGGCCGTCATCAGCGAAGAGCAACGTGTAGCTGGCGGGGTTGCTTGAAATGTCGCCTTGAAAGTATTCACAGGTTTAAGTACCACTCAAGAAGGCGCACAGGTGCTTCACCCGAGCTCGTCAGCTCAGAGGCTCACGGGAGCCTTAATTACAACAGTCAAAATGGGGAGCACCCTGTCTTCCATTCCAGCATTTGTGACCCCAAGGCATCATGGTAAATGCAGTCATTAGCACGAATTTGAATAGAGTTTTGAAAGTTTTTCACCATAAGTTGGTGCGGCGAGTGCCGTATCTTCGGACACGTGTTTCTGGCTAATTGCCCGTCATCAGCGAAGAGCAATGTGTAGCTGGCGGGGTTGCTTGAAATGTCGCCTTGAAAGTATTCACAGGTTTAAGTACCACTCAAGAAGGCGCACAGGTGCTTCACCCGAGCTCGTCAGCTCAGAGGCTCACGGGAGCCTTAATTACAACAGTCAAAATGGGGAGCACCCTGTCTTCCATTCCAGCATTTGTGACCCCAAGGCATCATGGTAAATGCAGTCATTAGCACGAATTTGAATAGAGATTTGAAAGTTTTTCACCATAAGTTGGTGCGGCGAGTGCCGTATCTTCGGACACGTGTTTCTGGCTATTTGGCCGTCATCAGCGAAGAGCAACGTGTAGCTGGCGGGGTTGCTTGAAATGTCGCCTTGAAAGTATTCACAGGTTTAAGTACCACTCAAGAAGGCGCACAGGTGCTTCACCCGAGCTCGTCAGCTCAGAGGCTCACGGGAGCCTTAATTACAACAGTCAAAATGGGGAGCACCCTGTCTTCCATTCCAGCATTTGTGACCCCAAGGCATCATGGTAAATGCAGTCATTAGCACGAATTTGAATAGAGTTTTGAAAGTTTTTCACCATAAGTTGGTGCGGCGAGTGCCGTATCTTCGGACACGTGTTTCTGGCTATTTGGCCGTCATCAGCGAAGAGCAACGTGTAGCTGGCGGGGTTGCTTGAAATGTCGCCTTGAAAGTATTCACAGGTTTAAGTACCACTCAAGAAGGCGCACAGGTGCTTCACCCGAGCTCGTCAGCTCAGAGGCTCACGGGAGCCTTAATTACAACAGTCAAAATGGGGAGCACCCTGTCTTCCATTCCAGCATTTGTGACCCCAAGGCATCATGGTAAATGCAGTCATTAGCACGAATTTGAATAGAGTTTTGAAAGTTTTTCACCATAAGTTGGTGCGGCGAGTGCCGTATCTTCGGACACGTGTTTCTGGCTATTTGGCCGTCATCAGCGAAGAGCAACGTGTAGCTGGCGGGGTTGCTTGAAATGTCGCCTTGAAAGTATTTACAGGTTTAAGTACCACTCAAGAAGGCGCACAGGTGCTTCACCCGAGCTCGTCAGCTCAGAGGCTCACGGGAGCCTTAATTACAACAGTCAAAATGGGGAGCACCCTGTCTTCCATTCCAGCATTTGTGACCCCAAGGCATCATGGTAAATGCAGTCATTAGCACGAATTTGAATAGAGTTTTGAAAGTTTTTCACCATAAGTTGGTGCGGCGAGTGCCGTATCTTCGGACACGTGTTTCTGGCTATTTGGCCGTCATCAGCGAAGAGCAATGTGTAGCTGGCGGGGTTGCTTGAAATGTCGCCTTGAAAGTATTCACAGGTTTAAGTACCACTCAAGAAGGCGCACAGGTGCTTCACCCGAGCTCGTCAGCTCAGAGGCTCACGGGAGCCTTAATTACAACAGTCAAAATGGGGAGCACCCTGTCTTCCATTCCAGCATTTGTGACCCCAAGGCATCATGGTAAATGCAGTCATTAGCACGAATTTGAATAGAGTTTTGAAAGTTTTTCACCATAAGTTAGTGCGGCGAGTGCCGTATCTTCGGACACGTGTTTCTGGCTATTTGGCCGTCATCAGCGAAGAGCAACGTGTAGCTGGCGGGATTGCTTGAAATGTCGCCTTGAAAGTATTCACAGGTTTAAGTACCACTCAAGAAGGCGCACAGGTGCTTCACCCGAGCTCGTCAGCTCAGAGGCTCACGGGAGCCTTAATTACAACAGTCAAAATGGGGAGCACCCTGTCTTCCATTCCAGCATTTGTGACCCCAAGGCATCATGGTAAATGCAGTCATTAGCACGAATTTGAATAGAGTTTTGAAAGTTTTTCACCATAAGTTGGTGCGGCGAGTGCCGTATCTTCGGACACGTGTTTCTGGCTATTTGGCCGTCATCAGCGAAGAGCAATGTGTAGCTGGCGGGGTTGCTTGAAATGTCGCCTTGAAAGTATTCACAGGTTTAAGTACCACTCAAGAAGGCGCACAGGTGCTTCACCCGAGCTCGTCAGCTCAGAGGCTCACGGGAGCCTTAATTACAACAGTCAAAATGGGGAGCACCCTGTCTTCCATTCCAGCATTTGTGACCCCAAGGCATCATGGTAAATGCAGTCATTAGCACGAATTTGAATAGAGATTTGAAAGTTTTTCACCATAAGTTGGTGCGGCGAGTGCCGTATCTTCGGACACGTGTTTCTGGCTATTTGGCCGTCATCAGCGAAGAGCAACGTGTAGCTGGCGGGGTTGCTTGAAATGTCGCCTTGAAAGTATTCACAGGTTTAAGTACCACTCAAGAAGGCGCACAGGTGCTTCACCCGAGCTCGTCAGCTCAGAGGCTCACGGGAGCCTTAATTACAACAGTCAAAATGGGGAGCACCCTGTCTTCCATTCCAGCATTTGTGACCCCAAGGCATCATGGTAAATGCAGTCATTAGCACGAATTTGAATAGAGTTTTGAAAGTTTTTCACCATAAGTTGGTGCGGCGAGTGCCGTATCTTCGGACACGTGTTTCTGGCTATTTGGCCGTCATCAGCGAAGAGCAATGTGTAGCTGGCGGGGTTGCTTGAAATGTCGCCTTGAAAGTATTCACAGGTTTAAGTACCACTCAAGAAGGCGCACAGGTGCTTCACCCGAGCTCGTCAGCTCAGAGGCTCACGGGAGCCTTAATTACAACAGTCAAAATGGGGAGCACCCTGTCTTCCATTCCAGCATTTGTGACCCCAAGGCATCATGGTAAATGCAGTCATTAGCACGAATTTGAATAGAGTTTTGAAAGTTTTTCACCATAAGTTAGTGCGGCGAGTGCCGTATCTTCGGACACGTGTTTCTGGCTATTTGGCCGTCATCAGCGAAGAGCAACGTGTAGCTGGCGGGATTGCTTGAAATGTCGCCTTGAAAGTATTCACAGGTTTAAGTACCACTCAAGAAGGCGCACAGGTGCTTCACCCGAGCTCGTCAGCTCAGAGGCTCACGGGAGCCTTAATTACAACAGTCAAAATGGGGAGCACCCTGTCTTCCATTCCAGCATTTGTGACCCCAAGGCATCATGGTAAATGCAGTCATTAGCACGAATTTGAATAGAGTTTTGAAAGTTTTTCACCATAAGTTGGTGCGGCGAGTGCCGTATCTTCGGACACGTGTTTCTGGCTATTTGGCCGTCATCAGCGAAGAGCAATGTGTAGCTGGCGGGGTTGCTTGAAATGTCGCCTTGAAAGTATTCACAGGTTTAAGTACCACTCAAGAAGGCGCACAGGTGCTTCACCCGAGCTCGTCAGCTCAGAGGCTCACGGGAGCCTTAATTACAACAGTCAAAATGGGGAGCACCCTGTCTTCCATTCCAGCATTTGTGACCCCAAGGCATCATGGTAAATGCAGTCATTAGCACGAATTTGAATAGAGTTTTGAAAGTTTTTCACCATAAGTTGGTGCGGCGAGTGCCGTATCTTCGGACACGTGTTTCTGGCTATTTGGCCGTCATCAGCGAAGAGCAACGTGTAGCTGGCGGGGTTGCTTGAAATGTCGCCTTGAAAGTATTCACAGGTTTAAGTACCACTCAAGAAGGCGCACAGGTGCTTCACCCGAGCTCGTCAGCTCAGAGGCTCACGGGAGCCTTAATTACAACAGTCAAAATGGGGAGCACCCTGTCTTCCATTCCAGCATTTGTGACCCCAAGGCATCATGGTAAATGCAGTCATTAGCACGAATTTGAATAGAGTTTTGAAAGTTTTTCACCATAAGTTGGTGCGGCGAGTGCCGTATCTTCGGACACGTGTTTCTGGCTATTTGGCCTTCATCAGCGAAGAGCAACGTGTAGCTGGCGGGGTTGCTTGAAATGTCGCCTTGAAAGTATTCACAGGTTTAAGTACCACTCAAGAAGGCGCACAGGTGCTTCACCCGAGCTCGTCAGCTCAGAGGCTCACCAGAGTGGTACATAAACCTGAGAAGACGTTTGGTGGCATTTCAAGCAACCCCACAAAATATGCTGCTCTCTGCTGATGACGGGCGAAACCCAGAAACACGTGTCCAGAGCTACACAGCACTTGCTGCACCTACTAAGGTGAAAGACTTTGATTACTTTTGATAATGTGAAATGAATCTGACTGCATTTACCAAGATGCATTGGGGCCAACTTTTTGCTGGAGTGTGAGGCAGTGTGCTCCCTTTTTTTTTTTTTGCACTGTGTCGAATGACGGCTCCCTTGAGCTAACGGGCTGACGAGCCTTGGTGAGGCACCTGCGCACCAGAGTGGTACATAAACCTGAGAAGACGTTTGGTGGCATTTCAAGCAACCCCACAAAATATGCTGCTCTCTGCTGATGACGGGCGAAACCCAGAAACACGTGTCCAGAGCTACACAGCACTTGCTGCACCTACTAAGGTGAAAGACATTGATTACTTTTGATAATGTGAAATGAATCTGACTGCATTTACCAAGATGCATTGGGGCCAACTTTTTGCTGGAGTGTGAGGCAGTGTGCTCCCTTTTTTTTTTTTTGCACTGTGTCGAATGACGGCTCCCTTGAGCTAACGGGCTGACGAGCCTTGGTGAGGCACCTGCGCACCAGAGTGGTACATAAACCTGAGAAGACGTTTGGTGGCATTTCAAGCAACCCCACAAAATATGCTGCTCTCTGCTGATGACGGGCGAAACCCAGAAACACGTGTCCAGAGCTACACAGCACTTGCTGCACCTACTAAGGTGAAAGACTTTGATTACTTTTGATAATGTGAAATGAATCTGACTGCATTTCCCAAGATGCATTGGGGCCAACTATTTGCTGGAGTGTGAGGCAGTGTGCTCCCTTTTTTTTTTTTGCACTGTGTCGAATGACGGCTCCCTTGAGCTAACGGGCTGACGAGCCTTGGTGAGGCACCTGCGCACCAGAGTGGTACATAAACCTGAGAAGACGTTTGGTGGCATTTCAAGCAACCCCACAAAATATGCTGCTCTTTGCTGATGACGGGCGAAACCCAGAAACACGTGTCCAGAGCTACACAGCACTTGCTGCACCTACTAAGGTGAAAGACTTTGATTACTTTTGATAATGTGAAATTAATCTGACTGCATTTACCAAGATGCATTGGGGCCAACTTTTTGCTGGAGTGTAAGGCAGTGTGCTCCCTTTTTTTTTTTTGCACTGTGTCGAATGACGGCTCCCTTGAGCTAACGGGCTGACGAGCCTTGGTGAGGCACCTGCGCACCAGAGTGGTACATAAACCTGAGAAGACGTTTGGTGGCATTTAGAGCAACCCCACAAAATATGCTGCTCTCTGTCGATGACGGGCGAAACCCAGAAACACGTGTCCAGAGCTACACAGCACTTGCTGCACCTACTAAGGTGAAAGACTTTGATTTCTTTTGATAATGTGA
Source organism: Pleurodeles waltl (assembly GCF_031143425.1). Taxonomy (NCBI): domain Eukaryota; kingdom Metazoa; phylum Chordata; class Amphibia; order Caudata; family Salamandridae; genus Pleurodeles; species Pleurodeles waltl. The sequence continues at coordinate 335,654,712 of NC_090450.1, read as the reverse complement.
AATGAATCTGACTGCATTTACCAAGATGCATTGGGGCCAACTTTTTGCTGGAGTGTGAGGCAGTGTGCTCCCTTTTTTTTTTTTGCACTGTGTCGAATGACGGCTCCCTTGAGCTAACGGGCTGACGAGCCTTGGTGAGGCACCTGCGCACCAGAGTGGTACATAACCCTGAGAAGACGTTTGGTGGCATTTCAAGCAACCCCACAAAATATGCTGCTCTCTGCTGATGACGGGCGAAACCCAGAAACACGTGTCCAGAGCTACACAGCACTTGCTGCACCTACTAAGGTGAAAGACTTTGATTACTTTTGATAATGTGAAATGAATCTGACTGCATTTACCAAGATGCATTGGGGCCAACATTTTGCTGGAGTGTGAGGCAGTGTGCTCCTTTTTTTTTTTTGCACTGTGTCGAATGACGGCTCCCTTGAGCTAACGGGCTGACGAGCCTTGGTGAGGCGCCTGCGCACCAGAGTGGTACATAAACCTGAGAAGACGTTTGGTGGCATTTCAAGCAACCCCACAAAATATGCTGCTCTCTGCTGATGACGGGCGAAACCCAGAAACACGTGTCCAGAGCTACACAGCACTTGCTGCACCTACTAAGGTGAAAGACTTTGATTACTTTTGATAATGTGAAATGAATCTGACTGCATTTACCAAGATGCATTGGGGCCAACTTTTTGCTGGAGTGTGAGGCAGTGTGCTCCCTTTTTTTTTTGTGCACTGTGTCGAATGACGGCTCCCTTGAGCTAACGGGCTGACGAGCCTTGGTGAGGCACCTGCGCACCAGAGTGGTACATAAACCTGAGAAGACGTTTGGTGGCATTTCAAGCAACCCCACAAAATATGCTGCTCTCTGCTGATGACGGGCGAAACCCAGAAACACGTGTCCAGAGCTACACAGCACTTGCTGCACCTACTAAGGTGAAAGACTTTGATTACTTTTGATAATGTGAAATGAATCTGACTGCATTTACCAAGATGCATTGGGGCCAACTTTTTGCTGGAGTGTGAGGCAGTGTGCTCCCTTTTTTTTTTTTGCACTGTGTCGAATGACGGCTCCCTTGAGCTAACGGGCTGACGAGCCTTGGTGAGGCACCTGCGCACCAGAGTGGTACATAAACCTGAGAAGACGTTTGGTGGCATTTCAAGCAACCCCACAAAATATGCTGCTCTCTGCTGATGACGGGCGAAACCCAGAAACACGTGTCCAGAGCTACACAGCACTTGCAACACCTACTAAGGTGAAAGACTTTGATTACTTTTGATAATGTGAAAAGAATCTGACTGCATTTACCAAGATGCATTGGGGCCAACTTTTTGCTGGAGTGTGAGGCAGTGTGCTCCCTTTTTTTCTTTTTTTGCAAAAGAGACAGGTGTCAGCATTCTAACTCTACTCAAGAAAGCAAGTCAGGGGAAAATAACATTTACATTAGACTATACCTCTCCTGGACTCAGCATTCTGTTCAGTTCATCAGCGAAACAGGGAAGCATCGGCAAAGTCCGTTAGAAGCAACATTAGGGGAAAATGCAGAATACGGGCTTCACATGGAAATCAGGAAAGGGACAAGTTAACAGTTCAAGAGTAAAGTGGGGAATGACACTGGTCAAGAATCAAGGGAGGACTAGGCAGAACAAGGTTCAAGTAGGGACTGACTGAAACTTGGAATGCCCATCCCTGTTTTAAAATAATCAAAATAAGCAGTTTGATTGGTCAGTTTGATGAGTCCACATTATGAAAAATTAGCAAATTCAATAAAAACTATAACAGAAATCAAGTTTGTAACATCCACAAACGTTCCCAGTTTTAGTGTGACGTAATTTCTCCTTCCATGTGACACCGTAAATGACTAGCAATTAAAAGCATTACTTGATAAATTCCCACACCTTTCCATGGCTCACAAAAGTTCAGATAGTTCTCATGAGAATGAACAGTCAAACGATAATGTTGCTCTGCCTTTCAGTCCCTATGTTCTAATGTCGCAACATCCAAGTTCTCTGCTAAGTAAATGTACACATAATACAGTATGACTCTTTACTATTCATGTGAAACAACCTAATGGAAAAATTCATGCTAGGGAGGAAAAAACGACTTTTCATTTCACTGCTGCTGCATTAATATTGTAATTAATAAGACACACATAATATGCAAACGTATGATTCCAGCATTAATAATACCTCATCAATAAGTGTAACAGCAATTCCTGAATAATTGCAAACTTTATTAAAACAATATATCAAATATGACAGACGTGCATTTAGTTATCTGTGCACCTGTAACTTAAACTAATAAATCATTATCATTTCTACTATGAATATTTCCTTCTAATGATTAAAATGTATTTCAACATTTTTTAAATCATTTTAGCACATTGTCAGTTCTGGCGGAGACAGCGTCCGAATCCGACCTGGTAGGCACAATGTCCACAACAAAATTAAACGTGCAGACTTTTATGATACATGTCAGTGCAACTCAGCTCTGTTAGTCTTGAAGCGTGAAAATAAAAGTCGCCTAGTGCTGACTTTTGTGCCAGTAAGCATTGCTAAAATGTTTGCTCCAACGTTCCCTCCTGTGACAGCCAAATTTGCCATAAAAAAAGGACACTCTCTTTTACAGTGAGACAACTCAAAGCCTAATTGTTTGATAACATAAGGGCCTTGGTCTACTGAAATTCTCAGTTCTCTTCATGTTCTTGTAATAACTGCTCTTTATTTTCTCCATTTCAATCTCTTCCCTCCTCTGTTTATTCTTAGCTCTTTGTACTTTCCATAATGTGTATAACTTGTAAATTCGTAAAAGTGCGACTATAGCGCACAATGTCACAATCAACAAAGTTCTCAGGATCATGCTCACAATTCCCTGTCCTAGATCTCCAAACCATGATCCAACATGAGGAAATCCTTTACCTAATGTCTCCCAGATATGTGTCTCTTTTTTCAAGTTTGTCATGTTCAATATAAATCTCCTTATCTCCTTACTGTTACCCATAATGAACGTGCAACAGTGTTGAGTCTTTAAAACTTTGCAGACTCTGCCTTCCTTCGCCAATAGGATGTCTAACACAAGACGATTTTGCAAAGCCATTGATCTCATATCTACCATTTCCATATCTACAAACAACATTGCTCCAGCATAATCAGTAGACATCTTGTCCACAATTGTTAACAACTTTCTAATCTTGACGGAACAATGGCACCAAATATATCACCTGTAATCTCTGCTGCACTTGCTCTTCTTCTTGTCCTGGATTTAGGTCTCTCCTTCCAAACTGGATTGTCAAAATTGTCTACATGGTATATTTTCTGAAAAACTACCCCTAAGTAACATGTACCATACCTGCCTTTCAGCAGTTTGTAATAGGCATTTTTTCCACAAATTAAATAAACACCTGGTACGGCAGGGTCCTGTCCATTTAACATAAAATTCCAAACACTTATAAATAAAAACACATATCTACATTCACTAGTCTCTACACATATTGTGTCAGTCTTTGACTGTGGCCTATATATACATAGCTTCCCTATATGTTGCCAATCTAAAGCCACGCACCCTTGTGTATCACCACCTGTAGGATGTATAGCACCTTTCTGCCAATCCTGTAAAACTATTCCTTTTTCTATTTTGGTTTTTATTGCTTTTCTCCTGTCATCTACTTGATTAATTAAATCTTTCTCTACTTGTGTGAGAATACAGGTTAAATTATTCTTGCGTTCATAAGCAGTGCTAAAGGTTAGTGTTGGTTCAAAGAAACCTCCAACTATGTCAATGTTTTTAGCTTTAGCAGTACTACTCAAATGCTGGTTAATAGGCACAAGCAAAAACGTAAGATCCATATTGGAATAAAAATACTGAATATACTCTTAGATAGTCTAGTTCATAGGAGACTGCAAGAAATACTAGAAGTCAAAGGTAGACTATGGTATGTGATTCCTTCCTGTACAGATGAAGGAATCTGTGTACACACATAACAATCCTCCATAGTTTCAAAGTATTCATACAGTAATCTGTAGTATTCATTAATACATTAAAAGACAAATCACCCTTTGAGCTGTCCAAATGAAGCAATCTCTCATCCTCATACAATTGATTTTGTTTTGTGTGTGACGCTTCATGCACTGGTGTAACTGTGCTCTCAACTTTGTCCCTTACAGACACACTCAATCCAGCAATCACCAACATGCTGACAATCACACACACTATTGCTAACCATAAACACTCATGCTTACACTTACTCCGTTTATCTCGATCCAAATTTATGACTTGTCTAGGACCATACCAAAAATACCAAATTCAAACATAAAATCATAAATGTAAAGCAGCTTTTAAAATGTTTTTTCTTTCTTAATGTGAGCAAAGCAAAAACAAAAACAAAAATACTTCAGTCTTTTTGCACTTATTTACAACAGTTCTTGATTTTCTAGAAAGTTCATCAAGTTTCTGCTAACACTTCTCAAAGTTCAAAAGAAAAGTCTTTAATAAATTACCGTTTGGTAATCACTGATTAGCACTTCCAGCAGATAGTGTCTCTGTTCATCAATTGTCAAAGAAATGTCAAAGTTCAGTTCAAGTGCAATTTCAAGTTCTAGAATATTCAGCTGGATCCTCACAGTCAAAACAAAAGGCAACAAACTCCTTCTCCTATTCATTAGCAACAAAGTATGTACATTCAGGTGTTGAGTACCTACAACTTGGCACTTTCTTTCTTTTTGATCTCCTTGCTGCACAGTTTTCACTGTCACTTTGATTTAACTCTTCAGCTACTTCAACTGTAGTTGGAAGCACATCTGCAACTGGATCTGGACTTTTTGCGGGCCACTGGTCTCCTCTCACAGTTCTCGTTTCAGGCACAACTGGATTTTCAATGTTCTCTGAGCTAGCAGAAGTCGACTGATTCTTATTTAACTCTCCTGCACCTCCGACAGTCTTTGATGCACTCAGAGTCTCACCAGCTTGTGCAGGCGCTGTGGCAGCCACTTGTCCAGTCTTCCCAGTTTGGCTAACCTGGACCCCTTCACTCACTCATTCTGACCCTAGAGGAACAGACACTGTATCTTCAGGAGGACTTGGAACTTTGCGCATATGGCTTGCATGAACCCAGTTCAGAAGACAGCTTTTGTAGACACCAAGATAACCTGGAATGGCCCTTTCCAGCATGGCTCTAAGCATGACTTTCTAACTTTTTTCTTCACCAGAACCCATTTGCCAGGACTCAATATGTGACACTGCTGCTGTACGGGCTGAACAATTGCTTTTTAACCTGGCGAGACAAAGAGCGAACCACACCAGCTAGTCCTTAATAATAATCCAGCAGTAAGTCATGTGAAATGTTCAAAAGTGCATTTGCAGGCACAGTTGGTATTCTCATTGCGCATCCCATGAGAATCTCATGTGGGGACAGTCCTGTCTTCCTGTCAGGAGTGCTTTGCATGCTCCTCAGAACAAGTGACAATGCATCCAGCCACTTCAACGTTGTAGATGCACTTCGACCGATCCAGATGCTTCTGGTCTGTAACTGCAGTGTAATCTTTGCTCAGTTTGTAATGCCACACACAACAATTTTATGATCCAATTATCAAAATGATATCCTCGGTCTGCTTCCAAAGAAGTGAGAAATCCAAACCTTGGGATCAGCTCCCTTAACAACAGTGTTGGTACAGTAAGTCTATCATACCTGCAAGTTGGGTAAGCTTCCACCCACAGTGAGAAGACACACACCACCACCAACACTTACTTCAGTCCATTACACACAAGCATCTCAATGAAATCAAGTTGCATTTGATTGAAAGGACCTCCTGAACTACCTGTTTGGCTCAGGTGAACCACAGAGCATTTCCCAACATTCATCTGCTGACACTTTACACATCTGTGACACACAGCTTCTGCAATCAATCTGAATCTGGGGTTATATCATGTCTGTCTGAATGTTCTAACCATGGCATCTCTGCCACATGGTAATATCTGGCCATTGATGACGCCAAACTGCTTGGCAACATTGCTTTCCCCTCACTGGAAACCTAAACATCATCTTCATCTCTCTGAACACAACCTGCTCTACTCCAACCTCTGTGTTCCTCTTCAGTACCTTCTTCCTGTAAACTTTGGTTTGTCTCATTGGTGCTACTTCCATCTCCTCAATCTTCATTGAAGGCTATGCAATGGTGCACACAGTATCTGGCCACTTGATCAGCATATGCATTGCCCAACAAGACAAAGGCCCTCGTTATGACATTGGCGCTGACTGTTAAAGTGGCGGTAATACCGCCAACAGCCTGGCGGTAATTACTGTCAAATTATGACCATGGCGGTAATACCTCCTATAGAGAGCCAATGTACCACACTAACCGCCAGGGCGTTAACACCACTGACCACTGCGGTAGACATCAACAGCCAGGCGGAAGCCAAGGTACCACCCACCATATTGCCAAATAGCAAACCGCCAGGATTTCTAGGGCGGTACCGACGCCATCAAAAGCCTGGCGGAAACACTGCACAAAACAAAAGACTCACATTCAGGGACACAGAGGAGACCTCCTCCGCCATGGAACCAGAACTCCAAGTCTTCCCAATGCTGTTCTACGCCATGGCCCTCCTGGAACACCAACGCCACTGGTTCTGGAGGGGGCTCCTTGCCCAGTTGCCTCTGGTGGGGAGTGTAAGGCTACAGTCTCTGTAGTGGGGAGCAGGCCCACTGGTTCTGGACGGGGCTCCTTGCACAACAGACCCTGGAGGGTGGCCTACATGCCCTCTGCTGGATTTGAGGGCTGTTGTACCTCTGCTGGAGGTGAGGGCTACTGTGCCTATGCTGGACGTGAGGGCTACTGTGCCTCTGCTGGAGGGGAGGGCTCCTTGCCCACTGTTGGTGGAGGTATAACCCTGGCTGCCTCTGCTGGAGGTAAGGGCTCCTTGTCCACAGCTGGTGGAGGTGTAACCCTGGCTGTCTCTGCTGGAGATGAGGGCTCCTTGCCCACTGCTGGTGGAGGTGTAACCCTGGCTGCCTCTGCTGGAGTTGGGGGCTCCTTGCCCTCTGCTGGTGGAGTGGGAACCTTCCCTTTCTTTGGTGGTGGAGGGGGATCCATGTGTCCCCTCTTGTGACGGGTCCCCTTTGACATGTCAAATGTGTCCTTGCCTCCAGGATTAGGAGGTGCCTCCACTGTCCCCGTCTCATGTCCCTTGGTTTTCATCACCCTTGTCCTCCCTTTCTGAGGCGGAGGTGTGCTCACTGTAGGAGTGGCAGCCGTCACACTCTGGGTCCCCTTTGTGCGAGAAGCTGATGATTTGATAGGAGCCTGGCAGACTGTTTGGCTGAGGTGCTGTGCTGGGTCGTTGGGACTCTGCTCTTACGGGCAGGACAGGTGGTGGAGGGAGAGGGAAGAGGTCATGATGTCCAAGGAAAAGCTTCTTAGGGATGTTGGTGCGGGATGTGGGAGGAGGGATGGGAGTGGAGGTTGAGGGAATGGTTGTTGGAGGTGTACGTCTGCTGGACTTGGTGCAGGTGCATGGGCTGTGTGCGTGTGTGAGGTGGATGGCTGTTGGGAGTCTGAGTGCGTGCGTTTGTATCTCTTAGGAGGTGGGGCAGACAGGGTGGGAGGGGACAAAGGGGACGCATGGATGGATGTTGTGGAGGTATGTGTGCTGCTTGAAATGGTTATGGTGGTGGTGGCCGTTGATGCAGTGCATGCAGGTGTGAGTACGGATGGGACTGTAAGGGAGGAGGAGGAGTAGGGGGAGGCAGAGGAGGAAGTGGATGTTGTTGTGTGTGCAGCTGACTGTTGTTTGTGTGAGTGCTTGTGGCCTCAAGTGTGTTGTCTGTGTTTGAATGTGCTACTCTTGTGTGATGTTTTGTGTGCATGCTTGTGTGTACATGTGTGCATGGGATGGGTTGGGGATGAGGAGACTGGGACTGGGAAGTGGTAGTTGGAGGGGGGATAGTAGGAACAGGGACACTGGCTGCCATCAGAGAGGAGGCCAGAGCCTGAAACGATCTCTGTAGGGCCGCCAACCCACCGTGGATGCCCTCCAGGTATGCATTACATTGCTGCATCTGGGATGCCAGCCCCTAGATGGTATTCACTATGGTTGACTGCCCTACAGAGATGGATCTCAGGAGGTCCATAGCCTCCTCACTGAGGGCAGCAGAGCTCACTGGGGCAGGGCCTGAGGTGCCCAGGGCGAAGGATATGCCCACCCTCCTGGGTGAGCAGGCACGGGCAACTTGGTGGAGGGATACTAGGAGCGCTGTGCCGGTACAGGGGTGGCGGATGTACCTGTAGCTGGGGTGGTTGCAGAGGTGTCCGCCACCACCAGGGGCCTCCCTTTGGAGGAGGAATTAGAGTCAGTGTTGGTACCTCCTGTCTGTACCGTGGTTCTCCTCGTGCCCTCAGTCCCAATGGTCCCCTCAGCATCGGTGGACTCTGCCTCCTGGGTCCTGTGGGATGCAGCTCCCTCAGCCGCCGATGCCCCTGCTCCTCCACCAGATGATGCTAATGCACACATGGACAGGATGACAGAAAAAAATGGGGGTAGGAGGAAGAAAGGGAGCACTGGGTCAATTACAACGCCAACACCACAGATGGCATACACATTACCATCACACACAGGGATCAGGATTGAGCATTAAGCATTCCATTGGCTAGGTACCACAGCAAGATGTGAGCCAACTAAACCCCTCCTGGGACCCACTAAGCCCTGTCCGACATGGAATGCCACCTAGCTAGGTTACAAGATTTTGCTATACACCCATTTACGTTGAGCTGGATCACACAGCAGTGTCTGAGATGGCAGTAGGGGGCACCCACTAACTGAAACCCACCACCAGGATCCCAAACCAGCCAACAAAAATGGTTGTCACACTCACTGTACTCACCCCCTTGTGGCTGCTGTGCTGCCCTCAAGTGCCCATCCGGCACTGGGTAGGCAACCGCCAGTATGCGGACCCATCAGGGGGGTCAGGTTCCGATGGGCTCCCCGCCCTCGTTGGGAGGTCATCCCCAGCTGGGCCTCCGCTGTCTTCCGGGCCCAGCGTCTCAGGTCCTCCCACCTTTTCTTGCAGTGGGTGCTCCGCCTGCTATAGACCCCCAGGGTCTGCACCTCCTTGGAGATGGCATGCCACAATCCCTTCTTCTGATGGGCGCTGACATGCAGAGGGAATACAGACAAGAGGACACCATTAACCATACAATCCAGCCTGTCAAACATATGGCCCACAAATTAGATTTCCATCTCCATTAGCACACACATCACCCGGAGCCCTGCATGTACACTACCACCAGACATACCCCCCACCCCAATGACACACTGCCAGCACACACATCTCCATGCAAGTTTGTCACATGCATTGTCCCCATGGTGTCCTCCCCTGTTGGTCTTGAGGCCCATACAGCTGTCCATACAGGGGCAGGACTCCATCCACCAGGCGCTCTAACTCCTCCGAAGTGAGGGCAGGGGCCCTTTCCCCTGTCACACGTGCCACGGCAGGATCCAGACACAGGTCACAGCAGCACACGCAGTGTAAGTGTTGTCCTTTTGAAGGTCAGGAACCAAGAGAGGTTATAGATAGAAAATGGAGGTCATATCTGCGGCAGTGTACACCATCACCTCCGCCGGTGATCGCCATTGGACACTGTACTCCATAGAGCCCCATTTCAGCCAATGAGGAATAGCACGGCAGTGCAAGACCGCCTTCAGCCAGGACGCCCAATGCTGCCGGAGTTACTTCACTTCCACCTGTTCATACTTACAGGACAGGCGGTCGCCATTTTATGGTGGTGGACAACAATCAGAAATTGGAAACTGCATCATTACTGTGAATAGTACATACATTGCCATTCACATTGTCCGATTACATACATGCTCAGTTACACTGGGGTGGTGGTTCCATTGTTCAGTTTGTGACACTCTTCTCAATCTTTTTTCCCTTAGATACCTACCATTGCGGAGGAATAGGAGGAGGAGGCAAGACCCAGTGTAGAGACCCCTTGTGGACTTGGCTACACTGGAGGACAGGCAAATACTACTGACCTATAGACTGGACAGGGCCACAATCACAGAGCTGTGTACTCAATTGGAGCCTGATCTGATATCAGCTATCTGTCATCCCACTGGGATCCCTCTCTTGTGCAATTTCTCCATTTCCTGGCAAGTGTTTCTTTCCAAGTGACAGTGGGCTTGGCAGCAGGCATGTCACCGTTTCTCAATAGTGCTGGCAAGGGTTTTGTCTGCCTTGCTTAAACGCATGAGCAGCTACATAGCTTTCTCCCATGTGGAAGATCTGGCCACTGTGAAGGCTGGATTCTATGCAATGGGACATATTCCTAATATTATTGGGGCGATTGACGGAACACCTACTGCATTTGTCCCCCCGCCACAATGTGTGTTCAGGAATCTAAAGAGTTTCCACTCACTCAATGTGCAAATGGTGTGCCAGGCAGACCAGTACGTCTCCCACTTCACTGCCAAGTATCCTGGGTCGGTGCATGACACCTTCATCCTGAGGAATACCAGCATGCCAAATGTGATGGCACAATTACAGAGGCACAGAGTGTGGCTAATAGGTGAGCCTGAGTCCCCACCCAGTACATGTCAGTGTATGCCTTCTGGAGTCATTCCCCATACCATTGTGTAAGGCTATTATTTGTCCCTCAATTCTTGCAGGTGACTCTGGCTACCCAAACCTGTTGTGGTTCCTGACCAGGAATGCCAGGACAGGGGCTGAGAATCGGTATAATGATGCACATGGGTGAACCAGGCGGATCATAGAACGTTCCTTCTGCCTCCTGAAGGCCAGGTTCAGATGCCTTCATCTGACAGGTGAATCCCTGTGCTACTCCACTGAGAAGGTCTGCCAGATAGTTGTAGTATGCTGCATGTTGCACAACCTGGCCCTCAGATGACGTGCCTTATCTGCAGGAGGAGATTGAAAATGCCCCTGTGGCAGCAGTGGACACTAAGGACAGTGAGGATGAGGAGGCAGAGGATGAGGATGTGGACAATAGAACATCAGTAATACGGCAGTACTTCCAATGACACACAGGTAAGACAGTGGAACTGACCATTCCTCTAATTAATTACGTTTTCAGTGTGGCTGTAACAGGATGGCAGTCACTTCCTTTTTAGCTCAACTGACTGTCATCCATGCCTTCCAAATTTGCACATGTTGGTGTCATTATAACTGTGTACTAATGTGATGACTACAGACAGCTACAGCTCATTATGTGTATACTATTCCAAAGTTCATGTCAGTTGCACAAGATGTAACTGTTAACATAATTGCACATTTTCATCACACAAAGCACTATCACTTAAGTTGCGTTCAAGGGTGTTTATTGTAGTGAAATTTATTGAAGGAAAAGCCCAATGGAATGGGGTGATGGTAGAGGTAAGTCCAGAGAATGGGCCCAGTCTGTTTGTAGCACAGGTCCAGTGTTCAAGGGGCCATGGGAAGGGGAGCAATGGCAGCTCAAAGTGGAGAAGATGAAACAGTGGAACACAAGGGTGACATTCAGGAGGGTCTCATTTCCTGGCGGTGGTCTTGGTCTTGGCAAGTGTCTCTGGCATCTGTTGTGGTCGTAGGGAGCGATTGGGGGTGGTTTACATTCTGCAGGGGGAAGGCGGCTGGTGGCCTGTGGGTCCTGTGGCAGGGCCTCCTGTCCACTACCTGCAGCAGATGTGGTGGGCTGTTCAGTTGACTGGCTAGTGAAAAGGGCCCGCTGGTGTGCTGTGTATTTCCTCATGATATTGGCCATATCAGCCAGCACCCCTGGTATGGAGACCATGGTGTTGTGGAGGGCCTGCAAATCTTTCCTGATCTCCTGATGGTGTACCTTCTTCAGCCGCTGGTTCTTCTGCATGTAGTTAAGAATCCGGCCCATCTTGTCCTGGGAATGTTGATAAGCCCCCAGGACATTAGTGAGTGCCACCTGGATAGTCGGTTTCCTGGGCCTGTCCTCCCCCTGGCGCACAGCTGTCCTCCGAGTGTCCCTGTCCCCCTGTGCCTGTGTCTGTGATTGACGTGTCCTGGGGTCAGAGGTGTGGGGACGTTGGGTGGGTGCTGTGGTGTTGGATACTGAGTGGGGAGGCTCTGTGGTAGAGTGGGAGAGGGCTGGGGTGGCCAACTGACCAGTGGTCCCTGCTGGGCCAGGTAGTTCATCCAGATCCAAAAGTCCAGCGTCACTTTCATCAATGTGGGCATCTTCTGTTGGGGGACTGGTTAGTTGTGGCACGTCCTGGCCGCTGGGATTGGCTGTGGCACCTGTTGGGATGTAAGTGATTTATTATTCTTCATGTCTGTGACATATTCTACATCCGTAGCTTTCCCTATATCGTTGCTGTTGCCCTGCTACCTTTGTTTGTGTATGGTGATGTATTGTGGGATTGTTTGTTCTCCATGCTGTGCATGCATTGGTGGTGGGTGTACATGCGGGGCTGGGAGGGCTGAACATGTGTTGGTATGACATGCAAGGCTTGGCATTGGGGTTAGTCAAATGTGTAGGTGCATTGTGTGGGATGGAGTGGAGTGATGGGAGTCAGGGTGAGGGGCTGAGATGTCATGCAGGTATGGGGGGGTGATAGGTTGTAAATATTGACTCACCAGCGTCCAGTCCTGCGGCTACTCCAGTGAGTCCCTCAGGATGCAGTATTTAATTCCAATTTTAATCTGCACACATTCACTGTCCTGTCTTTCTCTGGGGTCTCTTCTGTCCTGCATCTGTTATTTACTGTACCGGTTGCACCACTCAAACTGTCTAACTACTCAGTCAATTGCTGTGCTGAAAATCCCTGCAAACTAGTGTTTCCCTCTGTTATGTTCTGTGAAGTATTACAAGGGACCGTTACAGTCTGTTCTTGCATGGGCGTGTGTAACTGGAGTTCCTGGAGGACATCTCTCTTCTATTATTGGACCTGATCGATCTAACATCTGGTTGGGATCTGCAGTTATCCTTGGTGTTATAGCTGGAACGGATGTAGCTAACTGTTCATTTCCAAATTAGTTGAATACACTGACCTCTGCATATCACACGGTAAAACTACTGCAGATACTGGATTTTGAGTTTGGAGGATTTTTAGTTCCCAGTATTACCTGGAGTATACAAGGGGACAACTAGACCTATGGTTACAGGGACAGTCAATGATTCTGTTCCTGTCAGATTTGCCTGATTCTGTGGAATCATCCCTGCACTTTGACCTGTTAGTACTGTAAGTCTGTCCTGATTGATTCGGGGCAATATTTGTGGTTGTCAGCACTGGAGAATATATGGCCTTGTCAGTCTCTGATTAAAACTTTGCACAGGTGCTGTCATATTAGGCGTTGATTCTATCTGAATAATTTTTGTACCTGCCATTACCTGATTCATGACTGGGCTTGCAATTTGCTGAATTGTATTAACAACTGGAACTGCTGGATAAATAGTAGGTACCCACATCACTGAACTAGTAGAAATACTTGGGACTACCAGAATCAGACTTTGTGAAACTGGAGCTGTGGGCACACGGGACTACATTCTAAAATACTCTCTCAACTGTATGGTATGGCGGAGGACAATTCATTAAAAGCTGATTTATAAACTTCTTTTCTGAGTCACTGTCATATGCAGCTGTCCTCTTAATCTCATCTGCTTTCTATTCTGTCTTGTCTGTCAGCTTCTTTCTTGTCTTAGTTTTTGCACCCTCATCACCTTCTCCTGTTATAGCTGGACACATTTTTACTCCCTCCAGCATATCTGATCTCCAAATTTTCTGTTCCTCGTCCCATCTAGCTCCTGCCAGTGCCTTTTCTGTCCTCCTCATCCTCTTCTCAAATCTCAGTGTTTCCTTTTATCTTGCAACTAGTTCCCAAATAGCTTGTACCTCAAATTGTGCAGGTCTTGGACGAGGCTTTAATTTGCACAGTACTCTTCTCAAATTTTCTAACATCCTCAAATTAAATGTTCTGTTACATTGGAAAGCTAATAAACCCTCTCTCTCAGTGATTTTACACCATTTTTTAAATCCAAATGCATGCTGAAACTCCTCCTGCTTCTGTCACCTCATATGCTAGTGTTACCTCGGGCGGTGTTGGTTCACCCTCCGTAACTTCAATAAACACATCTCCTCTCAGCGCACTTCTTAAAAGCTTTAAAAAATGTAATCTTTACTCAGTTTCAATCCACAAATACAAATTCTAAAAAAAACAGGAAATCATTTCAATCCCACAATCCTTTTCGCTAGCTGTCCTCAACCAGTAAGAACACAGCACTGTCCACCAATATGTACACAGCTTTTTCACTAACCAACCAATCCCAGTGTGGCACAGTTGATGTCACACTCACTTCACTCATCAGCTGCAAGTCACTTTGCAACTGCCTCAGACACAACTCATATATAAATTGATAGGCAGTGCACTCCCTTTTTCTCCGTTTTGTTTTTCCACTACTCATCAGTCTTCAATAAACACGGGTGCACAAATGTATCACCTTCTGGCCTGGGGTGTAATGAAATACTAGCACAAACGCGCAAACTCAATTGAGGTATTTGAGAATGCACAAAAATGCACAAAAGGGACTCTGCTCCAGTCTTGGAGTTTGCTCCTTCATTGCTAGTCAGACCCAACTCACACATTCACTAATGCAAAACATTGCAAGCACTAGAAAAACAAAAACCTGTCTGCTCACTACAAGTAGGACTCAAACACTTTGAAAGTTGTACGGCTTACACATCCGACTGTGTGTCTTTCGCAATTACACAAGTGAAACTTGACAAACAATTCTCACCCTGATTGATACGAATCCTCCTTGTGCACTCAGGATTCACCTAATACCAACCGACAACTCACATGCACTCAAGGAAAACCACTGGTATTGTCAGTGGCTCCTCATGACTACTACCTCACTGCAGACAATAAATTAAACACGTGTCTCCATACACTTGTGCGTTTCTCCAGAGTCTGAGGTCACGACGGACCCGTAAACAACAACAACCACCGAAGACATTTTTTTAGTACAAAGCGCCACAATCACTTTGAGTACGACAACTCCACAAACACCTCTCAATATCACACCTCACTGCAGTTTATAGCTAAAAGCACTGCAAACGCGAATCCCTAGTTAGACATCCACCGTACATTTGTAACACAACACTAGTATTTTATCATCCTCTCAAACTAACTAAAGAACAACTCCACTACCCAATTTGTCTCTCTTAACATTCATCAGAAAAACGGTTCCCGTCCATGAAACTGAATCCTCCCTCTTCTACCAGATTTGGATCCTAATTCCCTACCTTTAACCTTTAATATGGTTCCCCTTCTTATGGAGCAAACCATAACTCTGCTACCAAAACTGTGAGCACGTTTTCATCTTTTGCAGGAGTAGAATGCTTCACTGAGGTCGACAAACCTTTTGGCCCAGTAAAGAGTGTGGTGAACCATATACCAAAATTTACATCAATATGTCAATCAACAAGTTAGGCACCATGACCAATGTAACCAAGGAAGGAAAACTCCAATATGTGAAAAGTTTCAAAGCTTTAGTATAACCTTAGAGGCCAAAATAACACAAATTGTGCACACGGACAAATTAAAAAGATAAATGAACACCTTAGGCTGACAAAACAAGTTTATTCTACTCAACTTTAATACCATTAAGCATTCAAGAAGAATAACACATATTAATAAAGCAATTATTTGCGAAACAGAAACACGTTTCAAATCAGTATTTCAAGACATTAGTCAAATGCATAAATTCAGATTATGGGGATTGAGACATAGGTTCTCCCTACTTCTAATCAAATTATCTGATCAAATTAGGAAAAGCATGTGTGGGAGCTGGCTAACACATGCGGACAAAAGTCAAAAAGAAAAGACAAAAAGAATTTGGAAAAGCATTTATCTTGGGCTAAATTAAGCTAACTAAAACATAAGAGACAGGTGTCAGCATGCTATCTCTACTCAAGAAAGCAGGTCAGGGAAAATAACATTTGCATTAGAATATAGCTATCCTTGGTTTAGCATTCAATTCAGTTTGTCAGCTGAACAGTGAAGCATCAGCAAAGTCAGTTAGAAGCAGCATCAGGGGAAATGCAGAACACGGGCGGCACATGGAAATCAGGAAAGGTCCAAGGGACAATTTAAAAGTTCAAGAGTAAAGTGGGGAATGACACTGGCCAAGAGTCAAGAGAGGACTGTTTGACAGAACAAGGATCAAGTGGGGACTGACCGAAACTTGGAATGCCCATCGGGTACCCATCCCTATTCTAAAATAATCAAAGCAGTTTGATTGGTCAGTTTGATGAGTCCACTTTACGCAAAACGGATAATAGCCAATAAAAAGTATAACAGAACTCAAGTTTGCAACATCCACGAAAGTTCCCAGATTTGGTGTGAAGTCATCTCTCCTTCTGTGTGACACAGGCAGTGGCTAGCAACTCTGTACATTACTTGATACATTCCAACATCTTCCCATGACTCACCAAAGTTCCAGTAAGTGAGTAATCTTTATTGTTTAGTTAATGAAAACCATAACAATCAATGTATTGTATACAATATATAAAATTCTATAAAAGAAGGACAAACAAAAGGAGAAAATGCTATACAATCTTTGAAATAAATTTACAACTAAAGTGCGATGTGCCAAGATTTTTTTTTTTTTTTTTTAGCTTACAATTCTTAAAACAGTCAAGGGGCGGAATGACCATTAAACTAACTTTGCAGACACTTAATGCCCGTGGCGCAGTTGATGTTACATGCTAACTCAATATGTACAGCCTAAGAACCTGCTGTTGCGCCTACGGCTTCTCTTTTCCTTTTTTAACCCCTTCGCTGCCAGGCCTTTTCCCCCTCCTGTGCCAGGCCTTTTTTTGCCTATTTGGGGCAGTTCGCGCTTAGGCCCTCATAACTTTTTGTCCACATAAGCTAACCAAGCCAAATTTGCGTCCTTTTTTTCCAACATCCTAGGGATTCTAAAGGTACCCAGACTTTGTGGGTTCCCCTGAAGGAGGCCAAGAAATTGGCCAAAATACAGTGAAAATTTCGTTTTTTTCAAAAAAATTGGAAAAAGGGGCTGCAGAAGAAGGCTTGAGGTTTTTCCCCTGAAAATGGCATCAACAAAGGGTCTGCGGTGCTAAACTCAGCAGCTTCCCAGCTTTCAGGAACAGGCAGACTTGAATCCGAAAACCCAATTTTTCAACACAATTTTGGCATTTTACTGGGGCATACCCCATTTGTGCAATTTTTTGTGCTTTCAGCCTCCTTCCAGTCAGTGACAGGAATGGTCATGAAACCAATGCTGGATCCCAGAAACCTAAACATTTCTGAAAAGTAGACAAAATTCTGAATTCAGCAAGGGGTCATTTGTGTAGATCCTACAAGGGTTTCCTACAGAAAATAACAGCTGAAAAAGAAAAATATTGAAATTGAGGTGAAAAAAACATCAATTTTTCTCTACTTTTTACTCTGTAACTTTTCCCTGCAATGTCAGATTATCGAAAGCAATATACCGTTACATCTGCTGGACTCCTCTGGTTGCGGGGATATATAGGGTTTGTAGGTTCATCAAGAACCCGAGGAACCCAGAGCCAATAAATGAGCTGCACCCTGCAGTGCGTTTTCATTCTATACCGGGTATACAGTAATTCATTTGCTGAAATATAAGGAGTAAAAAATAGCTATCAAGAAAACCTTTGCATTTCCAAAAAGGGCACAAGATAAGGTGTTGAGGAGCAGTGGTTATTTGCACATCTCTGAATTCCGGGGTGACCATAGTAGCACGTGAATTACATGGAATTTCTCAAATAGATGTCTTTTTTACACACACCCCTATATTTGGAAGGAATAAATGTAGAGAAAGACAAGGGGCATTAACACTTGTTTTGCTATTCTATGTTCCCCCAAGTCTCCCGATAAAAATGATACCTCACTTGTGTGTCTAGGCCTAGCGCCCGCGACAGGATATGCCCCAAAACACAACGTGGACACATCACAGAAAACAGAGCTGTTTTTAGCAAAGTGACTACCTGTAGATTTTGGCCTCTAGCTCAACCGCCACCTAGGGAAACCTACCAAACCTGTGCATTTCTGAAAACTAGAGACCTAGGGGAATCCAAGGAGGGGTGACTTGTGTGGCTCGGACCAGGTTCTGTTACCCAGAATCCTTTGCAAACCTCAAAATTTGGCTAAAAAAACACATGTTCCTCAAATTTCTGTGGCAGAAAGTTCTGGAATCTGAGAGGAGCGACAAATTTCCTTCCACCCAGCATTCCCCCACGTCTCCCGATAAAAATGATACCTCACTTGTGTGGGTAGGCCTAGCGCCCGCGACAGGATATGCCCCAAAACACAACCTGGACACATCACAGAAAACAGAGCTGTTTTTAGCAAAGTGACTACCTGTAGATTTTGGCCTCTAGCTCAGCCGCCACCTAGGGAAACCTACCAAACCTGTGCATTTCTGAAAACTAGAGACCTAGGGGAATCCAAGGAGGGGTGACTTGTGGGGCTCGGACCAGGTTCGGTTACCCAGAATCCTTTGCAAACCTCAAAATTTGGCTAAAAAAACACATGTTCCTCACATTTCTGTGGCAGAAAGTTCTGGAATCTGAGAGGAGCCACGAATTTCCTTCCACCTAGCGTTCCCCCACGTCTCCCGATAAAAATGATACCTCACTTGTGTGGGTAGGCCTAGCGCCCGCGACAGGATATGCCCCAAAACACAACGTGGACATATCACAGAAAACAGAGCTGTTTTTAGCAAAGTGACTACCTGTAGATTTTGGCCTCTAGCTCAGCCGCCACCTAGGGAAACCTACCAAACCTGTGCATTTCTGAAAACTAGAGACCTAGGGGGATCCAAGGAGGGGTGACTTGCGGGGCTCGGACCAGGTTCTGTTACCCAGAATCCTTTGCAAACCTCAAAATTTGGCTAAAAAAACACATGTTCCTCACATTTCTGTGGCAGAAAGTTCTGGAATCTGAGAGGAGCCACAAATTTCCTTCCACCCAGCGTTCCCCCACGTCTCCCGATAAAAATGATACCTCACTTGTGTGGGTAGGCCTAGCGCCCGCGACAGGATATGCCCCAAAACACAACGTGGACATATCACAGAAAACAGAGCTGTTTTTAGCAAAGTGACTACCTGTAGATTTTGGCCTCTAGCTCAGCCGCCACCTAGGGAAACCTACCAAACCTATGCATTTCTGAAAACTAGAGACCTAGGGGAATCCAAGGAGGGGTGACTTGTGTGGCTCGGACCAGGTTCTGTTACCCAGAATCCTTTGCAAACCTCAAAATTTGGCTAAAAAAACACATGTTCCTCACATTTCTGTGGCAGAAAGTTCTGGAATCTGAGAGGAGCCACGAATTTCCTTCCACCTAGCGTTCCCCCACGTCTCCCGATAAAAATGATACCTCACTTGTGTGGGTAGGCCTAGCGCCCGCGACAGGATATGCCCCAAAACACAACGTGGACATATCACAGAAAACAGAGCTGTTTTTAGCAAAGTGACTACCTGTAGATTTTGGCCTCTAGCTCAGCCGCCACCTAGGGAAACCTACCAAACCTGTGCATTTCTGAAAACTAGAGACCTAGGGGGATCCAAGGAGGGGTGACTTGCGGGGCTCGGACCAGGTTCTGTTACCCAGAATCCTTTGCAAACCTCAAAATTTGGCTAAAAAAACACATGTTCCTCACATTTCTGTGGCAGAAAGTTCTGGAATCTGAGAGGAGCCACAAATTTCCTTCCACCCAGCGTTCCCCCACGTCTCCCGATAAAAATGATACCTCACTTGTGTGGGTAGGCCTAGCGCCCGCGACAGGATATGCCCCAAAACACAACGTGGACATATCACAGAAAACAGAGCTGTTTTTAGCAAAGTGACTACCTGTAGATTTTGGCCTCTAGCTCAGCCGCCACCTAGGGAAACCTACCAAACCTATGCATTTCTGAAAACTAGAGACCTAGGGGAATCCAAGGAGGGGTGACTTGTGTGGCTCGGACCAGGTTCTGTTACCCAGAATCCTTTGCAAACCTCAAAATTTGGCTAAAAAAACACATGTTCCTCACATTTCTGTGGCAGAAAGTTCTGGAATCTGAGAGGAGCCACAAATTTCCTGCCACCCAGCGTTCCCCCACGTCTCCCGATAAAAATGATACCTCACTTGTGTGGGTAGGCCTAGCGCCCGCGACAGGATATGCCCCAAAACACAACGTGGACATATCACAGAAAACAGAGCTGTTTTTAGCAAAGTGACTACCTGTAGATTTTGGCCTCTAGCTCAGCCGCCACCTAGGGAAACCTACCAAACCTATGCATTTCTGACAACTAGAGACCTAGGGGAATCCAAGGAGGGGTGACTTGTGTGGCTCGGACCAGGTTCTGTTACCCAGAATCCTTTGCAAACCTCAAAATTTGGCTAAAAAAACACATGTTCCTCACATTTCTGTGGCAGAAAGTTCTGGAATCTGAGAGGAGCCACAAATTTCCTTCCACCCAGCGTTCCCCCACGTCTCCTGATAAAAATGATACCTCACTTGTGTGGGTAGGCCTAGCGCCCGCGACAGGATATGCCCCAAAACACAACGTGGACACATCACAGAAAACAGAGCTGTTTTTAGCAAAGTGACTACCTGTAGATTTTGGTCTCTAGCTCAGCCGACACCTAGGGAAACCTACCAAACCTGTGCATTTCTGAAAACTAGAGACCTAGGGGAATCCAAGGAGGGGTGAGTTGTGTGGCTCGGACCAGGTTCTGTTACCCAGAATCCTTTGCAAACCTCAAAATTTGGCTAAAAAAACACATGTTCCTCACATTTCTGTGGCAGAAAGTTCTGGAATCTGAGAGGAGCCATAAATTTCCTTTCACCCAGCGTTCCCCCACGTCTCCCGATAAAAATGATACCTCACTTGTGTGGGTAGGCCTAGCGCCCGCGACAGGATATGCCCCAAAACACAACGTGGACACATCACAGAAAACAGAGCTGTTTTTAGCAAAGTGACTACCTGTAGATTTTGGCCTCTAGCTCAGCCGCCACCTAGGGAAACCTACCAAACCTGTGCATTTCTGAAAACTAGAGACCTAGGGGAATCCAAGGAGGGGTGACTTGTGTGGCTCGGACCAGGTTCTGTTACCCAGAATCCTTTGCAAACCTCAAAATTTGGCTAAAAAAACACATGTTCCTCACATTTCTGTGGCAGAAAGTTCTGGAATCTGAGAGGAGCCACAAATTTCCTTCCACCCAGCGTTCCCCCACGTCTCCCGATAAAAATGATACCTCACTTGTGTGGGTAGGCCTAGCGCCCGCGACAGGATATGCCCCAAAACACAACGTGGACACATCACAGAAAACAGAGCTGTTTTTAGCAAAGTGACTACCTGTAGATTTTGGCCTCTAGCTCAGCCGCCACCTAGGGAAACCTACCAAACCTGTGCATTTCTGAAAACTAGAGACCTAGGGGAATCCAAGGAGGGGTGACTTGTGTGGCTCGGACCAGGTTCTGTTACCCAGAATCCTTTGCGAACCTCAAAATTTGGCTAAAAAAACACATGTTCCTCACATTTCTGTGGCAGAAAGTTCTGGAATCTGAGAGGAGCCACAAAGTTCCTTCCACCCAGCGTTCCCCCACGTCTCCCGATAAAAATGATACCTCACTTGTGTGGGTAGGCCTAGCGCCCGCGACAGGATATGCCCCAAAACACAACGTGGACATATCACAGAAAACAGAGCTGTTTTTAGCAAAGTGACTACCTGTAGATTTTGGCCTCTAGCTCAGCCGCCACCTAGGGAAACCTACCAAACCTGTGCATTTCTGAAAACTAGAGACCTAGGGGAATCCAAGGAGGGGTGACTTGTGTGGCTCGGACCAGGTTCTGTTACCCAGAATCCTTTGCAAACCTCAAAATTTGGCTAAAAAAACACATGTTCCTCACATTTCTGTGGCAGAAAGTTCTGGAATCTGAGAGGAGCCACAAATTTCCTTCCACCCAGCGTTCCCCCATGTCTCCCGATAAAAATGATACCTCACTTGTGTGGGTAGGCCTAGCGCCCGCGACAGGATATGCCCCAAAACACAACGTGGACACATTACAGAAAACAGAGCTGTTTTTAGCAAAGTGACTACCTGTAGATTTTGGCCTCTAGCTCAGCCGCCACCTAGGGAAACCTACCAAACCTGTGCATTTCTGAAAACTAGAGACCTAGGGGAATCCAAGGAGGGGTGACTTGTGTGGCTCGGACCAGGTTCTGTTACCCAGAATCCTTTGCAAACCTCAAAATTTGGCTAAAAAAACACATGTTCCTCACATTTCTGTGGCAGAAAGTTCTGGAATCTGAGAGGAGCCACAAATTTCCTTCCACCCAGCGTTCCCCCACGTCTCCCGATAAAAATGATACCTCACTTGTGTGGGTAGGCCTAGCGCCCGCGACAGGATATGCCCCAAAACACAACGTGGACACATCACAGAAAACAGAGCTGTTTTTAGCAAAGTGACTACCTGTAGATTTTGGCCTCTAGCTCAGCCGCCACCTAGGGAAACCTACCAAACCTGTGCATTTCTGAAAACTAGAGACCTAGGGGAATCCAAGGAGGGGTGACTTGTGTGGCTCGGACCAGGTTCTGTTACCCAGAATCCTTTGCAAACCTCAAAATTTGGCTAAAAAAACACATGTTCCTCACATTTCTGTGGCAGAAAGTTCTGGAATCTGAGAGGAGCCACAAATTTCCTTCCACCCAGCGTTCCCCCACGTCTCCCGATAAAAATGATACCTCACTTGTGTGGGTAGGCCTAGCGCCCGCGACAGGATATGCCCCAAAACACAACGTGGACACATCACAGAAAACAGAGCTGTTTTTAGCAAAGTGACTACCTGTAGATTTTGGCCTCTAGCTCAGCCACCACCTAGGGAAACCTACCAAACCTGTGCATTTCTGAAAACTAGAGACCTAGGGGAATCCAAGGAGGGGTGACTTGTGTGGCTCGGACCAGGTTCTGTTACCCAGAATCCTTTGCAAACCTCAAAATTTGGCTAAAAAAACACATGTTCCTCACATTTCTGTGGCAGAAAGTTCTGGAATCTGAGAGGAGCCACAAAGTTCCTTCCACCCAGCGTTCCCCCACGTCTCCCGATAAAAATGATACCTCACTTGTGTGGGTAGGCCTAGCGCCCGCGACAGGATATGCCCCAAAACACAACGTGGACATATCACAGAAAACAGAGCTGTTTTTAGCAAAGTGACTACCTGTAGATTTTGGCCTCTAGCTCAGCCGCCACCTAGGGAAACCTACCAAACCTGTGCATTTCTGAAAACTAGAGACCTAGGGGAATCCAAGGAGGGGTGACTTGTGTGGCTCGGACCAGGTTCTGTTACCCAGAATCCTTTGCAAACCTCAAAATTTGGCTAAAAAAACACATGTTCCTCACATTTATGTGGCAGAAAGTTCTGGAATCTGAGAGGAGCCACAAATTTCCTTCCACCCAGCGTTCCCCCACGTCTCCCGATAAAAATGATACCTCACTTGTGTGGGTAGGCCTAGCGCCTGCGACAGGATATGCCCCAAAACACAACGTGGACACATCACAGAAAACAGAGCTGTTTTTAGCAAAGTGACTACCTGTAGATTTTGGCCTCTAGCTCAGCCGCCACCTAGGGAAACCTACCAAACCTGTGCATTTCTGAAAACTAGAGACCTAGGGGAATCCAAGGAGGGGTGACTTGTGTGGCTCGGACCAGGTTCTGTTACCCAGAATCCTTTGCAAACCTCAAAATTTGGCTAAAAAAACACATGTTCCTCACATTTCTGTGGCAGAAAGTTCTGGAATCTGAGAGGAGCCACAAATTTCCTTCCACCCAGCGTTCCCCAACGTCTCCCGATAAAAATGATACCTCACTTGTGTGGGTAGGCCTAGCGCCCGCGACAGGATATGCCCCAAAACACAACGTGGACATATCACAGAAAACAAAGCTGTTTTTAGCAAAGTGACTACCTGTAGATTTTGGCCTCTAGCTCAGCCGCCACCTAGGGAAACCTACCAAACCTGTGCATTTCTGAAAACTAGAGACCTAGGGGAATCCAAGGAGGGGTGACTTGTGTGGCTCGGACCAGGTTCTGTTACCCAGAATCCTTTGCAAACCTCAAAATTTGGCTAAAAAAACACATGTTCCTCACATTTCTGTGGCAGAAAGTTCTGGAATCTGAGAGGAGCCACAAATTTCCTTCCACCCAGCGTTCCCCCACGTCTCCCGATAAAAATGATACCTCACTTGTGTGGGTAGGCCTAGCGCCCGCGACAGGATATGCCCCAAAACACAACGTGGACACATCACAGAAAACAGAGCTGTTTTTAGCAAAGTGACTACCTGTAGATTTTGGCCTCTAGCTCAGCCACCACCTAGGGAAACCTACCAAACCTGTGCATTTCTGAAAACTAGAGACCTAGGGGAATCCAAGGAGGGGTGACTTGTGTGGCTCGGACCAGGTTCTGTTACCCAGAATCCTTTGCAAACCTCAAAATTTGGCTAAAAAAACACATGTTCCTCACATTTCTGTGGCAGAAAGTTCTGGAATCTGAGAGGAGCCACAAAGTTCCTTCCACCCAGCGTTCCCCCACGTCTCCCGATAAAAATGATACCTCACTTGTGTGGGTAGGCCTAGCGCCCGCGACAGGATATGCCCCAAAACACAACGTGGACATATCACAGAAAACAGAGCTGTTTTTAGCAAAGTGACTACCTGTAGATTTTGGCCTCTAGCTCAGCCGCCACCTAGGGAAACCTACCAAACCTGTGCATTTCTGAAAACTAGAGACCTAGGGGAATCCAAGGAGGGGTGACTTGTGTGGCTCGGACCAGGTTCTGTTACCCAGAATCCTTTGCAAACCTCAAAATTTGGCTAAAAAAACACATGTTCCTCACATTTATGTGGCAGAAAGTTCTGGAATCTGAGAGGAGCCACAAATTTCCTTCCACCCAGCGTTCCCCCACGTCTCCCGATAAAAATGATACCTCACTTGTGTGGGTAGGCCTAGCGCCTGCGACAGGATATGCCCCAAAACACAACGTGGACACATCACAGAAAACAGAGCTGTTTTTAGCAAAGTGACTACCTGTAGATTTTGGCCTCTAGCTCAGCCGCCACCTAGGGAAACCTACCAAACCTGTGCATTTCTGAAAACTAGAGACCTAGGGGAATCCAAGGAGGGGTGACTTGTGTGGCTCGGACCAGGTTCTGTTACCCAGAATCCTTTGCAAACCTCAAAATTTGGCTAAAAAAACACATGTTCCTCACATTTCTGTGGCAGAAAGTTCTGGAATCTGAGAGGAGCCACAAATTTCCTTCCACCCAGCGTTCCCCCACGTCTCCCGATAAAAATGATACCTCACTTGTGTGGGTAGGCCTAGCGCCCGCGACAGGATATGCCCCAAAACACAACGTGGACATATCACAGAAAACAAAGCTGTTTTTAGCAAAGTGACTACCTGTAGATTTTGGCCTCTAGCTCAGCCGCCACCTAGGGAAACCTACCAAACCTGTGCATTTCTGAAAACTAGAGACCTAGGGGAATCCAAGGAGGGGTGACTTGTGTGGCTCGGACCAGGTTCTGTTACCCAGAATCCTTTGCAAACCTCAAAATTTGGCTAAAAAAACACATGTTCCTCACATTTCTGTGGCAGAAAGTTCTGGAATCTGAGAGGAGCCACAAATTTCCTTCCACCCAGCGTTCCCCCACGTCTCCCGATAAAAATGATACCTCACTTGTGTGGGTAGGCCTAGCGCCCGCGACAGGATATGCCCCAAAACACAACGTGGACATATCACAGAAAACAAAGCTGTTTTTAGCAAAGTGACTACCTGTAGATTTTGGCCTCTAGCTCAGCCGCCACCTAGGGAAACCTACCAAACCTGTGCATTTCTGAAAACTAGAGACCTAGGGGAATCCAAGGAGGGGTGACTTGTGTGGCTCGGACCAGGTTCTGTTACCCAGAATCCTTTGCAAACCTCAAAATTTGGCTAAAAAAACACATGTTCCTCACATTTCTGTGGCAGAAAGTTCTGGAATCTGAGAGGAGCCACAAATTTCCTTCCACCCAGCGTTCCCCCAGGTCTCCCGATAAAAATGATACCTCACTTGTGTGGGTAGGCCTAGCGCCCACGACAGGATATGCCCCAAAACACAACGTGGACATATCACAGAAAACAGAGCTGTTTTTAGCAAAGTGACTACCTGTAGATTTTGGCCTCTAGCTCAGCCGCCACCTAGGGAAACCTACCAAACCTGTGCATTTCTGAAAACTAGAGACCTAGGGGAATCCAAGGAGGGGTGACTTGTGTGGCTCGGACCAGGTTCTGTTACCCAGAATCCTTTGCAAACCTCAAAATTTGGCTAAAAAAACACATGTTCCTCACATTTCTGTGGCAGAAAGTTCTGGAATCTGAGAGGAGCCACAAATTTCCTTCCACCCAGCGTTCCCCCAGGTCTCCCGATAAAAATGATACCTCACTTGTGTGGGTAGGCCTAGCGGCCGCGACAGGATATGCCCCAAAACACAACGTGGACATATCACAGAAAACAGAGCTGTTTTTAGCAAAGTGACTACCTGTAGATTTTGGCCTCTAGCTCAGCCGCCACCTAGGGAAACCTACCAAACCTGTGCATTTCTGAAAACTAGAGACCTAGGGGAATCCAAGGAGGGGTGACTTGTGTGGCTCGGACCAGGTTCTGTTACCCAGAATCCTTTGCAAACCTCAAAATTTGGCTAAAAAAACACATGTTCCTCACATTTCTGTGGCAGAAAGTTCTGGAATCTGAGAGGAGCCACAAATTTCCTTCCACCCAGCGTTCCCCCACGTCTCCCGATAAAAATGATACCTCACTTGCGTGGGTAGGCCTAGCGGCCGTGACAGGAAACGCCCCAAAGCGCAACGTGGACACAACCAAAATTTTGGAAGAAAACAGTGCCTACCTGTGGATTTTGGCCTGTAGCTCAGCGGGCACCTAGGGAAACCTACCAAACCTGTGCATTTCTGAAAACTAGAGACCTAGGGGAATCCAAGGAGGGGTGACTTGCGGGGCTCGGACCAGGTTCTGTTACCCAGAATCCTTTGCAAACCTCAAAATTTGGCCAAAAAAACACTTTTTCCTCTCATTTCTGTGGCAGAAAGTTCTGGAATCTGAGAGGAGCCACAAATTTCCTTCCACCCAGCATTCCCCCAAGTCTCCCGATAAAAATGATACCTCACTTGTGTGGGTGGGCCAGGTGCCTGCAACAGAATAAGGCCCAAAACCTGAAGAGATAGAAGGGATAGGTATTTTTGCAATATATCATTTTGATGTGTGCACATACGTCCGTGATGTGCCAAACACTAAAATAGTGAAAAGAAACACTTAGGTTATGTGAAGAAGACCCCTCACCCACCAACCAAGTTGGTGGCATGCTTCATCATCGGGGTCCCACCCGAGGCACCTAGCGTGTCACAGGTGTGCTGCGACGCCTGATTACAGCGGAGCAGGTTTTATCATTTTTTACAACACATACTGGTTGGATTTGGCACGAGGGTGAGTGATGGTTCAGTGGATCAAATTTTATTAACAAGAGATTTCACAAAAATGAAATGCACTGCTAATAACTGAAAGGCAAAAAAGTGAACCAATGACTCACAGCTCGTGAGCTGTAAAGCCGCGACAAGGCACCAACCGCTTTACAGTCCATTCACACACCTTTCATACATGACACGCACAAGACCATTCACACCGCCAGCCACGGGCCCAGCACATTACAACACTCACATCGACAGACCGCGCCACTCAAGGGCCCATCACTTACATACGCCACATGCCTGATACAAGAATCACACCAGCTGATGGGAGTGTGGACTGCCGTTTGGCTGACACCGCCAGCCAAGCGCCACCCCACGCACACCGCCAGCCAAGCGCCACCCCACGCACACCGCCAGCCAAGCGCCACCCCACGCACACCGCCAGCCAAGCACCACCCCACGCACACCGCCAGCCAAGCGCCACCCCACGCACACCGCCAGCCAAGTGCCACCCCACGCACACCGCCAGCCAAGCGCCACCCCACGCACACCGCCAGCCAAGCGCCACCCCACGCACACCGCAATCACTTTTTTTTATTTATAAACAACAAATAAACTACTAATTATAAAATAGGCACAAAACTACAAACACAAAACCTCAAACTAAATACACGACAGATGCCAACCGTGAAACATATGAAAATATAAAACAGACAGCTTACGCTCACGGTATTTCCCAAAAGTTTTTCCTTGTGTGGTAACTTCTAAAACAGCTGGGCACACACAGCCCAGGCTTTGAAGGGCATTCGGGGCAGTACATCCGGCTCTCCCTCCGGATTGATCTCCGGGCACATACTCTACATTTCTTTGTGGGCATGTCTTTTTTGGGAGTGGGAGGAATGTGATCTGGAAAGTGCCGATCTTTCAATCTAGCCACATCCTCCACCACTTCTACTCTAGGAACTCTTGCCGGTTCCACCACAATAAGGCTTTCTATCACCGACTCCTGAAATTTAACAAAAGTCATCCTTGACTCAGGTGAACAATCCTTGTATACAATAAAGGCATTAAAAGTTGCCAAATGAAATAAATGTAGGGCCAACTTTTTATACCACACATACGACTTACGAAGAGCAGTGTAAGGTTCCAACCTCTGATCTACTCTATCAACACCACCCATGTGCCTATTGTAGTCCAAAATGCACGCAGGTTTGCGCACTTCCGCAACCTGACCCCAAACAGCCACAGGGGAAGTACTCTCATCATGGATGGTCGATAGCATGTACACATCCCTCCTGTCTGAAAATTTCATAGCTAACAGCTCATTATTCCGCAAGGCACTGCACTGTCCCCTCTTAAGTTTTTTACAGACAAGCTCCCTTGGATAGCCTCTGCGGTTAGAACGGATTGTGCCACAAGCAACAGTGTCCACCCTAAACAACTCCTTGAACAACTGCACTCCAGTGTAGAAATTATCTACGTACAAATGGTGACCTTTGTTAAACAGCCGTCTAGCAAGTTCCCACACAATTTTTTCGCTAACTCCAAAAGTGGGCGGACAACCAGGAGGGTCAATACTGGAATCCCTACCAGTGTAGACCCGGAAATTATAAACATATCCTGTACTGCTTTCTGACAGCAGATACAATTTAATCCCATACCGTGCCCTCTTACTAGGGATGTACTGCTTAAAAACTAAACGCCCCTTGAAAAGGACCAAAGACTCGTCCACACTTATCTCTTTGCCTGGAACATAGACCTCTGAAAACCGATCCACAAAATGATCAAGGACAGGCCTAATCTTAAAAAGGCGGTCACAATCAGGGTGATCTCGTGGCAAGGCTAAAGCATTGTCTACAAAATGCAGCATACGAAGAAGAAGCAAATACCGATTACGTGTCATAGTTGCAGGAAATATAGCAGTTGCCATCAAGGGACTAGTAGACCAATAAGAAGCCAGTGACGGCTTCCTGATCAACCCCATCAAAAAAGACAAACCTAAAAACCTTTTCATCTCTTCCAGATATGTGGGAACCCAATGAGTAGCTCTAGACTGAGGCTTAAGTCTGGCAGCGTTGTCCCGCAAAAATTGCTCTGCATACACATTTGTCTGCTCCACAATCTCTTCCAAAAATACATCGTCCATAAACAAGTGAAAGAAATGGACAGGCAGAAAGTTTTCCGTATTAACTCTACACCCTGGGAGACTAGTAAATGCAGGTAACTGTGGCTGCTCCATGTTTGGGGCAATCCAGGTGTCAGGTCTTCTAATGGGAAACCCTTCAGCCCCAGGCTGCTGCACTCTTGGCACATCAATGTCCTCCTCTAACTCAGGCCCTTCATCTGCACTGAGAGTAGCTTCCTCATCAGAAGAATACTCTTGGACAGAAAACTCACTTCCAGAATCTCCTGCTTCCTCCTCTGCCTCAGATGCAGAGTCAGTGTCGTAATCATGGTCTGAAGACGACTCAAAGAGCATGCGAACAACCTGCTGAGCGGTCACTTTGCGGCTAGCCATGATCCTAACAACAAATGGATTGCCAACAACAACTAGCACTAAAATAAGTAATAAACAAAGTGTAGCTTTATCACAAAGAGTTATGTACTACAAAAAACTATACCACTCAGTTGCCTGAAATAGCTACTCACCAAGCAACTACTCTGCACAGACACAGCAATCACCAATGATATCCCACTAAAAAGAAAAAAGAAAAAAGCTAATTAGACATATGACAACACAAACATCACTGTGCTCAAATCTAAGGACAATGTCAAACACACAATACTGCATTTAGTACACCACCTACAAACATGTCATTCATGCATGTCAACAATACTCCTTTGGAGTAAATTGCTTTCACTTACCTAAAACATGCAGCTATGCAAACCACTGGACAACTACTGCCAAAACCGCTAAGATCCACAGCAAAGGAAGCAAAAGCGTTGAACTAGAAGAAAAAGAAGAAATAAATTGTTATAATCACAAATACAAATACTTTGCCTGTTGACAAACACCCCACCACCAAGAACTTAGAAGTTGTCCCTGGTACCTAAGTGGATCCTGCCCCCCCTCGGGGGTAGATGGGCGTAAAAAAATTACCCGAAATGGGCAACACCTCTGTGCCCCCTTTTAGGGGGCAACCCTTCCCAAAGGGGGCACCCCCAGCACAAAACAAAAAAATCCCTGCCGTATTGGTGGTTTCTGCCCTCCTTGGGGGCAGATGGGCCTACAAAATTACACACACACCACACAATCCCTGGCGCCTAGTGTGCTTCCACACCCCCGGGGCCAGATCGTCCAAAAAATGACTGGTCTGCCATCGGGGGGCCGAAACAGAAAAAAAAAACTCCCCAGGGGAGAGACCCTTGCCCAAGGGGTTGCCCTCAAAATAAACAACAAAAACAAAATCCCTGGTGTCTAGTGGATTTTGCCCCCCGCCCCCCCCCCGGCGGCAGATCAGCCCAAAAATTGGCAATCTGCCCCCGGGGGGGGTGGCAAATACTAAAAAATGTGTCCCCCAGTGGGACGCCCCTTGCCCAAAGGGTCGCCCCCAAAAAAAACTTTACAATAAAAATAAATCCCTGGTGTCTAGTGGATTTTGCCCCCCCGCCCCCCCCCCCCGGCGGCAGATCAGCCCAAAAATTGGCAATCTGCCCCCGGGGGGGAGGGGGGTGGCAAATACTAAAAAATGTGTCCCCCAGTGGGACGCCCCTTGCCCAAAGGGTCGCCCCCCCCAAAAAAACTTTACAATAAAAATAAATCCCTGGTGTCTAGTGGTTTTCAACCCCCCTCGGGGGCAGATCTGCCAAAAAATCAGCGGATCTGCCCCCCGGGGGGGGGGCTAAATACAAATAAAAATTCCCCGGGGGGGCCACCCTGGCCCAAGGGGTCGCCCCCAAAATATAAAATCCCTGGTGTCTAGTGGTTTTCGCCCCCCCCGGGGGCAGATCCGCCGAAAATTCGGCAGATCTGCCCCAGGGGGGGGCGAAATACAAAAAAAAATTGCCCCCGGGGTGGGGCGACCCTTGCCCAAGGGGGTCGTCCCCAAAATAAACATAAAATACTATATCCCTGGTGTCTAGTGGTTTTCGCCCCCCCCTGGGGGCAGATCCGCCGAAAAATCGGCAGATCTGCCCCCAGGGGGGGGCGAAATACAATAAAAAAATGCCCCCGGGGGAGGGCGACCCTTGCCCAAGGGGTCACCCCCAAAATTTTGCCAAAATAACAGTATCCCTGGTGTCTAGTGGTTTTCGCCCCCCCCTGGGGGCAGATCCGCCGAAAAAACGGCGGATCTGCCCCCAGGGGGGGGCGAAATACTAAAAATAATTGCCCCCGGGGGGGGCGACCCTTGCCCAAGGGGTCGCCCCCAAAATATTGACAAAAATAAATCCCTGGTGGCTAGTGGAGATTCCTGCTCCACGATCGCGGGCTCTGCCCGCGATCGTGGAGCAGGAATCTAATGAAAACAGGCACCGGGGGAAAGGAAAAACCCTTTCCTTTCCCCCGTGTCTGTTTCCACCACCCCCGACCCCCAAAAACGAAGAGGACTCACCTTCCGTGTCCTCCTCGGTAGACGCGCTGGAAGCAAATGGCTTCCAGCGCGCCCGGCAACACTAGATGACGTCAGCGCGCTGTGCGCGCGCTGACGTCATCGGATTGCCGTGGTGGGGGGCGGGGGTGGAAGGGGAAGGTCTTCCCCTTCCATCCCCGCCTGGGGGGGGGAGGGGGGGTGCACGGGGGGCGCGCTAGCGCGCCCCCAAGTTCCCCTGTGCCTAGGACGAGATGATCTCGTCCAAGGCACAGGGGAACTGTAGCCTTGGACGAGATCATCTCGTCCAAGGCACAGAAGAGGTTAACAAAGTCGTCTTAAAATATGTCCTTCCACGTGCTATAACTTTGTCAAAACTTTAATATGCTACTAATAAAATAAATGAACACTTAAAAATGAGCCAACTGTCAGCTAAGGTGTGTCCTAAATAGTAAGTTTACGCTTGTGGTGTGGACAGTCAAAAATTTGATGAATCTGCAGATTCACTGTGGATCGTGAGGGTCAAACATTGACATCACTGCTGGCCGACGAGTCCCATTCCTCTCGAAGACTGGTTTTAACAGTTGTCGTTGTGCTTCCTTTAAGGCCGGGCAAATACAAATCAGATGGACCATGTCTTTCTTGGAACCTTTACATAACCTACAGGAAGTTTCTCCTCCATTCTTCCAAGACGGTTGGTCCGCTCTGGACGGTAGAGCGCCTAGACGAAGAGCCAGCAAACGACGCTTGATGTGTAGCGCAAAAGTTGAAATCCGATATTGTGATGGCGCCATGGTGGTATAAGTGTGCATAAGAAGCCAGGCGTGCGAGCATTGTGCAAATTTAGATTTATCAGCTAGAAAGGACTTCAATCCCATTTCCTTTTTTAGTGCTCGACACAACAGTGGATATGAGATGTTGGAGTCCCACAGGTGCATCATTTCTGTCTCTTGCAGAGAATTATACAGATACCTTTTATATACTGATTTTGGATTGTTGCTCACTGAATACCATAAAGCCATGACTAGGGGGCTGGTCATATTTTTTCTTATTTTGTACCAGGACTTTATTGTATGCGCTTTCCTGCCCAACTGCTGTTGTATTAGGCCAAATTCTAGCCTAACCTGTGCGGGAGAAGCGGACCCAGGAAGTTTAAAGACCTGCTTATAAATTTGTATTTGTTGTTGGTCCAGTAGCAGGGCGTCTTTCCCATATAAAGCTTTTCTTCCATATGTAGTGGCTGGGAGGAATTTGGCCGACATAACAGACAGTAACGGTTTATACGATGGGCCTTTAAATCTTTTTGCGAGGGTACAGAAAGCTAACTTTAAAGCTTTGCACTTCTGTGCAATGTAGCGCTTCTGCGGCGCGATATTGGCCTTGTTATCGATAATGATGCCAAGGTATTTATAGCAGCGAGTTGTTTCAAGGGAAATGCCATTCAACTTTATATTGTTAGCTATATTCAAAGGACATCCCATGGACATGGTTTTGGCCTTTAAGGTGTTAACTTCTAGTTTGTTTGTTTTTGCATATTCACCTAAAGTAGTGACCAACCGCTGCAGCCCTATTTTCGTGTGGCTTAGCAGAACAATATCGTCAGCGTATGAAAGGTGTGATAGGGTCAAACTTCCCATCCTTGGAGAGTGCGAGTTGGTTGCATCCAGCTTCAAGGAGAGATCTGCTGTGAAAAGGTTGAAGAGGTGCGGGCCAAAACACAGCCCTGATTTAGTCCTATATTTGTCGGTATCCTCCTAGAACATTTTGAGCCATCTGCTACCTTGACCTGTACCCAAGTTTTATTGTATAGCATTTCTATGCATCTGAGAGTACGCTCTTGCAGGCCCCGCCTTTGCAATTTGCTCCAGAGAAGTGCCCTATCGACTCGGTCAAAAGCACTTTTGAAGTCCACGAAACATAAATATAGTTTTTTCTTTAAGCATTTTGCTCGGTTGGCAATGTCTCCTAGTGTAAGAATGTTAATCACTGTACCATATCCCTTCCTAAAACCAGTTTGATTAAAAAGAATCAGGTTATTTGAGTTTGACCAATTGAGCAGGTCGGCCAGGACTAAGGTGGCAAAGTATTTGGCCTCGCTGTCAATTAACGCTACCAATCTGTAACTGGCTGGGTTTGCTCTACAACCCCCCTTGTATATTGGGTTAATGATAGATCCTCTCCAACTCTCTGGAATGATTGTGTTACATTCAACTTCAGTGTACAAGATTGACAGTGTTGTTGACCAGTATTCAGGGTCAGCGTTGAAGATGGCTTGCGGAAGACCATTAGGACCAGGGGCCCGTCCCTGCGACCCTTCCTGATGGCTAGGGCGACGTTCTTAGCACTAAACCCTGTCCCTCTGATTGATGTCTGTGAGTTTTATTGACTCCTTCAGAGGCTGATTTACTTCAGCTGAGGGTGGTTTAAAGAAAATGTTGGCAAGGTATTCCACCCATTTTCCTTCTGGGACTGATGTGAAGTTTATTATTCTTACCTGCCGGCCGATTCCATTCACTGTTGTCCAAAAGGCCATTGAATTATGAAGTAAATTGAGACAGAAGTCGTCCTCCTTTTTGGTTCGCATTTGCCATACCTGATTCTTGTAATTTGTCCGTAGGGTTTTTATTTGGGCGCTTTGGGTTGCTGTGGGAGAACTATCTTTTATTAGTCTAAGGTAGCTCCTCAATTCCTTCCTTAGTTCTAAAAATTTTACTGGTAGGTTTGAAGACCTTGCCTGATTATTGTGTGGCAATTGACGCCTGGCGAGGCCAAGAAGGGTACTGACTGAAAAAAAGTGGCCCACGCTTCCACTGTTGGTAGGTCCTGGCATATTGCCAAATGAAGCAAATGTTTTATGTTTTTACACAGCCTTGGTAATGAAGACTCCGACCAGATCAGGCGGTTTAGGTTGATAGATGCTATTGTCCGTAGTTCCTTTATAGCTGGAAGAAGGCACGGAGCATTCCAAACGAGTTCTATGTGCTGATATGAGTGGTCACTATGGAGAGAAGGTTTAATTTTAAATTTGCTAACATGAGCTAGCAAAGGAAGTGACACTGCTGTGTAGTCTATTATTGTCGTGGACTTTGCGCTATGATGAGTGAAGCTTGGTGGGATGTCATTGTTGATCCTGCCATTTAGTACCCTCATACTCATGTGCTCTAGTGCCTCTACCAGTTGTTTACCCCCTGTGTCCAGTCTTTTCTGCGCTGGCAGTGTTTGGAGCGGCACTGACCATATGGCATATTCAGCAGCCAGTTGCTCATCTGGTTCTGGATTGTGCATTAAGTTAGCATTGAAGTCGCCTGTCACTAATATGTCCCATACTGGATTAGCGCATCTTATCTCTTCCACCCTATTTAGTAATTCATCAAAGAGCAGTACTTTCTAATTTTTCCCCGGATGGGCATAGACGTTAAAAATGACTAGCGGGGCGTGCTGATTATTGCTAAAGGTGATTTTAATGGCCTGCATGTCGGTCTTTGAGAAAGCCAACTGCTCTGTTGAAACAAGAAGTGCCATTGAAATGTATGTGGCAAGACCACCGCTTGGCCTACCAGATTTCTTTGATTTTTTGGCACTAATGTGGTGTAGCGAGTAGCCTCCTAATTCGATTGGGTCCTCCAGCCACGTTTCTTGTAGTAGGATTATGGAATAATTGCAACTTATCATTGCTGTGAACCCGTCTGATATGATGGTTTTTGCATCGGCGATGTTCCAGGACATTATGGTGACAGCCAAACTTTGATCAATGTTTACTGTATTTAATGCGCTAGGTCAATTGTTTTTCCTTGAATTTAAAGTGTGAGCCATCCATCTCCATTCATCTCGCTCTCCCTTCAGTACAGTTGAGGGGCCAGTGTTGGTTTTTAAGTTAGGTACCTTCCATTTTAACTGCCTTTGTTCCAGTTCCCCTGATTCCGGGCCCCATAGGAATTCGATGGGCGTTGGCAATTTTTCTCTAAAATTTAACAATAGGGGAAAGGGATAGCGTTGACTGGATGGTTCTAATAAACGTATGCCCCAAATTTCAAATTGCTGTTTGACTGCCATAATTAATGTAGCAATATCACTTGTTCTCCACATTGTTAGTGTTTGCTCCAGCCCATTTTGAGCGCTGCCAGAGAGGAATTTCACCGATGTCAAGTCTGCGGATACGATTTTCTTAGTTGATGGGAACTTGGCAAGAAGCCTCAGAATGTTACCCCTATTTAAGCTTTCTTGATGGCCTCGTGATTTATATTGCGGGTAAAAAGGATCTGCCTTAATTCACTATCATTCTCTGTGGCCTGAGTGTATTGTATTTGGTGGGGGTGATCGGTGTTTCTCTGTGTCGATGGCCTTCTCAACTGGCCCCCCTCCGACTGACTACTATATGGTACCCTGTCTAACATGGGTGTTTGTTTGATTGAGGAAACTTCGTTTGAGAAATTGGTTGCCGAGGTTTGGCTATTATGAAACGTAACTTTAGTTTTTATTAGCCCTTGATTGTTTATAATTGTGACCACCCTAGAGGGGTGGCTGTGACTTGGGCTTGTTGTCTGGAGCTCTTCGCTGCTGATATTACTGATGCCGGATTGCAAGTCGTATGCTGAGAGTGAGAGTTTATGAGTCTGACTTATGGACTGTGCTTTTGCCTCATCAGAATTTTTTCTTGAAAGTAGTTTGTAGTTTGGTCGATTGCCTGATATTGTATCTGGGGAAATTTCTATGACTTGCGTGGCTCCAGCTTCGGTGCAAGATCCTTTCCATGGGTCTAACTTGAGGCTCAACATGATGCCTACTGTGGTACCCGGGGGAGTTGCTGCGAATTGTGTGGCAGCTACGTGCGAAGTGGTGGCTTGGCAAGGTGATACTTGGTGCACAAGTTGCTTCATGTTCCTACCGATTAGAGTAGTGGCTGATGCCGCTGCGTGTGGGACGTTCTTTGGTCTTAGTATTCCGGCTGTTACTGACCATGGTTGGTCCTTTCTCGGTATTAGAGTGTCGGGTTGGTTTGGAGATTTTTTGCTACTCATGTGCGTTTTTTCCTTTGGACACCTCTGGCGGGGTGCCTGGTCCAGAACTTCCCTCACCCTTAACTCCAAGGCGTGCGGGTTAGACTGAAATTGTACTGTCAACTGAGATGTTTTGTGTACAGCTGACTTTGGTGAAGCGGCAGTTGGTGATGGACCTAAACCACTGACTGCCCGATCCCTTGTGGCTTTCCCGTAATTTAGGGTCTTCTTATTCCCTGAAAATCCAGGGTCTTGGGTTTATGGTTTCTTGAACACCGAAAATATTGGGTAAAGATTATCATTAGCTGCTTTGTTACATGTTTGTTTCCTTGCCTTCCTGGCTCGCTTGTTTTGTCTCTTAGTTAAGGGTTTCGGTTTTCGAGCTGAGCGCTCATTGTACACTCAGAATTAGTGGGCACTACTTCTTTCAGCTGTGACGATTCATCCGTACTAATTGAGTATATACCCTGGGTAGTCGCCTCTTTTTTTGTAGGACTACTTGCCGCCAAACCTGGTGTCTTTTGAAGACTGACTATATCACCTGAATCGTGGCTTGTAGTATTGAATATTGCTTCCTCGATATTGCTTGTTTTAACTTTCTGCAGTATCTCTGTTAAAATAGTTGGTAGCATGCTTAGTTTATCTATTACTGGGCCACAGTTGCAAAAGGCTTGCTGTTGATTAGATATTTGCTCCAATGGCCGAATGGCCAGCAGATCCAGCTTACGATTGATGTCAGCGATGTGTATTGCCATAACATTCATTAGGTCCATTTGTAAGTCAAGCTTATCCGATTGCATGTTAAGAGCCGTCGTTGAAGTGTGTAGAGCATTTAACAGTGAGGCAGGTAATCGAGTGAGATCTTCCATTTCGCTGCTCGGGTAACCACCATGAGAGGAACTTTTGGAAAATAATGTTTTACCTTCTCTATTGATAGCCTCCAGGGGAGAAATAGTCAGGATGCTTCTTGCCATTGCTACGACGTCATGTTTTGGGTTTCTTATACCACTTGAAATTTCCATAATTGAGTTAGGTGGCCTTTCTTGTTGCGGTATAGAGGAACTGTATTCGGTGCTACCCACCAGTAGCGGTTTGTTTAAATTCTGATCTTTAGGATTCATTAAGTCAAGGGTTTTTAGGTCCAATGCTTCACCTAGGTCTTTGTTGTTTGTTATTGAGAGTGACTGCAACCAAGAGACTTCCATTATTCCTGTAGCTACTTCAAAGCCCATATCCAATCTCTCATTGCTCCCCTGGGTATTAAGATTTGACCGCGAGATGAGGGTCGATTGTTGGCGCATTCCCTTATGCACGACGTCGTTGTGTACCTCTATCGAGATACCTGTGGAGAGTAAAAGCTCTGTGTTACTAGGATTAATAGATGCGACCTGCTGTTGGTCACTTTGAGAAGATTCCCTCTCTTGAACATGAACCTGGGCCGTGGTCACAATACTACCCGCCTGCAGATTTTTATGTACTGTTGGGCTGCTGGTGACCCTGGAGACGTTTGGTCGTTCGAGCTGTGCGGTCATTATGTACTTCGGGGTCAGGTGCTTTGAAGCTTCCTGGACGGGTAAATCGACCCCTAATTGTTGAGTGGGGTTTGTTGGTACCTCGAGCCTCAACTGCCCAGTGGCCATTGGTTGTGGAACCAAAGGGGTTGGCAGGTCCACATCGGTGTCAAGATTTGAGAAGAAGGCTGCGGCTGGATCTTTTAGAAAGGTAGACTTGTTGGAAAAACCTGTTTTCTTGAGGTAGACCTGCAAGGGAGTAAGGGGCGGTGCATGCTGATCCGACCTACTATTTTGCGGGCTCTGTGCGGAGCAGTTTTCCTTCCTTTGCGCCCCCCTTTGAGGTCTTGAAGCTTTGACTTTACCCTTTGTTGGCAGCCTGAGGCGTCCTGATCTCATGGCTGAGTTCTCTTAGCCCAGATTTCTGCGGGAGGAACTCAATTTACTTGAGACGATGGACTAGCGTTGATGACCTGAGATGCTCGGTGAGCGGGGCACCCGGGACTCTCACAAGCCGCACCCGGACCTGGCAGGGCCGCTTCCGTGTGGCCCTGGTGCGCACTCTCTGCTGCAGTTTACTAAGACTGCTGCGCTCACCCTGGCTGGAGGGAAATGGATGGATCCTTTGCTCAAAGCCTCCTGCCGAATGTTGGTAGGTAAGGTGATGCAGCAGCTAGCGACGCTTGAAGAGTTGGACTCCTCAGGAACGAGGGGTTGTCAAGGGGTTGTCGATATTAGGTGCTATTGGTCAGCGGGGCACACAGGACGCCCACAGGCTGCACCCAGACCTAGCTGGGCCGCTTCCGTGCTGCCATGGTGCACTCACTCCGTGGCCGCTAACTAACACGGCCACGCTCACCCGGCGCTCTCCTGGCCAGCTGTGCAGTTTGAAGGATTCTTGACGGAGGTTTCCCCTTTTTTTTTTATTGTTTGATTGCTGAAAAGTGGTTTAGGATAGCATAGAGTTGGCTGGATGGGTGCGAGCCAGGCGAGAGGAGTGTGAGTGAGGGGAGGGTGGGGGGAGGGGAGAGGAGAGGAGGACCCCTGAGGAGAGGGAGACCAGGCTAGAGGGAGAAGACCGCGGAGCGATGGTGATGGTGCCCCAGGCAGGTGGTGGGCGGAGACCGGCACCGGGAGTAGGGGTGCGCAGAGGCAGCGGGAACACGCAGCCGCACTGCCGAACCGCATCACACTTAGTGCGTGCTCCAGAACCCGGCGTCACCCCTTGCCAACCGGGCCACCAACCTCTGACCACCACCCCGCACGCCTCACCACTCCTCACCAAGCCCCACCCCCTCACAGGAACTACCAAGACCCCCTGCCCCCCACAATACCTCAACCCTCCTACCTCACTCACCATTGTATGCCTGGGCCTGGGCCCACCAAGAGTCCCACGGGATTCCGATTCTGCTGGTTCACTGCCACTGCCTGGCTCCTGAGTAGCCCAGGTGGCTTTGGGATTTCCCCCTCCTTGATAAACTGGCTTGCCACTACCGGCGTGACGTGAGCCTCGTGTGCCTCGCGTTGGTGCATTGGTGCGGGGAGACGGAGGGAGCACCGGCCTTGACGGCTCCCTTCCCCCTCCGCACCTGCACCCTAAGAGAAAAATTAAATCGCTCTCTCCCGCTCTCTCTGCCACCTGCTCCTGCTGCCCTGGCCTCCCGCTGCTGCCGCTCCCGCTGCGCCGGCCCTGGCAGTCGGCCCGCGGTGCCTCAGGGCTTCAGGGCAACAGCCGGGGCTTCGGCGCTTTGGCGCTCGGGAGGACAGACGCGCTGGTACGCGACTCCTCCTCCTTCCTTCTCCTCTGCTTCCTGTTCCGGTTCAGGGGACGGCTTCACACTCTAGGTCTTTTTGCAATCCTTGAACACTGGGCGCCCTCTCCGTGTCCCAAGGTGGACTGTAGAAGAGCTCTCCAGTCGGCCTCCAGTTCCAGTAGTTCTCATGAGAATGAACAGTCAAACAATAGTGTTGCTCTACCTTACAGTCCTCATGTTCCAATGTTCCAATGTTGCAACATCCAAGGTCACTGGAAATGAATCTTACACATAATACAATAGGACTCTTTACTATTCATGTGAAACAACCTAATGGAAATATTCAAGTTAGGGAAATAAAAATGACTCTGCATTTTCCTGCTGCTGCAAATATGAAGACCTAAGGCCTACTTATGCCAACACAAGAAATGCAATGCATTAATATCGCCATTAATAAAACACACATAATATGCAAACTTATGAATTCAGCATTAATAATACCTCATCAAAATGTGTAAAAGCAAATCTGAATAATTGCAGACTTTATTAAAACAATACATCAAATATGACAGACGTGCATTTATTTTTCTGCACTTATTTAACTTAAACTGATAAATCATAAATCATTATAAATCATTTTCATTTTGCTATTCATAATAAACTCTAATGGGTAAAAAGTATTTCAGCATTTTTTAAATCATGTTAACACATTGTCGATTCTATTGGGCACTACGTCTGCCATGGTAGGCACAATGTCCACCACAAATAAACATGTACACTTGTAAAATACATGTCAGTGCAGCTGAGCTCTGTTTGGCTTTAAGCGTGAATATAAAAGTCACCTAGTGCGGACTTCTGTGCCAGTAAGCATTTCTAAACTTTTCGCTCCAACAGATCGCTAGCCCACCTTCCACTGTTACACAGTATATTTTATGTAACACTAATCTAGGACTGGAATTATTCCATTAAAGGGGGAAATCATTGACTCCAGCCTTTTGTTTCTTTTTATTGATTTTCATGTTACATATCAAGAGTATTCAACAATCAAAAGCAACTGTGCTGCAATAATCCCCAACCTCAAAGTACCCAGATGAAGGAGATACAGCAGTATTCATGGTAGAGGAGCTACTTCACAGAAGATAGAGACTCCGAATATGTCAAGCATTGGTCCGGGTGGACAAGGGAGGGCATTACCCTCTTTAATCTACTAGCCAGTATTGTAGATAGAATTTTTATTTCAGTGTTGAGGAGCAAGATGGGGCTGTAGCTCGATGGTGGCTGGGACTTTGGAATCACCACAATTGTGGCCTGATCAAGGTCCATGGGGACGTTCCCGGTTCGCTCAACCTTAGCATATAGGCTGAACAAGTGTGGAGCCAAGAGGTTGCTGCACCTGCAGTAAAGTTCCACCAGGAAGCCGTCCGGGCCCGGGGTTTTGCCCGAAGCCAGGCCGACACCGCCTTACCAATATCTTCCAGCGTTATAGGTTCATCTAGTTCCTCTCTCCACTCTGCCAAAATGCTAGGAAGGGATATATCCCTCAACAGGGGGTATACCAGCTCAGTCTGGGGCCGCGGTCACTCTGCATAATGTTTGGTGTAATACTTGGCAATTCCCTGAGTTATACTGCAGGCGTCTGGCAGTGGGCATCAGAGTCATTAACTATCTCAGGCACAAGTCTACTGAGTAGAGGACGGGATGCCAGCCAGTGCTGTAGCTTACCATTCTTATCGCCCCACCCATATATGCGCGCCACTGAGGCACACCACATGTGTTTAGCGGACTCAAGCATTAGATGACAGATTTCCTCCCGAATCAATTGCAGTTGCCTAGTGGAGGCCGCGTGATTTGTGGACGAGAGTTGCATTTCCAAACGTAGTGCCCGTGCCTCAAGGACTAACACCCGCTGGCTCTTCGCTCACTCCTGCTCCCGAAGGAGACGCCTAGATGCCCTCGAATGGTGGCCTTGCCGGCGGCCCAGAGGACACCTAGCGACTGCACGGAGCCAGTATTGTTCTCAAAATATTGTGTGATTTCTGCCCGTATGGCCTGGACATAGGTGTCATCTTGAAGGTACCAGGCACTAAGTCGCCACATAGGGCGCCAGGCCATGCCAGGGTCATTTATCTGCATAAGAACTGGTACGTGATCCGAGACTCCCTGGGGAAGTATCTCCATGGTGGCGACCTGAAGGATATCAGAAGAGCAAGTCTGCTGTTGTGTGGTTGTGATGCGCCGCAGATGTATGTGTGTATTTTCACGCTCTGGTGTGCCAGATCCGCCACACATAACAGAGACCCAACCCATCCACCCAGTTGAGTAGTTGCTTGGCCTGGGCCCTCCTGTGGCATCAGCCTCTGGGTCCAAGACAGCATTGAAGTCACCTCCCAGGATTGTCAAACCCAGGGGAAGCTGCGCCACCACCTCCCAAAAGGTCACCTGAAAGAGTGTGAGTGCCCCAGAGGGGGCATGTGTACTCCATATATTAACTGTTTGGCCGCCAAGTTTGCCCTACACAGCAATGTAGTGGCCCTGTGGTTCTCTCTTGGTGGCATTGATCACAATGGGCATCGATCGGTGTATCAGGATAGCCACTCCTCTAGAGCCTCTGGTGAAGCCAACATGATATATCTTGTCATAGCCACTGCGCAATAGCATCAGGTAGTCTGTGCCCAGCAGGTGTGTTTCCTGAAGCAGCGCAATGAGGAGGCGAAGCAATGAAGAGTACTAAAAACCATGGATCTCGTGATCATATCTAGAGTACATTAACATTCCACAAGTTGTTAAGAAGTCAGGAGATGTGTGGAGAAACCGTACTTAAGATTGTTTAGGACTTTGTGAGTGTCAGCGTCCCTGTGGAAGGGGCCAATGGGCAGGAAATCTCCCCCAGAGAGACCTGCCTGTGGTTTGAATCTAGGGACATGCAGTAACCACCTGTAAAAAAGAAGTTTAACATAGCTAAAACATAGCAAGAGCAAAACTTGAAAACCAACCTCCACCAGTCCCCCCAACTTTCCCCCACCACATACTTCCATCCCAGAAGCATCTGTCGCCCCAAAACATAACAAAGTACCTCAAACCAATATCTGTAGTTGGTGTGGAGTGGTGGACCCCTCCATATATTCATAATTCTGCAAGTATGCCCCTATCCTGCGTCTGATAGTGGCCTTGAGTTCTAAGTTCTCCCCGTCAGCGCTGCGTAGCATATGAAGAACAGCAGTCGTATTGTGTGTCAGGCCAGAGAGGGAGTTTGGCTCAGGCACTCGTCCTCCGACGTCAGCAGGTCCTACCCGTGCTCCACGAGGGCACTGGCAGTTGACATCGGGTGAGCCTCGGATCCCTCCGGGACTGCCACAGAGAGTCTCGGTTCTGCGTGTTGCCTCCTATGGCGAGATCCCATGCGCCCCCGACGATGCCTCGGGCCCAGGCAGTTGTCTCTCCAGAGTAACTGAGAGCCCCCCAGCTGGGGCGGAGACTCTCGTCTGGGAACACCTCCGTGAGCCATTCCCATCCCCATAGTTTATTGTATTGTTCCGGGCACTCCCTGAATTTGTAGATTATTTTTTCCACTGCAGCAGCAAAATCCATTCTAGAGCCCATTCAAGGAATGATGGGGCCAGTCTAAAGCGCCAGTGTCAGACAGTGTACCTGTTTGCAATGATGAGGCCAGTCCAACAAGCCGTGTATTGTGGTGACCTATGTTCCCTTTAGGCTTTGCGTGTGCGCGCGCAGCCTTGCTCCTGTCAGTGCCCAGACTCTCTCAGGAAGCGCTCTTGTCTGTCCAAGGATTAATAGACATAGGGAAGTGTGAAAAATCCCCTTTTCTCTTTTTGCGGCAGGCGGCACATTAGGTGGCCCAGCAGGTCC
Source organism: Pleurodeles waltl (assembly GCF_031143425.1). Lineage (NCBI taxonomy): Eukaryota > Metazoa > Chordata > Amphibia > Caudata > Salamandridae > Pleurodeles > Pleurodeles waltl. The sequence goes on along the minus strand of NC_090450.1, from coordinate 335,610,549 downwards.
ATCAATAACAAAAGGACAAAAGGAGTTTTAAAAAAAAATGTAAGTTTGGAGTGTTTTATGAGGCTGGCGGCGTGAAATAAACCGGTGTGATTGTGTTTCACAAGGCAGTGAGAGGGTATGTGAAATTAATGCCAGAACTTCTGACTTTGGAACTTGGAAATTAGGTTCCAGTGATGCTCAGGTAAAGCGCTCCAGTACTTTCTGGATGTGTTTGTTGCATAAAACTGCAAAAAATGTAACTTTCAGGAAGGTTTCTCAGTTCAGTTTAAAAACTCACTTTCAATTAACCCTTCACACATTATCTGATTTCCTAAGGTCCGGGCCACTGGAATTATGATGCAAAGGAGCACCAGATTATTCGGCAGGGTTGACTAAATTATGTGGCAAGAATAGGAAAATTCCGAGGCGTAATGCAGTACTTTTTTAATAGTATTACTTCATTATTTTGACATATTTACACATGATGTGCAAAGATTTCACCTAATTGCTACCTGTTTAACAAACAGATGCAGAAATAAACAATTAAAAGACGACCAGTTAACATTTGCTAAGGGCCTTCCATTGCATGCAAACACATGTATCCACATTTTTCGTAACTTTCGATCCGTTTGAGCTAGAAACATTTTTTTTTCAAAATCTGCAGATTATGCAAATCCATAATTATGAGGGAAAAAAGCCACAGCACCAGAATCAAATAATTTCAGTTGCCCTTACTAAGGTGAAACAATTGCACATTTTAATTTTTTTTATTTTGAAAACACCTTACCTTATTCTCACTTAATCAGTGCTGCATGATTTACATGCCACATATTTTTAAGGCTTGGCTTGTGCATGGGCCCCTAAAAGGTAGAACTGACCCTTGGCTCAGCCGTCCCTGTTAACTTCTTGGCTCGCACACTTGTACCTAGCACCATAGTCAAAGCCACTGGAAATGCGCAGCAGGAAAGGACCATGTTATGCGTCAGAATTTAATTATGCGCCAAGAAAAGGTAAATTACGCAGCGTAATGTGTATATTTTGTGATAGTATCACTTTATTATTTTGGAATTTTCACTCATGCTAGCAATGTCTGAGCAAGTGTTGCACCTCATTAGTACCAATTGAGCACCCAAATACATTTAGCAACAGAAAAGTGACCAGTTGACCTCTGCAAAGGGTCTTCCACTTCACAACAATACAGGTAGTGATGGTTTTAGTAACTTTTGATCGATTCGAGGTGGAAGCAACTATTTGTTGGGGTAATACCTGCAGATTACACAGCAGATGATGGATTATCTGGCAAATCCATTGTTATACAGAACAGGCCACAGCCTTGCATAATTCCAGTGGCCCTGACCTTAGTACAAGGCTGTGAGGGATCTGTCAATCTTAGGTTTGTACTGCAAGGGGATCCTTCTAGTTCAAAAATTATCCTTTAAGACTTGTCCCACTGTATGTCTGCTGTGCAGTGCAATACAAATACAAGTTTGGAAAAAATAGTGACATTTAAAAGTTGCCCTACTGTATGCCTGCCTTGGGGAGATGTCATTTTTTGACTTAAATCCCTGTCTTTAAATGTTAGCAGATAGGAATTCACCTCAAAACTCATAGGTGGTTGCATGGGAACGCCCACATACCACCAATAATACGCACCCTTGAAGCGAATTTGCACAAGGTAGGGCATACTGCTGCGTTGTGTTAATGTGAGCAACTTTACCACATAAATCATGATTTTTGATGGGAAATAAATCCCATCATAACACTGTGTGCTGGGTTTGCGTCACTTTTGTGATGCAAATTCAGCTCAAGGTTTTAGTACATTTGGACCAGAATCTGTAAATTAGCTATTATTTAGTTCGGGTTCTTGCAGAGCGCTAAATTAGAAAATTTGCAAAGGCCTAAAATTTCAGAGGTGACTAAAATGTAGCTCTGCCAATTTACTTAAATGCACATTAGTGTTTTCATCAAAATAGTAGGTCAACTTTCACTCTCTATGAGACACCTCATACTTAACTACAGACATGTTTTCAGAAGAATGTTTGAATCATGTCTTTGAACTTCATGCACCTCATCCATCATCTTCCATAAAGGTCACACTACATCCTACATCCTTATCAACCGGGCAGTCCAATGGGATGTCCAGAATAACAGTGCAAATCAGAATACATCACAGCATTGTGCAGAGTTTTAAGCACTACCAAACACCAAAAAGCCACATCGCTATTTCTGCTTTATAGCCATCACAAGTGGTGCAGTGTGGATGCAAGCTTTTTGGTGGTGCCAAAAGTGGGGGCACCAGGTCTGACCAAGGCTGCCTGGCCCATTATCCTCTGAGGACTCTAGAGGAAGCCAGACAAGTGGGGCAGAGATGATAGCGAGTGCCACCCTGTACGATGATTCTAACATGTGATTTTAGTCAGGGGCTTGGCTATTTTTGCTGCAGCCAGTGCAAAGCCACCATGGCCCAGACATGAGTGAGGCCCATTCATCTCTGCACTGGCTGCAATTTATTTAATATCAGATACATAGAAGGTTATGAGAGGAATGCTTGCAATACGTCTAACCATTGGCAATCACTCCAGATAGCATTCTAACCCATTGCCCTTTTACCTACCATGCCACCTCAGTTTGGACCCAGCCATATGCAAATTAGTCTTGACTTTCGCCAGTAGAAACAGTCCAGGAACAGTCCAGTCTGAACTGCCAGGCCAGGTCCTCCCTGAACTAGAAAACAAGCAACCCAAGACCGGTTTCGCCCTGATTGGGGCTCTTCAGTTGGGCATAGCTTGATTCCAGTGACAAAGGAGTCTATGTCTTGGCATACTCTTGGCCTCTTAGGGCGTTACATCAGACACACAAAAGTCGAAGGGAGGAATGCTCACAAGAGGTCTAACCACTGGCAAGCATTCCAAACCATTGTTCTTTTGTCAACCATGCCAATTCAGTTTGGACCCTCCAAATGTAAATCAGTCTTAACTCTGCTCCAATAGGAACAGTCTAGCCAAATTGCCAAGCCAAGTTTTCCCTGAACCAGAACTCAAGCAACCAGAGGCCGGTTTTGCCATGATTTTGCTAAGAATTTTTTTGAAGTGTCTCCCTGGTTTATATCTGTGTGGTGTGGTCTCTTCCTCTGGGGGGGCTGGGGAACAGTCATTCAAACAGAGAGTGGAACCAGTCCCAGTACTAGTAAAACTCAGGACAGAGTATACAGCAGAACAGAGGCCATATATTCATTCAATGGGTCGTTCAGGAGTTTGTCATAAGGTGGAAAAGAGGACAAGGAAACGGTGGAAGCTGAAGGATGAGGCGAAAAGGCAGCAGAAATGAAGAAAAACTGAAGGGTGAGATTTAAAAGAGGTGGATAGAATGAGGTTGGGAGGAGGAGGTCATCTGTGGAGGCAAGAGATTAAAGAGGGACAGAATGGAGGTGTGAGATTGGGATATAAAGTTGAAAGAATAAAGGAGAGACAGCGTTACAAAATGAACAAGGAGGAGTCACGCAAGCACGCGAAACAATATGACCGTCTCATGTTAATCTCCACAGATTGCCCTCATTATCGACGATTTTTCAAGAGTTTGTTAGGCTCTTTTTTTAACCTGTAATTGAGGAATCTATAACTATGCGGGTCCAGCACTGCACAGGGAGGTGCTTTTGGAGCATTGCAGGACAACTCAGGGGTTTGCTTTGTTGGAGCCATCCTCGGAGCACTCAGGTGAAGTGCAGCTGGAGTTTTCTGTCAGGATGGCAGAGACAGCTCAAGGGAAGGGCGAGGCTGAAGCATAAACCACACCAACAGCTGTTCTAGCTGCTGCACAGCCTACTTTAAAGGTAATATCTTCATTAAATGTATTCTCTCTTTATTTGTAGTGAAGTTGACACACTTCATATTAATTAGTAATACTATATCAAGATGGAAGAGAAAACCGTGCATGTTATGAATCATAAACGTAAACAAACAACTTCTCCACAAATAAAATCAAGAATTTTATATTCCATGGAACCTTCTTTAATTACTGTATTAGAAGAATTACAAGCAGTGCTGTCAAATGCTGATAACATTGTTTCAGAAATAAAAAATGTATGCAAGGATATGGCAATCCTCTCAATCAATCAATCCATCAACATTTATAAAACGTGGCTTATCACCCATGGGGTCTCAAGGCTCTAGCTGGGGGACGCGAGTCAATCGAAGAGTCAGGTCTTGAGGTCCTTTCTGAACTGAGCCAGCGATGGGGACTGCCTAAGGTGGAGCGGCTTTGTGTTCCAGGTCTGCATGGCAAGGTAGGAGAAGGATCTTCCTCCGGCCGTGTACTTCCGGATCCTGGGTATGGTAGAGAAGGCCAGTTGCACTGAGGGGAGTTGCCTGGAGGGGGTGTACCAGGAGAGGCAATGGTTGAGGTAGGCAGGTCTGACGTTGTGAAGGTGAAGGACCTTGTATGTGTGGGTCAGTAGTTTGAAGGTGATGTGTTTGTTGACGGGGAGCCAGTGTACCTCTCTCAGCTGGGTGGAGTTGTGGCTGTGGCGGGGGATGTCCATGATCAGTCTGGCCACAGCATCCTGTATTCTCTGGAATCTTGTTTGGAGTTTTTTGTTGATTCTGGCATAGAGTGTGTAGCCGTAGTCAAGTTTACTGCTGACGAGTGCCTGGGTGACTGTTCTCCTTGTATCAATGGGGACACACTTGAAGATCTTCCGGAAGAGGCGAAGGGTGTGGAAGCATGATGAGGAGACGGCGTTAACTTGGCGGGCTCTGGACAGTGATAAGTCGAGAATGATGCCGAGGCTGTGGGTGTGGTCGGTCAGAGATGGGGCAGTACCTAGGCTACTGGACCACCCAGAGTCGTCCCAGGCCGAGGTGGCAGTTCCCAGGATGAGGATCTTGTCTTGTCCGAGCTGAGCTTGAGGCAACTGTCCCTCACCCAATCGGCGACTATCCCTTATTCCTTTGTCAGTAAATGTTTCTGATAACACAATTAACATTCAAGATAATAAGACAAAACTTAATAGTATAGTTCCTCTTAATGCAAAAATTGAACCTATGAATAGACTGTTACTTGATTTAGAAAATCGCAATAGACAATATAACCTGCGCATTTTTAATTTGCCAGAAGACGTTGAAGACAAAGACTGTAGGAAATAGTTGGAAGCCTTGTTACCTGGTGTATTAAAGTTAAAATTCTCAGCAAAACTTTAAATTGACAAAGCACATAGAATTCCTTTGCATCATAATCCAAGCGATATGAAACCACGTCAAGTGATCTTCAAAGTTTTACGTTACCATCATCTTGTGATGATCTGGAAAGCAGCATAAGATATCCCCACATTAATGGTCAACGGAAATTAAATCTTTATACATCAAGACTTTGCCAAAGAAACTATTAAAATATGCAAAGAATTTGCTGATCTTCAACCGCGACTACAAAGCTGTGTTTTTAAATATGGCTTTTTTGATCCATCTATTATGAGAATTTGGAAAGATGGTATGTCAAGAGTTCTGAAGATCTACGCACCTATTTGGATCGTCACTCTCCACTTTCTATGGAAGCCAATGATGCCTCTTCTTAATGCAAATGACTGATTTTTATTATAATTAACCCTCTATCCAACTTTATATATGAGGGCTTCTGTTTCACAAGTCAATCTTGCATCTGCGTGTGCACGATTCTGGAATACGTTTTATGTTTCTACGTTGTCTTTCTTTTTATGTTTGTATATGTCATCCCATTTTCTTCTTTCTTCTTTCTTTAAAGCTGCTCCTCAATCCTAAATGATTTTGCTATCCTTTTTGCAAAAAAGTTACATACTCAAATATTTAACAAATATACTGATACAGATGGTCGATATATCATAGTTAAAATTAAAATTGATACTTTAATTTTTAATTTATTTAATGTTTATGATCCAACAAAAGATGATTCTATGGGCCCAGTTATAGGTTTGGCAGATGGGAACACCTGTCCACCAAACTCCCGACAGGGTGGTTGCCAATGTGCTGGCTACCTCCCCGCCGGCCTCATTAATACTTTCCCGTCGGACTGTTTCTGCCAGTCAGCCCAGCGGGAAAGTTGCAGCGGCATTGTCACTGGCTTGTAATCGAGCCGGTGGCCATGTTGCTGCCCTCAGGGAGCACCAGCACCCTCGTAATGCATACTGTCCGCACAGTAGACACTGGGCAGTACGACGGAACTGGGTAGGGGGACCCCTGCACTGCCTATTGCATGGGCAGTGAAGGGCCCCCCGTTGCCCCATGTAGCTGCTCTTCGTCAGCCTTTTCATGGTGGTGAAACCACCATGAAAAGGCTGGCGGAGAACCGGGTTGTAATCAGCAGGGCGGCGCTGCATTAACTGGCGCCATAGCTGATTGCAACCTGCACCTGCTGTCAGCCCGTCGGGATATCCGATCCTTGCGGAAATGGCTATAGGTTGGCGGGACTGCCCACCAACGTCATAATATGGTGGTCGGACCATCACAACCGCAGCAGTTCGACTGCCACCATGAGTGTGTCTGTCCTCGGGCCCCCACACTCGTAATTAGGCCCAAAGTTTTGTTTGCAGTTTATTTCAGAGGAGATCAAATTAGGTAATATACCGCTAATCATTAACTTTAACCTCATTAGTGTCCCTTTATTATATAGTGTCCCATACCAAATATCGTCCTTTTTGCATTTCGATCTTTTTTAAATCAACCAAAATGGTTGATACTTGGCGTTTACATCACCCAAAGGAGAAACATTTTTCTTTTTTTTCTAATCCTCATAATTCTCATTCTCGGATTGATTATTTATAAATTTCCTGTCAACTAACCCAGGCAGTTTTTGATCCTAAAATTCACACCGTTGACATTTTCCAACCATGCACTTAATTCTGGAGCTTTGCAACTTAATTCTATTCAACAATTTTATTCTCACTGGCGTATGAATACAAATGTTGTCCTTAATGATTAATCAAAACCTTTGTCAGGGATACAAGATTATTTTTCTTTATATCTAGAAGGACCCACTTCATGTGTGAATGGTTGGGATGCATTTAAACATATATCAGAGGGACCACAATATTGGTTATGGCACATGATAACACAATGTTTAAAGCTAAACTTAAAGAAGTAGATAAATAGTAAAACATGAACTTCTCTTTATCACATCTCATACTAACAAATACACATTACAGTTAGAAAAACGTTGATAGAAACTGAGTTCCATGTTTAGCAAAAGAACATGCACAGAGATTTCAAATCAAAAGGCTAAATTTTATTTCAAAACTAATAGGGCTGGCAGACTTTTGGCAAATTATCTTAGTATTACAAAAAATAAAATTTATGGCTTAAAGGGAAAATAGCATTATCTCATGAAGAAATAGTTAATGAAATGTTGATACATTATTCAAGCTTATGTAATCCCTCATCTACAGATTTGCTTATTATTGATACATTTTTGCAATCTTGTGGTTTACCTAAAATTACCCTCTGCTAAAAAAAAATGGATGTACCAATTTAATCAAACTAGTGTTTAAAATTACTGTCCTATATTATTAATAAACCAAGATTTTAAATTTTATACAGCAATTCTTGCAGCTAGACTAGCATCTATGCTAGATTCAATTGTAAATATTGATCAAACTGGTTTTCATTTAATTCAAAATGCCTTATCTTTATCTTTACCATCTGAAGTTCTTGCATTAGATGCTGAAAAAGCATTTTATAAAGTACATTGGCATTATCTATTTCATACCCTATCTATTTTCAATTTTGGTAATTGCTTTGTTTACATGATTTCAGCGCTATACTTTGGTCCGCCTGCAAGACTTTTTTTTATTAATAATCAACTGTCTAACACATTTTCACTTTTTAGAGGCACTCGTCAAGGTTGTCCCTTATCACCTCTAATTTACATCCTTGTTATTAAACCATTACTTATTGCTGTTAGAAAATGTGAGGAAATCAAAGGTATTACATTAATGATGTTACTCTTAAAACTTCAGCATAAGCGAATGATGTTTTACTATACATTACTAACCCTGATTCATCCCTTCCCTCTTTATTACGTCTAATTCATACACACTCCCAAATTGCAGGTTACTCTTTAAACACTATTAAGACAGATTTTTGTTGCTTTAAATGTTTACTGTACTCATGATATTTTACCTAATAATGAAATCATATGGCAAAGGGAAAAACGTAAATAGCTCGGTATTCAATTTTCTAGTAAAATTAAACAATCAATTACATTGAACTCTGATTATGTTCTTAATCATATCAAAGACAAATTTCAGAAATGGTCTACTTTACATTTATTCTGGTGGGGAAAAGTTGACTCTATTAAAATGGTTATTGCTCCAAAAATGTTTGATACCCTTTCCATGATCCCAACTCAACCACATCTCAAGTTTTATAATAATTTAGATACATGTATATCTACATTTATTTGGAATACAAATCTCAAAATGTAATGGTGTCTTTGGATTGCCAGATTTCTTTAATTATCATAAAGCTTTTACATTAAAGCAAATCATTTTTGGTTTACTGAAATTAATAATGTACCTACATGGCTTCACTTTGAACGAAGTTTGATTTCACCAGTTCTGCTACTGGCATTACTGACTGTGGACCTTATTACGACCTAAGCAGATGGGATACTCCGTCACAGATGTAATAGATATCCCATCCGCTGCATTACAAGTTCCATTATATCCTATGGAACTTGTAAAACGGCCGGTGGGAAATCCATCACGTTTATGACGGAGTACCCCATCCACGAAGGTGGTAATTAGGCCCTGTGTCTTCTTCTAACTCTTGAATAACAATATCCTCAATACTAACATCTACAAAATTAATATTATAAGATTTGGATTCTATTTTCTAAGTGCCTATTTCGAATACCATAAATATATCTGTATGGCAAAACCCTGTATTGAAACTTAATCGCACTACAAAAGTTATGGAAGTCCTGGATAAATATCTGGTATTTTTTACTTAAAAGATATTTACCATAATAATACTTTTTTAACCTTCGAAGAACTGCAACAACAGTATTTCCTTTCCACATGAGATCTGATTAAGTATGAACTTTTATGTAATTTCATCCTTGATTTGTTGCCTAATATTCCCAAGAAGAATATTTCTGATTTGGAAATTTATCTTCAAACAATTGGGTCCTCTACTAATGCAGTGTCAATGTATTACAAAAAAATTGAATAATTTTCAAAGAAATAATTTGAATTTTCTTTCCTCTTTTTGGAATATTGAATTAGATTTATCTGTTTCTCAAGACATATGGAGAAAAATATGGTTGAATAATATTTCTGGATGGTTATTGCTATCTTTATATCAAACTAATTCCTTCAAACTATTTAAATGTTCATGGACCCCAATATAAATATTTAATGCGAAATTGCTAAATTCTCACAATTGTTGGCATTGTAATTCAAGTTCAGGCTCCTTAAAACATATGCTCTTTGAATGCACGTTTGTCTCTAAGTTTTGGAAGGAGTTAAGGTATGTTATTACAACAATGTATAACTTACTTTTTATTTTTTTTATTTTGGTTATTATAACTCAGCAATTGTTATTATGTAGGTACAATTATTATATTAATGTTATTCTGTTCATGGCTCATTGTACCTTTTTCAGTGCTCTTTTTAGTTTGGTTTGGTGTCATATCAAAAATGAATAATAAAATATTTTGAACTAAAAAATAAATAAAAGGTGCAAGGAGATAGAAAGACAGAATGGAAAGAAAGATCGGAGGGTATAGAAAAAGAAAAACAATAAATATGGGGATTGGAAAGAAAGAAAAGTTACTGTCTCGAAAACGATAAAAATAATAGAAAGATGGAGAGGAAAGATGATTCGGGAGGGAGAGGGGAGATTTGAGTGGACAGAGAAAAGGAGGTATATAGGGAGTGGATGAACTATGGAAGTGAGATAGGAAAATGAACACATGAATAAGGAAGAAATGAAGAGGAAAAGAATGGAAGGGAAGCTCAGTCAGACAACAAACTTTATTCCGAACAAACAGGCCATAAAATTCACACTCATGATTACAATAAAATACACATTAATTAATATAATCTCATTTAATACAATTTAAAATCACAGCTAAATATTTATGACATAGCCATTAAAAAAACCTAAAATAACAGGCTTAAAGATTGGTTAAAAAAGTGCTAGACTGGCTAAAAGTAACTAATTTTACAGTACAATGACACTAAAATCAAAGTAATTACCCCCCCCCCCCCCCAATCATTTCCCAAGGCTTTTTCTAGCTTTTTCTATAGAGGAAATAAAGTGATAGACAATGGTTCAAGCTAGGTCTGATTGCAGCAACTGGAGGTAAACCATTGTTTCCTGAAAGGGGAGTTACATGTAGAAAGGAAAGGTAAAAGGGAGGGAAAGCAATGAGGAAGTAAAGGATAATAAAACAAACAAAATGGAATGGATAGACCTAGAGATGACAAACTAGGAGCTCAGAGACAAGACAAGGAATGAGGTGGGTGAGAAAGAAGCATATTCAATATATACATTTCATAGAGTAAGGTTGGAATGAGAGAAAACAGGAAAAATAGAGGGAGTCTGTGTGAGAGAGAAGGTAGAATGTATAGAGGAAACGGGATGAGTGAGAAGTGGAGCAGAGCGGAAATAGCAAAAGAAAATTGTAGAGTGTAAGGAGGAGCCTGGAGAGAAGAAGAAAATAAAAAAGAAGGAAGCAGATAAGGACAAGTGAGAGAGATTGACTGGTAGTGGATAGGGATAAGGTGCAAGAAGGAGATAAGAGCAGCAGGGGGATTTAAAATAGAGAAGAATTATAGGTAGAACGATTAGGGCATAGGATGCAGTGGCACCCATGGCCAGGGGTGCGAGGAGTCCACTGTGCCCTTGTAAAGGGTGTTTTTTAACCCAGAGATGAGGGGACATTTTTTAGGTCTCGGCTCAGACAGCATGCGTGCGCTATTTCAAGAGAGACCTGTTGTGTAGACTTTAGGGGCTTCAGCCCGCCCATAAGCTTCTTTTGTGCTGGCTCCATCCACCCTTTCCTCATCTTTCTCCCCATTTGTATTGGCATGCATGCGTCATGCCTCTTCCTGTCTTTACAGCCCCACCCCGAGGACAGGGACCAATTACTACCATTCATACACTCCTCCCATTTTAGAATAGTGTTTAGGGACAACGTTTTTGGTTTGTTTTCAGCACTTAACACAAGATTTGTGTTTTGAGCTGCACTGTGCTTCAGCATATCTTTCTTTGTTTTTGTTTTCAGCACTTAACACAAGTGCTTGTTTTGGTTTGTTTTCAGCAATTAACACGAGCGCTAGTGTTTTCAGCTGCATGCTTTGACAGGCATTTTTCTTACTTTGTTCACACAACTTAACACAAGCGCCGCTATCATTGCGAAAGCTATCTGTAGTGTATTAATTTCCACAGAGAATGGAGTGTATGCTTTACTTAAGCGACATTCTTGGTTTTGTTCAGGCATGAGGGATACATGCCTAGAAACCCAGGATGCTGAGCAGAAGCCTGGACTGGAGTCTGATTTGCCAGTTCCAAAGTAGGCAGCTCTGGTCGTTATGCCACATCCTCTTCCTATCCTATTGGTGAGCATAGTTCAGTGTTTTCATCTTGTCTGTTGTCTGATATGTGCGTGCTGCAAAAACACACAGATGATATTTAACGATTGCTGCCAAGTTACCGTGATTGTTTTGCGCCAACAGATGTCCTAACATACCAATATACATGCTTTAGACAATCTCCTTGTCATTGTGTAAACTGCGTCCTGACTGCTTGTGGTGCTTTAGTTGTTGCTGCATTATGGATCCTGATGAAACTTGCAGCAACTGAGTGAGGTGTTCGCTGTAAATACAAAAAAACTGGCATGTAAAGGTGGCAACATATTACATTACATGGTATTTTGTGCTATAGGCAGCCAAGTGACTCTGTGCTTACTGTGACATTCCAGCTCCGTCCAGGTTTTTAGTGAACGATGGCTGCATGCTGAGGCTTGTTGTGTCTTCCTTTCTGTTATATGTGTGGACGTCAATGCCCACGATTGAAAAGCAGCAAACAGTACTCCTCACAGATGGACCTTCACTGATCAAACAAAATGACACCAGGTAACTACGACTCAGTAACATGACAACCCTCCGATGGATACAAAGCAGCCAGTCCGGAAGTGATGCCATACAAATGGCACAAGGGCTCTATACAGAGGTTTATGAGATAATGTAACAAAAGTGTGATGCTTTAAAAAGCCGGAAGTTGCTGAAGGTACCAGATATGATATGCGTCAGGGAACAGCATCACCAGTTTGTGTTTAAAAATATTAAAGATGACCATTGTTGTCAACGGGAATTACAGAGCTGTTTATGCACCAGTCTGCTGTTGCATATACTAACCTTGAATAACTACAACAGTGCAACAATGTAAACAGAAAAGTAACTATTATTTGTTGTTTTAATAGCGGGGCTCGATTCGTATTACTGAGCGTTGGCACAATTTCCAGCTGTCTCCCATGAATGCTTCCACCGCCTTGCTCTCTGTGTCCCCTTCACGTCAGTGTGGTTCAGTACCCCTGCTCCTTCTTCCTCATCCTGTTGCTTGTCCGTGCCCTGATGTTGCTTCAGCTCTTCCCCCACTCGTGCTTTCACGAAAGAAAAAGACAGCCGCTTAACAAACTTTGTTTTTCTTTTATTCTTTAATCAAGTCACTTAAAGATGTGTTAAATAGCAAATACAATGCTGGATCTTATGCACAAAATGTTCCACTCTGTCTTGCATTACTCCCTGTGAGCTTACCCTCAATACAGAGACACAGCAGTGGTTGTTTTGTTTACAAAGATGTGTCTTGTCAGTCAGCAGCCTTAATTGTAGTATTTACAACATGGACCATGGCAGCCAATGTACTACCCGCGAATGGCCAATTGTCAATAACTCACCTGGTTTAGGAAGGAGGTACGGGAACCCAATTTTAATGCGCAAAACCAAGCTTCCCCAGCGCTCAGTGGTGATATAACGGCCAACACCTGCCAGGGTACCATTCTTCTGCTGAGCGCCATAAGCAATTGCATTAACTTTTCCAGTGCCTATTGCTCTTGGATTGCCGAGACCTATTGGCTTTGCCAGTGCTTGTTCTGGTTTGCAGTAGGTCCCATACCACCCTTACTAAGCCACTGATTTTGGTAGTTTGCATACCACATGTGCTTGCATATCAAGTTGTTGCATGTCTTCAGCGCACACAGCCTTAGCTGCAGTGCACAGAGCACCTTTAGTACTGCCCATAGAGGAAAACAATTTCAGGGAATATTGGTGGCAACCCCATTCCTCATGCATCCAGCAGGACCAAAAGGGCTAATTTCAGGTCAAGCGGGACTTTCCTGCTCATGGTCTGGGAAAAGGTAGTGCAAATTCATAACCAGTATGTTTGTATAACTGGGCTGTCCCAGACCATATGGAAGAAGATACACGCTTGGTGTCGGCACTGCCAGCACTGGGCTGGTAGGGCACATCCTAGCCTTTGTAGCCATGAGGGATTATAGTTTACGCAGTGTAGGTATTTCAATTGGATGAGGCGGAGTTACATTGATATTGTCAAAGTCCTAGAGGCTATTCTGGTCTCCACCCAGTCATCATCATCCACGGGGCCCAGATCCCCCTTTTACCTCTCCTTTGATGTAGTCATGATGTGAGGGGTATTCTTGGTGGCAACCCCCTCCTCATGCATCCAGCAGAACCAAAAAGGCTAATTTTGCATCAAGAGGGACTGTCCTGCTCATGATCTGGGAAAATGTAGTGCAAATTCATAACCAGTCTGTTTGTAAAACCGGGCTATCCCAGACCGTACGGAAGAAGTTACACACTTCGTGTCGGCACTGCCAGCACTGGGCTGGTAGGGCACCTCCTAGCCTTTGTAGCCATGAGGGACTATAGTTCGCAGTGTAGGTATTTCAGTTGGATGATGCGGAGTTTTGTTGATATTGCCAAAGTCTTGGAGGCTAGTCTGGCCTCTACCCAGTCTTCATCATCCATGGGGCCCAGATCCCCCTCCCACCTCTCCCTGATGTAGTCATGGTGTGAGGGGTATTCTTTATTAGTGAACAGTAGAGTAGAGTGGCCCTTTCTCACTAACTGTGACTCCAGGTGTGCCTCTAGGGGGTTGTATTAGGGGAGGGGTTCTGAGGAGTCAAGGGATGCTTGAAGGGTGTGTTGCAGCTGTAGAAAGTGAAAGAACTGTGTCTTGTGCATAATATACATGTCCATAAGGTGTTGCCTGTCCAGACATCCCCCACTGTTGAGATGCTTATGGAATCTCATACCCAGAATTCTTCCAAGGTGGCTGTTTGATGAAGCCAGGACCCAAACCAAAGCAGTGTCATTGCTGTTGGTACCCATGTCACTTGATCCATCGGAGCGACTGATGCCAAGCAAGCAGAGTTGAACGGGTAGTAGGAGGCAGGTTTGTGGGAACGGAGTGTCCTTGAAGAAGGCTGACTGTATCATGACGATCCATTTCGCTGAGTTGTACCGATACGGAGGGGTCATTGCAGTCCACGAAAAACCAGTCAGTGATGGGGGAGGTGGCTGGCTCAGTAGTATAGCTGGAGGTCTGAAAACTCCAGCCCACAATCGTATAGCTGTAGCATCCATTTGCGGAAGGATGTTTGTGGCTGGCCTCCGGCTCAAATAAAGCATTACCACATCAGACCGTAGTGTGAGGAAGAAGGAGGGTGGGATGTAGTAGGATAAAATTTGTAGGAGGTAGAGAAACCACTGTAGTGCAACCATCTTGAACACCACTCCCCTGCCCGCCACATTAAGTGGAAGCATAGTCCAGTAGGCCATATTGCAACCCCAACAACAAGAGAATTCTCATTAAAGTTCCAGGCCTGTTTTTGGGTTAGGGCGACCGGTATTCTTAAATATCGGAAATGGCCAATGGACCTTTGGAATGGGGTTGTGGCCTTGATGTCCTCTTGAGAACCCCGGAGGGGAATGTAGGTAGGCTTGGGCCGGTTCACCATGAGGCCTGAGATATTGACGTGGACCTGCAACATGTGTAGGGGGCGGAGAGAGGTCTTGGGGTCGTCCACTTAGACAAGCAAGCTGTCAGCATAGAGCGAGACTCAGTCATCATGTCCATCGGGCCAACGGATGCCACACAGTCAGGCCTCTCACCGGATCCACTCTGATAGACGCTGTCCATGGCAAGTGCAAATATGAGGGGCGACAGATGGCAGCCTGCTTTGTGCTTCATGCCACAGAGACAGTCAGGTAAGTAATTCCATTTTCACGGACCTTCACCTAGGGCCACCGATAGACTGTTCCGACCCAGGGGCGGAAGAGGTGGCCAAAGTTCATCTGCTGTGTTGGAAGTGGCCCGTTCTACACCCCCAAACTTTTTGCCTTACTCCTCCTATTCTTTTCTAGATTTTTGCATGTTAGTCTTAGGACTGTGCACTTTAGCACTGCTAAACAGTGCTAAAATGCTTGTGCTCTTTCCCTGAAACTTGGTTGATTGGCTTATACCTGATTGGCATATAAGTCCCTTGTAGAGTGGTATACCATATACGCAGGGTCAGTAAATTAAATGCTATCAGTGGGCTAGCAGTATGTGTTGTGTCACCCACATAAGTAGCATCTTAAAACGTGTCCCAGGACTGCCATTCCAGTCTGAAGGCAGTGTCCCACTGCCACGTGGACTTGCCATTTAAAACCCCTTGCCAAGCCTTAAACTCCCCTTTTATTTTATATAATAAGGTAGGCCCTGAGTAGCCCATAGGGCAGGGTGCTGTGTAACTAAAAGGTAGAGCATGCACTTTTTAGTTTTACATGTCCTAGTAGTGACTGTTCCAATGGGGTACAGGATCAAGAGTGATTTGCATATGGCTGGGTCCAAACTGGGGTGGCGTGGTGAGCAAAAGAACAATGGATTTAACAACAATTTGTGACTGGGGGTGAGTGTTTAAAAAGATTTAGCACTCTGCCCATCATCTTGTTGTGTTGCTATAATTTTATACAAGCCACTTGTGAGTTAGGTAAGAAAGTTAAACCATCAGCTTGTATCGCAGTCGCTAGCTGTAGTAAGCTGGCTGTGTATATACTATATCAAAATGCGATACAGTGTGCACAGAGTCCAGGGGTTCCCCAGAGGCTTAACAGAGGCTAAAGTAGATAATACTAATGCTCTCGTTTGTGGTAGTGTGGTCGAGCAGTTAGGCTTATCAGAGGGTAGTGCAAAGCATTTGATGTACACACATAGACAACAGAAGAATCACACACTCAATGATTTACCTCCAGACCAATGGTTTTTATATAGCAAAAATATATTTTCTTAATTTATTTCTAAAACCACAAGCTTCAAGTTGCAGGTGAGTACTTCAATAGATTCATATTTCACACATATATCAATAGTACTTTGTTTGAAATCAATGAGTTATACAGTTTTTGAAATATTGGCAATTATCTGTTTTAAAGGTTGACTGTGCAATTTTCAGAAATAGTTCTGGGAAGGTGGTTGAGAGAGAAGTTAATACGATTTACAGGTAAGTACTCGACTTACAGCTCCAGTCTCCGGGGGTTAGAAAGTCCACAGGTTGGGGTTCAAGTTAACCCTAAACACCCACTTCCTGCAACACACGGCCGGCCGGGTGCAGAGGTGAAAGTTGAGGCAAAATTAACACAGGCTCCTATGGAGACTGGGGGCACTTGGAATCAGGGGAAAATAACTATAAGGGGATTCCCTGAAAGAATAAACGTATCTCAAACAGGGAATTAACCAATGTAGGGAAAACTACTGCAGGAGCTACTCAAATACACCTGAAGATACCATAATCTTCAAGAATAAAACACTATAGTTTCTGATAATAATAACTTTATACAATAGACCTATTATAGACACATAATATTAGGCTGCTGTACTCTAGCGGTTAATCTCAGATTGAATAATCCTATTGCATGATTTTATATATGTTTTTTATTATTAAATGGTAATACAATCATAAGAGAATATACATTATTTCATTAAGGTAAACAATAATGAACGAACAAAGTACCTAACTCAGACATACCACATGCACACTAAACAAAACAAAATGGAAAAAGGTGTCTTATCTACAAGTGAAACATTACATCAATAAAGCTGATCCTAATGACATAGTGAAGCTAAAACAATTCTTAATAATAAGGATATATAAATATAAGTTCTTATAGTACAATAATAATAATAATCTAGTACACAAAAAAAGGCAATGCTGACGTGGTTCTATCGAAGTGGTACCGTGGGGACCAAAGGCCTACGCGCGTTTCGGTGTTTTATGATATTGTGGGTCACCTTCTTCAGGGCCGTTCCCAGTGGTACTGTTCAATAGTGGTCTAGTCTTAGCAGCCAAATCTTCTGATCAATTTAATTTTTAATTTGTGATGTATTTTTTTGATAATGTAGTCAAGGAATTTGGGGAGTCTTTTCTAGCATTTTTGTGATACAATAGTCTTTCCGGCCGTTTCTATCTCACTACGAAGCGTAATGATGCCAATTGTTGTACAAAGAGATGAACTGAGTATTAGCCGGTTGTTAGCTGTTCAAATTGAGTCCATATAAAAAGTTTTTATGGGTCCTCAAGGTCGGAACGATACAAGAAATAAATCCAGAATATATATATCTGGGTATGATAATACCGATTGCGATGTTAGACCGCTCCACGTCTGCTGACTAGAGTCCAGGCCTGCCTGCAGGCAAGTACCCACAACTTCAGAGGGAAAACCTGGGGGGGGTTTAGAGGAGAACTGGGGAGGGGGGCACACATAGGCACCAAGCATACACCCTCAGTGGCACGGGTGCAGCTGGGTGCAGGGTGAAAACAAGGCGTCAGGTTTCCAGTGATTCTCTATGAGGGGGGCCCGGGGAACACTCAGATGCTGCAGGCGAGGTCCAGGGGGTCGACTGAGGAAAACCACCGGCTGAACGTAGCTGCACCGGAGGTCAGGTTCTCCAAGGCCTGGAGGCTGCGGGTGCAGTGGCCTTTTAGGCGTTGGATATATGTGCCGGAGCTTTCGCGGTCAGGGGCATCCTCAGGATTCCCTCTGCAGGCGTCATCGTGGGGGGGAGAGGTCAACCCATGGTGGGCACTTGTTTGGAACCACCTGGGGATCCTCTCTAGTTGGCTGGGCCACCTGGACATAGGCCGTGGGCATCGGGTACAGAATTGTCAGGACTCATGCATCCAGAGTTGGGCTGGAATCCTTGTTTTTTGTTTCTTCTTGGACAGAGCTGCTGTCCACTGGAGTTCTTGGTCCTTTTGGGTGCAGGGCAGTCCTCTGGAGCTTTGCAGAGGTCACTGGTCCCGCTGGATGCGTTGCTGTTCTTGTGCAAGTTCTTTGATGCGGGAGACAGGCCGGTAGGGCTGGAGCCAAGTTAGTTGTTGTCTTCCTTCTTCTCTGCTGGGGGTTCAGCTAAGAAGTCCTTCTTCTTTCGTGTCAGATCGCCAGAAATCTGGTGAGCTGGGTTCAGAGAGGCCCTTAAATCCTGGATTTAGCAGCGTGGCAGAGGTCAGAGGGCAGTAGCCAATGGCTACTGTCCCTGAGGGTGGCTACATCCTTCTTGTGTCCACTTCCTTTGGGGAGGGGAACACAAGCCTAACCCTATTGGTCCCTGTCCTCCAAAACCAAGATGAAGGATTCTGCAGTGAGGGGGTCACCTCAGCTCTGGAAACCTTAGGGGCTTAGGGGCTTATCAGAGGGTAGTGCAAAGCATTTGATGTACACACATAGACAACAGAAGAATCACACACTCAATGATTTACCTCCAGACCAATGGTTTTTATATAGCAAAAATATATTTTCTTAATTTATTTCTAAAACCACAAGCTTCAAGTTGCAGGTGAGTACTTCAATAGATTCATATTTCACACATATATCAATAGTACTTTGTTTGAAATCAATGAGTTATACAGTTTTTGAAATATTGGCAATTATCTGTTTTCAAGGTTGACTGTGCAATTTTCAGAAATAGTTCTGGGAAGGTGGTTGAGAGAGAAGTTAATACGATTTACAGGTAAGTACTCGACTTACAGCTCCAGTCTCCGGGGGTTAGAAAGTCCACAGGTTGGGGTTCAAGTTAACCCTAAACACCCACTTCCTGCAACACACGGCCGGCCGGGTGCAGAGGTGAAAGTTGAGGCAAAATTAACACGGGCTCCTATGGAGACTGGGGGCACTTGGAATCAGGGGAAAATAACTATAAGGGGATTCCCTGAAAGAATAAACGTATCTCAAACAGGGAATTAACCAATGTAGGGAAAACTACTGCAGGAGCTACTCAAATACACCTGAAGATACCATAATCTTAAAGAATAAAACACTATAGTTTCTGATAATAATAACTTTATACAATAGACCTATTATAGACACATAATATAAGGCTGCTGTACTCTAGCGGTTAATCTCAGATTGAATAATCCTATTGCATGATTTTATATATGTTTTTTATTATTAAATGGTAATACAATCATAAGAGAATATACATTATTTCATTAAGGTAAACAATAATGAACGAACAAAGTACCTAACTCAGACATACCACATGCACACTAAACAAAACAAAATGGAAAAAGGTGTCTTATCTACAAGTGAAACATTACATCAATAAAGCTGATCCTAATGACATAGTGAAGCTAAAACAATTCTTAATAATAAGGATATATAAATATAAGTTCTTATAGTACAATAATAATAATAATCTAGTACACAAAAAAAGGCAATGCTGACGTGGTTCTATCGAAGTGGTACCGTGGGGACCAAAGGCCTACGCGCGTTTCGGTGTTTTATGATATTGTGGGTCACCTTCTTCAGGGCCGTTCCCAGTGGTACTGTTCAATAGTGGTCTAGTCTTAGCAGCCAAATCTTCTGATCAATTTAATTTTGAATTTGTGATGTATTTTTTTGATAATGTAGTCAAGGAATTTGGGGAGTCTTTTCTAGCATTTTTGTGATACAATAGTCTTTCCGGCCGTTTCTATCTCACTACGAAGCGTATTGATGCCAATTGTTGTACAAAGAGATGAACTGAGTATTAGCCGGTTGTTAGCTGTTCAAATTGAGTCCATATAAAAAGTTTTTATGGGTCCTCAAGGTCGGAACGATACAAGAAATAAATCCAGAATATATATATCTGGGTATGATAATACCGATCGCGATGTTAGACCGCTCCACGTCTGCTGACTAGAGTCCAGGCCTGCCTGCAGGCAAGTACCCACAACTTCAGAGGGAAAACCTGGGGGGGGTTTAGAGGAGAACTGGGGAGGGGGGCACACATAGGCACCAAGCATACACCCTCAGTGGCA